>NC_056601.1:10340187-10668009 GCF_018340385.1 Cyprinus carpio
TGTACCCTTGTGTATGTGTGTGTAGTGGTTACAGAGTATAGTGGGTTGAAGTTCAGCCAGGGGAGAATAAGCAATTTCCGTTTGTTCTGCTCTTGTCCGAGTTTCCGCACAGCTCCCTCCACAAACACACCAACAACAAAAAGAACTTAAAAGCTTACTCTCCAACCAGGAGACAGAGACTAAGAGAAGAACAAAAGGGAGGGAGGGAAGGAATGAGACAGAAGAAGTACAAAGGATCCTGTGGGCTGAAATGAGGTGAAATCAAAAAGACAGAAGCTAACTCAGAAGAAGTGAAGAAAATAATAGCCCACACAAATTAATATGTCTGCGCCAGTCTGTGGAAACAAACTTCATACCCAAATCCCCGATTATTATACGCTTGCAGAATGAACAAATCAACCTGTTATTCAAAAATGCTAACAGGTGCAGAAAATGGGGAGTAATTTAAAAAATACATCATGTAAATTACAAAAAATCCCTTTCAACCTATTTTTTTCTGCACCAGATCTACTCCTCTAATTTTTCTTCCTGAAAAAAAGAAAGTAAAATAACATTCACTCATGGAGGAACATGCTCTTATGTAAGGTTGGGAGTGAAGATGACACATTTGAATGACGCCAGGCATCATCTAGCTGTCAGACGGAGAAAATTTGTTCCCTTATATGTATGAAAACAGCATGGTTTTTACACAACCCACTCTACACCCCCTTTCACGAAAAAATGCTTATCCTGATCCAGGTAACAAGATTTCCTGTTGAATATCCCATGATTTAGCTTTCTTTCTATTTTTAGAAACAGTTCTGTAACTTCATTTCATGGCTCCTTGGAATATTTTATTCTGATTGGTCAACTGTATCATATAGCTTCTCTCTCATATAACAACACTGGAATGTTTGATTAATCAAAAAGTTGGTTTGTTGCTGCTTTCACCAACAGGTACAAAAAAAAGAAAAACTACAGTCATTGTCAAAGCAAACAAGACCATGCCTATAAGATAAAGAAGCCACTGAAGAACCAATTCACTAGACGTGCATAAGAACCAAGGAATTCTAAGCCATTTCTTTTGAAGAGAGAAGCGCCTATTTGTACTTTTGCAATCAGACTTTTACAAATCATGTAATACAGCATTTCCTTTTTCATTTTTTTAATTAGACTGAATATTCTGACTGATGTGATTTTCAGATACGTCACACTCGTTTAATTTTACTTTCTCCTAGTCAATTTTAATATTATGAATCATGAAAAGATCTTTTCATAGCATTCTAAGGAACTTTTTATTCAAATTCCTATTGATTGCGATAAAATGTGGCGAGATGTAACATCTGGGTCCCAAACTGGCTCATCCCAATGCCAATGGTAAGTAAAAATTTACTGTCCATAAATATTGTATAGCTGGTCAGTAACTCTGGCTTTGTGCTGTATAGAATAATTTTTGAATGACTACCATCAGCTTTCCTGTGATAACAGCCTTAAATCATCAGGAGAGGGCAACTGTGTGCCACATTTACATTCAAATGGGAACTGATCTACACAGAACCTAAACCTTAAAATGATCGTCTAAATTCAGTCTGAGACTTTAAATAGGAATTGGTGTTTGTATATTTTTATCTGGTTAAACTGCTAATACCTCTCTAACATAGAGTACACAGCAGAACATTTCCTGTTCTTTCACACCATCAGAATAAACCCCATTGTTTGAGCCATTCAAGTTTAGGCTCTTTTCACGGACATCATGTCAGCTTGACTTCTGTGGCATTTCAGTGCTTAGGTAGAGGGCTGCCTCATTGACCAAAGAGCAACCGGTCAAACTGTGATAACCCAGTGTATTTCTGCACTTGCACTTTCTTTGAGCCTTTTTTTTTTTATTCCTACTTCCCTCAAGCTCTTACTTTCTGTGTTTTCTCTCTCCTGTTCGCTACCTTTTACCCCTGACAGGAATTAAAGCTGGAGGCAAGCTAAGCTTCCCAAGTGGGTCTCCATCATGGCCGGATGTGGCATACTGAAGAAGATGCTCTTGGCTTTTCCATGTCCAGACACTGGCCTACATAAAAGTCTGTCAAGCTTGTCTGACTCTGTGCAAAACTGCAGGGGGGAGCACAATGGAAAATGTGGAGCACATTTTATTACAAAGGCGAAAATTGAATTTCACAGTTTAAGCTGTTGCCAAATGTATCTTTGGACAAAAGAAAAAAAACAGCAGAGTCATAGCAGATAGGAAATATGTTGAATTGAAAAATATATGTAAAAGTTAGTTTGAGATGGTAAATGGGTAGATAAAATATTGCCCTGACACATTTAATATGGAGATTCCGTAATCAACAGGTTGAATCTCATGCGCTGCAGGTAAATTAACACATTGTTCTGTTAAATATAAATGCAAAATGTAAGGTTTTCTTTCACTTATAACAATATAGTGTGCATTTAACACGCCTTACACAGCATAGTGTCAAGTATAACACAGTTCTGTTATCCTAAAACAACTAGTTAACTCTTAGAGGCATTTAGAAATGACAGCAGCACCGTTCACCATACACAACATGTCAGCTACTGTATGCTTCCTTCAGTCTAGTCTTAGCCTCTCATCAAGTCCATGGACAACCCATAATTATATTCACAGACAATCTGATATTTATTGCAGACAAAATGGCAAGTGCTTGCTGAAACCACCAGTTTCAATCTGATTGGCTGCTTTAACACAACTTCCTTGTGTTAAAAAAAAGACCTTATTTCCATGTTAACTTTGTAACAGTTACTACTTAACTGTAGTAGTTAACATATAGTTAACTGTAGTTAACTGTAGTTAACATATTTTGCCATTGCATACTATAAATTGTTCACCAAATGCACTGACTTCATAACTGACGACAATAAAAATTACTTAATTTTAGTGTTTTTTAATGTTTTTTGTAAAAAGAGCCTTATTCTCATACAGGCTGCATTTATTTAATACAAAATGCAGTAACAAAACGTCCCAGGTTATGTATGTAACCATGGTTCCCCGAAGGTAACGAGACGCTGCGTCCGAAAACGCTATGGGAACGCCCTTCAGCGTGACCGGCTCTGAATAACATGTGTAATCAGTCCCATGATACGTCATAGGCGGGTGACGTAGCGACCAGGAAGCTATAAAAGCACGTGAGTTGTAGCGAGCATCAGCTACTAGGAATGAAGCAAGCTCTGGCAGGGATGCCGGAAGTATGGCCTTGAGACGCAGCGTCTCGTTCCCTTCGGGGAACCATGGTTACATACGTAACCTGGGACGTTCCCCTTCAGGAACTCGAGCTGCGTCCGAAAACGCTATGGGAACGAGAATGCCCACGCCGCCAGACTTGCAAATCCCTGCCTAGTGTGTATAGGAGGAGCACAGCTAAGGCGAGAGAACAGAAGAGCCTGGAGTGGCTCGCAGGTCTAGACCATAAAATCTGACAAACGTGAGGGGCGTGGACCATCCAGCTGCGTTGCAGATGTCCTGCATAGACACACCTGACAAGAAGGCCTTGGAGGCCACCATACTTCGGGTCGAGTGAGCCTTGACTCCCAGTGGTGAGGGGAGATCAGAGGACTCAAGGTTTTAGGATAGCATCCTGATCAACCGCTTAGCATAAGCTTCTTCTGGCCGGAGGCCTCAGCCTCAGCGTACCGCAGAGGAAACATGTAACCAGAGGGTGTCTGCCCACTGAATGGCCACCAAGAGGGGCGCGGTAGGCCACAATGGCCGCCACGGATCCTTCAGGGTGGAGTGGGTCAGCCCTGCAGAGAGAAGGGCCTGCAGGAACTCCAGAACTGTACCAACTGGGCAATTAACTGGGTCGAGCTGGCAGTCTTCGCACTAGGAGGTGAAAGGTTTCCACCTCAAGGAGTATAGTTTCCTCGTGGACGGAGTTCTGGATTGGAGGATGGTCTCAGCAACCTCGGTTGAGAGACCAGAAGCTACGAGATGTGCCCCCTCAGGGGCCACACCCATAACTTCCATAGCTCCGGGCGGGGATGGAATATCGTGTCCTCCGCCTATGAGAGGAGATCCCTCCTGACGGGAATCTCCCATGGAGCGCCGTCGAGGAGAGAAATCAGATCCAAGAAACATACTCGGCCTGGCCAGAACGGGGCTACTATTAGAAGATGGACCCCGTCCCGGCGTACTCTCAGCAGAACTCCTGGGAGCAGAGCAATCGGGGAATAAGCGTACAGACAAAGCCTCGGCCAAGTCTGCACCATGGCATCTAGCCCCAGTGGAGCCGGATGAGTCAGAGAGAACCAAAGGGGACAGTGCAATATCATCTGAGTTGCAAACAGATCCACCTGACCAAATATTCTCCATATCTGCTTCACCACCTCGGGGTGAAACCTTCATTCCCCGGGCCTCGGCCCCTGCCTCAACAGGAGGTCTGCTCCCATATTCAGATGCCCAGAAATGTGAACTGCTCTCAGCAAGAGGAGTTTGCCCTGGGACCACACAAGGATCTGGTACGCTAGTTTGTACAAACGGCGTGAGAACAGACCCCTTGGTGGTTGATATAAGAGACCACCGTTGTGTTGTCGGTGCGCACCAACACATGGTGACTTCTTAGGTCTGGGAGAAAGTGTTTTAATGCTTGAAGTATGGCCAGCATCTCCAGGCAGTTTTATATGCCTCCATAAACCGCGGGCAGGGTGGCCACTCATGACCGCACCCCAGCCGGTGAGGGACGCATCCGTCGCTAGCATCACGCGGCAACAAGGAGCTCCAAGCACCGGGCCCTGAGACAAGAACCAAGATTTCCTCCACATGTCTAAGGCACGTAGGACCCCTGCGTGACCTTGAGCATACGAAGCGGGTTTCCCCTCGGGGATAACCCCTTGGTCTTGAGCCACCACTGTAGGTGTCTCATGTACAGCAGGCCAAGAGTTATCACGTTGGACGCAGCTGCCATCAGACCCAGCAGTCTAGAACTGCTTGACAGTGAGTGACCGGCCTTCTCTAACTCTCACGACGGTGGTGAAGATCGACTCGATCCGAACAGGAGACATCTGTGCCTGCACCGTGGTCGAATCCCACACCATGCCCAGATAAGTGGTTCTCTGTACTGGAGAAGCACACCTTTCTTGGCATTAAGTCTTAACCCCAGGTCTTTCGTGTGAGCGAGAACGACATCTCGATGCCGAACCGCCATCCAGTCTGATTGAGCTAATATCAACCAATCATCACACCACGTGCTTGATTCGTGAAAGTGTGGGGTGAGAATGCAAGGCCAAAGGATGATCCGGTATTAGTAGCTCTTTTGCCCCCCAAAAACCAACTTCCTATGATGGGGAAGGATGGAGTATGCATCTTTCTAGATCGATCGTGACACCAGTCCTCAGACTTGATCTGAGATACAGCCTGTTTGAGTGATAGCATGCTGAACTTCAGTCCCCTGACTGAGCGGGTTCAAAGACGCAGATCTAAAATAGGATGCAACCCTTCATCCTTCCTCGGAACGGTGAAGTACTGGCTGTAGGACCCGGACACCACTACGCGAGGAGGGACCACCTCGATGGCCTCCGTCCTCTGAGAGTGTCTACTTCTGTTCCATTACCAGAGCCTGCTCGGGGCCCACCAGGGGTGAAAAAAGCCCCATTGAATTGAGGCAGAGGAGAACCGAACTGGATTCTGTGGCCTCTCACTACAGTGTGCAGGACCCACTGAGACATGTTTGGCAGTAGTTTTTCACGCTGCTAAATAGTCTACTAAGGGAACCAGTCTCTCGAGACTGACCTCTGGTGTAATCACAGCTGCTGGCTCAGTGCCTTGATGCAGCGAACCAGCAGGGGGCAGCTGAACTAGCTGCTCAAAAGACCTCCGTGGAGGTCACGAGCCTCTAAGCACCGCTACGTTTCCGGGCAGTAACTGAGAGAAGCGCTCGCCGGAGACCGCTGCGCCC
Organism: Cyprinus carpio; assembly: GCF_018340385.1. NCBI lineage: Eukaryota > Metazoa > Chordata > Actinopteri > Cypriniformes > Cyprinidae > Cyprinus > Cyprinus carpio. The sequence goes on from NC_056601.1 coordinate 10,346,088, forward strand.
TGGAACACCGGCAGGGTTGGCAGATCGATCTCCTGAGGGCACTGAGGAGAGACGGGCACCGTGTAATGCGGTGTACACCGCTCTTCCCCAGAGGGGCATGCCCTCCGAGGTCCTGAGCCACAGCATCAGGACTCTCATAGCTGAAGTCTCCTATTAAAAATGACGGTCCTCAGACCCGCGTCATCTGCTAGGAAGACACCATGTAATGCAGAGTACACCGCTCTTAGTCCTAGCCCTTAGGCATCAGGATTTTACGACGAAGGCTATCCAACGAAAATGACGTACCGCAGAACCGTTTTTCGCTAGAAGCCTTTGGCCTGGGAGCGCCACTCTGACTCTAGACTCTACGGAGTACAAGAAGTGACACCCCTAGAATGAGGAGCTTGAACACGATAGGTTGGGACTGCCCCGCCCAGCAGCCCCTGCTGACCGCCTCAACCTCCTCGGAGGAAGAGAGGTAAACGTGTTCTTACTCAAATATTTTATCTTGAGAGCTCCTGTATATCTAACTTCTCAAAGTGAGATAAATGTCATTATATTCCTCAGAATCAAATGCAATCAAACAATCAGACGAGTAAAGACGGTCTGGTGTGATACAATTCATATCGAAAACCGATAGTGACATATCTAACTTATCATAGTCAGATTAAATACTGAATTTAATTCCTCAAAATTAAATGCAGCTAAACACCCAGACGAGTATATGGTCTGGTGTGGTAAGAGTCATTTCAAGAATCAAAAATTCTATATCTAACTTCTCATAGTCAGACAAATGCCTCATTTAATTCCTCATTATTAAATGGAGCCAAACAACCAAACGAGTAAACATGGTCTGGTGTGGTAAGATTACATCAAAACTGAAAATGATGTAATACACGCGTTGCCTCGGCAGCGCGCGAGCCGCTTAGTCACACAAACAATATTAATCTCCTCGGAAATAAATAGCTGCAGCAACGAGTTCACAGTCCGAGGGGGAAGAAACCGCTTTTTCTCTTTTTAGCGCGGGCTTCCGAGCCTCGAAAACGAGCTCTAGATTTTCTTAGGACCGGAATCGCAAGATTACAAGCAAGGACACACTCCTCGGAGCGTGCCCGGCAAGAGCGGAGAAACACAATCAGCCCCCTTATTTTTTACGAGAGCCGACCACGCGTTTAGCTACGGTCCTCATTAATGCTGCTTGTTATAATATTAGGCATAATATGCTTGTGTAACTGATGTTTATGCAACTGCGAGCTCATCGACGCCCTCCGTGTCAATCTCCTCGGAGAAAGATAGGCGGAGTGTCGCGCGCCCTCTCTAAGCGGGGGGAAGGACCGCAACACGGGCTTCTGAAACCCCGAGAGCGGGCGCCGCAAAAGCGAACCCCGCGAGCACAGCCACTCCTCCGCCTCGGCGAAAGCAGGACCGGCACCGCGAGACACGCTAGTGAAGACTCCCTCCTCGAAGAGAGCCTTCTGAGAGTGAAACAAAGCAGTAACAGACGGTCGCATCGCGGGCCGTCATCTCCCTTTTTCCGAGAGCTGATTCTGCGTGCTTCGCTCTCAAGCAGACAACACACTGCGTGTGTCCCTACCCCAAATATTTTTCTCTCTAGGGCAGGGAAACACACAGCCTGAACGATGCCTGCTTTAGCCCAAAAAAACTTCCTTGACTGAAGTTTGAAATAATGGAGCTTATCAGTGAACAAACAACACTAAATAAGACTCACAAACAAATAGCGACTGACACACACACAGAGCTTCGCTGAATGACAAAAAGCTGATGCTCGCTACAACTCACGTGCTTTTATAGCTTCCTGGTCGCTACGTCACCCGCCTATGACGTCTCGCCCATTCATGGGACTGATTACACATGTTATTCAGAGCCGGTCACGCTGAAGGGCGTTCCCATAGCGTTTTCGGACGCAGCTCGAGTTCCTGAAGGGGAACAGTAATATTGTTCATGAATTACTAAATTATTATTATCATTATTCCAATTGTAAATAACTGTTTTCTTTTTTAATGGTTTCAATGTATTCTTCGACTGATAGCAACGCTGAATTTTCAGCAGCCATTACTCCAGTCTTTAGTGTCACATGACCCTTCAGAAATTATTCAGATATGCTGATTTCTTGCTCAATAAACATTTTTTATTATCAATCTTAAAAATTGTTGTGCTGCTTCCAAGTGAGAGAAACAGAGAAAACGAGATATTGAGTGAATAACTTTATAAAAGAGCTGTCTTCATTATCATTTTAGCATAGTCACTTGTTCGTAGCACTTTTTGATGACATCACAGAAAAGACAAATGAGTTTCTGTGGCAGCCTGACCCTTGCTTTATACAATCATTTTAATTCTAAACAAATCATCTTCAGAACAGAGGGCGTGACTGCACAGTATTCAATAGAACTAAACAGGACTGCTGAGACCACATGAACACAGACTTCAATAACAAATCTGGGTTCAGGGAAGATTCAAGGTTGGCAGCAGATCCTAATAATGTGGTTCAGATGAGGTAAATGCAGACACGGCATAAAAAGAATAGATGATTTGAAACTTCACTAGCCCTTGCTTTCTCTTATGTTCTTTCCTTCTTTCTTAGCCCTTTTGTCACAGATATTACAGCACAAATTAACAATTCTAATAAAACTGCTTTGCATGCTATTTTGCTATTTAACCTAGAATGACCCTATTTATGTAATCGATGTCAATGACAGAACGTTGGAGACAATGTGACTCATTTCGGTTTGTAATGTCAAACTCAAGTAACATTCTAAGAGCATTGTATAAAGCATTTCGTTCTCACCAATCTGTGATATTAGACTACATTCAACTATGTAAAAAGTCCAGTATTTTCAAAATTATGAGGCTTGAAAAAGAGAACTAGAGGACAAGAATAAAAATGAAACAAGACAGAAACTGATAACAGCCAAAAAAACAAACAAAAAAACAGTAAAAACAAGTAGTTTTTTTTCTCCTACAGCTCACAGGTGCTGTAACTAGAAATGAGCACTGCTGTTGAAAGATCTGCATAACCAAAAGTGGTAAAATCGAATATCCCAAGAGAGTGGTAGGACATCTCTGGAGTCTAGTGGGACAGAAATGAAAAGAACTGTCACAGCAAAACCTTTCACTGAAATACACATTCACACAAAAGACCAGAGAAACAAATAAAGAAATACAGTATGCTTCAAAATGGTTGGTTTCACAGGGAACGAGGCCACCGCAACAATGCCGTTCAAAGGAAATTGGGCTTCTTTTGAGCAAACAAAACAGAGATTACATAGAAGCCGCTGAAGGACCTCAAAAACACACAACATGATTTCTGCTTTTAGCAGACACTAAATACACACAAGTAACCCCATCTGCAGTCACCTGAGAGTTAAGAGTTAGGGTTGTGGTATTTTTGTGTTTTGGGGTATCATTCAATCCTACTTACCACAACAAGAATCTGCAAAAAAAAAGTTCATGGGAATGAAATCATGAGTTATCAACAAAGCGCTTCCAGTGTTTGTGCTCTATTGTTTTTTTTTTTGTTTTTTTTGCTCAATTGTCTATTAAAGGTAATTGTGCTGTATAAACGAGTCTGTTAAATGTGTTTTAGGGTGTGTCCATTCTTGTAGTTTGGTTCTCTTCATTCTTTTGGTCCAGACCAAAGAAGAAAATAATAGGCCTACATTTAGTCCTGGTTCACTAGCGTTCACATTGTTATTTTCAGGACCAAACCTTAAGATACAACACAAAACAAGAGGCTTTTATGACGTACCTGTATATTTTGTGATGGAACTTGCTGAATATCCAAAACAATGCTTGTTTGCTTGGCTAAATGTGCTCGATGTATATACGCAGCAGTAGGAATTCCTCCATCATACAAACAAACAAAGATCTGCTGCAAAGAGGTTCAGACACCTGTACCAAACTGGAATAGAAAACATTGCAACAATGACAAGAAAAGAAAACAGGTTTCTTGAACATTCATGAACATTTAGGGTCACATCTTGTGACATCATGTCATCTAAATGCCACTTCAGATGCAGATTCCAGAAATGTTTTCTTATGTTGGAATGAAAGAGACTAAGTACAGGATTAATTCTTATTTTTAACTAAAGATACAAAATTGAAGAAAGAGTTAAAACTGAACACAATCTTGCTGCTCAAACTGTGTATAAACTTTTACTCAAGTAATATTCTAAACGGTGACTTCAACTTCTACTGAAGTCATTTTCTGGTAAGATATACTTTTACTCAAGTGTGGCTTTCAGGTACTTTATCTGCCACTGACTGCACCAGAGTTTGCCTGCACGCAGACCAGGGTTCGGATGGTAACGTTCACACTTATTCAAATGAACCACACTAATACAGCAATCGCACAGGGTTTGTTTTAATCAGTCCAAACAAGTCAAGTGTGAACACAGCCAAATCAATACTATAATTTTGCTTCCACTAAATAAAGAATAATTGAGCATCATGTGCCTCTCAGTTTAACATGATACATGTATATCTCTAAACACTTAGGCCTAAGTAACACTGATATGAACTCTTTGTGTATATATGTATGTATTTATTTATTTATTTTTTTAAGTTTGACTTTAAAAATTGCAAACAGTAGCTTCGATTTAATCCTATTATGAAATAGGAGTGTACCAATATACAGTAACAGTCATAGGTGACATATTAGGCATAGGTAATGATATCAGTTCCATCATGACAACTCTCTGAAGATTTTAGCATGGTAATGGATATGACCATAATAATGTATTTGGTCTTGGTGGAATAAATCTGCTACGCTGCTGCTGAATTGTTGCTGCTTTTGGTTATTGCTGTTGTTGTAGATTATTGCTGGTGTTGCTGCAAAGCAAGTACAGGAACTTGCTACTGCCAATATATATGCTTATACAGTGCTGTGAGTATTTAAGACATACTGCTGCTGCACAAATAACATATAATAACCCGTAGCAGATCTATACAGGTAGAGCTGGGGAAGTTGGAGGATTTCAGAGGAGCTCTGAAAGCTTGCTGCGACCTGCTCTACCGAATGCTAACCAGCCATTTAAATGTAAAGCAGTAAGATCATTGGCTGTGTATGCAAACATGGCCCAGTCAGCTTTGCCCAGTAGTTTAATGGTGAGAATATTTTCAATTTGTGTTAATGGCCCATCAGCCTGCACTATCTAGAGTTTCATGGTAGAACTTGGCATATATCAGAAACATTTGTAATTACTGATAATGGATTATATTAGCAACATTATAAAAAAGAAAAAAAAAGATTCAAATAATATTCCCTAAACAAGGAACTTCAGCATATTATAACAGAACTGCAGAAATATCTAAGAACATTTTTCCTGTTCGAATGCCATGGCTAAAGTAAAATAATAGCCTACTGCTTCTGCAACGGACAATTCATTGGTAAAACTGGTATAGATAGTTTAGAACAGTATAGCAACTGTAGTTTTTAAAGTCCTCCAAGTGAAAAACCAAGCACCCAGGACATCAGAGTCATAGGGCACACCGATGCCTACCCTGATCTGGCATGCAAATGTATTCAAGTTGAATATACTCTATTCCTCATTATCCTACTATTCTACCACTTCCCCCTCTCTCTCAATAGTCAAACACTAATTTTTCCTCAGAGATGTGCAATTCTAAAGTTCATTAAGTCAACTTGAGTATTTAGTGTGAAATGAGCTGTAAATGTTGTTTCAATAAGAGTGAGCTGCTAGATTACGAGAAAGGATTTGTGGAAGATTCTACTAAGAAGTTTATCTAACCCAAAATATGAACAATTATTACTCATGCCTAATGCATTGATTATACAAAGAGATGCATGCTCTCATTTTGTGTGGATTTGTAGGCAAATCCTTTCATTTGTTATTGCAAATGATTACACAAGTGTTACTCATTATATCCAAAAACTGCAAAGTGCTGTGCCTGGCTTATAATGAACCAATACAGACAGAGTGATACAAATAGTGAAAAGTTCACTCAGTAATCTTGGAACATCAATAAACCAATTGCATCTGAGGACCAGAACTAACTGTTGTACAAAATACTGTAATATGCAGCGATGTCCAAAGTCTAAGACCCCACTGATAATCCTGGGTTCAATGTTCATTTTTCAGTTAAATTTTACACTCAAATTACTCTGTTAGTAACAAGCAGAATTCTGTAATGGAAAAACATCTATTTAATTATAAAATGCAAATAGAAGCATATTCATTAGTTACCTCAGACTTTTGGACTGCACTTAATATATATATTTAAGAGCTTGTCTCCAACACGAAACTATAAGAAAATTGTAAGTATATAAATGTTTAATTAACCTCTGAAAGTTTTAATCCTCATATATATATATATATATATATATATATATATATATATATATATATATATATATATATATATATATATATATATATATATATATATATATATATTGCTGTAATCAAAATTCATCTATTTAGCCCTGTGCACTCATTTAACATCACAAACTAAACCCTGTATTAAGATATCATCAAGTTTTTGCTGTAAATATTTAGTTAAGACCTCATGGGAACAGGATATGATCCCAGCCGTCACAAATCCCTAACTACTTGTATTTTACAGTATCTTAGATAGGATCCATCACACTGATGTTTTTATTAAAATGTATGTAATAAGCACAATTAAAAGCTTAAAATAGGTCTAAGAGGATTATCACGTACAGACTTTATAACCTAACTCTTATATTTGACCCTGGATCCCAAAACCAGTCATAAGGTTACAGGTTTTTTGAAACTGAATAAATAAGCTTTCCATTGATGTATGGTTTGTTAGGATAGGAAAAAATTTGGCTGAGACACAACTGTTTGAAAATCTGGAATCTGAGGGTGCAAAAAATTAAAAAATAAAAAATTGAGAAAATCGCCTTTAAAGTTATCCAAATGAAGTTCTTAGCAATGGATATTACTAATCAAAAATTAAATTTTTATATATTTAAGGTAGGAAATTTGCTAAATATTTTCATGGAGCATGGTCTTTACTTAATATCCCAAAGATTTTTGGCATAAAAGAAAAATCGATAATTTTGGCCCATACAATGTATTGTTGGCTACTGCTACAAATATACATATGCTACTTATGACTGGCTTTGTGGTTCAGGGTCACATATTGGCATGTGATATAACAAACAAGTGGCTACAGATTTAAATAATGATGTCTAGGATGGTTTTCATTGCTTGAGGTCATTGCAGAATGGAAGGCAGAATTTGTACTTTGACATCACACATTACATCACTTCTTTCTTTATGTTTGAAAGTCTTCCCCAGGTTGAATGATGAAAAATCTTCAGACAACAAGAAATCAATCTGGCTGTAAAAGAATAAACTCTAGCAGACAATTTGGTGATTTTTCAAGCATCATCTTGTCTCAAAGAAAGGCAGCATATAAGCTCAAAAGAACAAGACCGATCATTCAGTTCAGGCGACAGATCATAAAAAAAGAAAGTGTATTATTTAAAACATCACTGGATATTCTAGACCTGTGATTACATGCGTATTAAGGTCTGAAATTGTTCGTCTGAGAGGTACTAAAAGACCTGCCAGCTCTTTCCAGGAATATCACAATTTCAGAGTTAAATCTCTGCAGGCAGCACAATTTTAATCATGGAGACTAATTTCAAGTGAAATCACAGATCAGTCCATTTTAGCGAGAGGGTGTGTGTGAGAGAAAAGAAAGTCTATAGCAGATGACTTAAGAATTGTATTAGTTACATCTACTGTAAATCAGGACTGCCTATGCATAGGGCCCCGGATCTTGTGCAACGCCCCTGTACGCACCAATACACAAATTATGGCCTATTGTGACAAACCATTTTTTAATGTGGTTTGGAAAATTATTTTCATGTTATGTCCATTAACCAATAAATATACAATATTAAAATGTTACACTATTGTGTCTAAATAAAAATAAATGAATAAAACACTAAAACTTGAAAGAAGTAGTTTTAAAAGCTACAATTTTTAGGCATCACAACAATTACAACGTACAGTATTTAAAAAAAAAGATATTAATTTTGAGGAAAAAAAAACATTTAAGTGTGTTATTACATTAGTGTTTTTAAAGATAAACTTAAGTGAGCATTAGATGAGGGAAAGTGTCCTCTAAATATAAAAACAGAGGGAATTAGCATATACAGTAACATTTAACATCAAATTAAAGCTCAGAGTGTGCACTTTAAGCACATACTCAATATACAGTATAACTGTAACTTTAATATGTTTTGGTCAACAGCTAAAATAAAAAAAAAATTGGGCCTGTATCCAAATATCCAATAGTGTTCCTGTAGCTCAAGTGGTAGAGCATTGCGTTAACAAGTGCAAGGTTGGGGGTTTGATTCCCTGGGAACACATGATAGGTAAAAATTGTTGGCCTGAATACACTGTAAGTCGCTTTGGATAAAAGCGTCTTCTAAATGCATAAATTTAAATATATATGGACCTGACTGTGTGTGTGTATGTGTGTATATATATATATATATATATATATATATATATATATATATATATATATAGTATACTGTACTGTATATGCGCTACACAACTCCTTGTTCAAGCTCTTGTTTTATCCAGGTTGGACTATTGCAGTGCTCTCTTGGACAGTTCTATCAAACCTCTGGAATTAACACAGACTTTTACATGAAATGTTCCCTCCTGGTGGAATGCTCTGTCCATTCCCATCTTCAAGAAAAGGCTAAAACACATCTCTTCCATCTTTTTTTGACCCTCTAACTTTAGCACTCTCTATTCTAACTCTATTTTATCAATTTGTTTTATTTTTTTTTAAAAAGCCCTCTAACACTTGCACTCTCTGTTTGTGAGAGCGCAAGTCTTTGTTTCTAACTGCTTGTTTTCTTTTTTTTTTAAAAAAAAACAAAGGCATCTAACACTAGCTTTCTCTATTCTTTTTCTATTCCATCTACTTATGCATATATTTATTTTAAATCTGATAGTCTATAACCAAAATACCAATGACATATGTGCATATATGTGCATCCATAATACTTAGCACACTAAACAGGACTAACAACCATATTAAGCAATTTTGCTATGCCATTTATGGGGACAGGACAGAAAAAGAAAAAAAAAGTTGTGAAGATGTCAAACTGGTCACTCTGTGATCACTTTTGAGAAGAAAATTGACTGGAATGAAAGCACAAGTGAGAGAGACAGACATCTTATAATAAGTGATGATACAGAATACAGAACAGCCAGAAGTACCCTATTATACTCTTACCACAAAGCGGGAACAAAAGCACATGCATGACCAGCTGCATGCCCGTCGTCTGATTGACCCGATTGGTGGGCCGGTTGTCTGAGGTGTTTGATGAAGAGGAAGCAAATCAGGCGTCAAACACTTTTGTGCAACATTACAGGTGACCTGACGTCCGACAACGAGAGAGATGAGGCGTGATGAAGGCTAATTATAATCACCTCAGCTACCACATTGCAATCACTTCTTTCAGCCACATGTGGCTGCCTGGCCTGGAACAAAAAGATTCTCAAAGACAAATTGATAAAAATTCATGTTTGAGCAGATGACCTCATTAGTATTCGCAAGTATTTGTATTTGTTTTAATACACACATACACACACTCTGCGCTAAAATAGACAATATGAAGGTATTGAGAAAAACAAAAAAGCAAGCCTCTTCACATTTAAAAGACTTCAGAGACAAATGTTTACAGATCCTTTAAGGTTCATTGAACAGTAAATAGGTGGTTGTTGTATTTATAATAAATGAAATTATTAAATATGTGTAAAACATTACTTTTAATGTAGGCCTACATACTACATTTAGTGAATTTTGCATTTTATTGTTCATTTAGTTCTGTGTCTAATTAAAGACAGACAGGAAACACACATATACAAGTAAATTTGTAAATGCATGATACAGTACACACATTCACTGTTAGACTGTAATATTAAGGTGTTTCATTTAGAGTTGTGAGAGATTACAGCTTTGATGATAATTCAATTCAGCCAAAAAGTGCAAAAGATTTTATAAAAAAATAATATATTTTCAAGTGATCTTTCTTCTTTCTTTCTTTCTATTACAAACATTAAACAATAACAGCAGCAACAACAAGTAACACTTTATTTAGATGGTCCCTTTTGAGCATTCTGTTGACTATAAGTAACTTTGCACCTACATGTCAACTAACTCTCATTACAGTATTAGTAGACTGTCTGCTTAATATCTGCTAACTCTTTATTGTGATGGTGTCCCAATAGACATTCTACTTATTATAAGTAACTTTGCAAGTGCATGTCAACTTATTCTAACCCTAACCCTACCAGTCAGTTAATAATCTACTAACACTCTAATGAGAGTTAGTAGATGTGTAGGTGCACTGTTACTTATAGTCAACAGCATGTGTTGAAGGGACCATCAAAATAAAGTAAAACAAACAAACAAGCAAACATAAAATATTGTGCATGTATGTATGTTTAATTGCTGTCATTTTGTTGATATTGTACATTTCAAATTCTATCCAAAAACACAATTGTTTGTGTGTGCACACTTTACGAATACCCATACAGGAATGAAATCACTCTGAGATTATAGATGTAATTTAAGATGCTGTTAAACTTTCATATAATAACAATAAATGCCTGAAGAGAAAACAAAGCTGTTTGCCATTTTGCAAGTAATGCATCACCGTGTTTTATTTTTATGAGATATCGTGGCTCAGCCTGTGGAAAAACCCACTCGCAGATGAGTTTTAATTAATCATCCTCCAATCAACAAATGTTTCTCTCAAGGCTTTAAATATGTAGAGCTGAAGGCTTATGGCATATGGCTTTAATGAGTATTTATGAGTAGGTGATGCCATAGATATAAAAGGGTAATGCTGAAGAGGTTACTATCATTGCACTGACTATCTCACATCTGTGAGGTAAACGAATGGTGAGAACATGCTGAATTGTTATATATTCTCATTCACACAGAATTTAGACACAGAATTCATCCTGTATTGCGTGATGACTTTTTTAATTGTTTTATATATATATATATATATATATATATATATATATATATATATATATATATATATATTCTCATTAACTCAGGAATGTGTTAGGCCCAACTGATGAATTCTATGTAATCCAATAAATGCAATATAAGAATTTAACTTAATTAATATGATAATATGATGTTGTGGACATGGACTTAGCCAGGCTTTGAAATTTAGTAAATTCTGGGGTGGGGTTAAGAATTGTGCTTTAATAACCCCTACAAATTTTACTATAAATTAGGGGTGGATAATTTTAACATTATCGCAAACCATCTAAACTGAATTATAGATGCAGACACCCATATGAGGAGCTCTGAACAGCAAATTAGTCATTCAGAAAACAAATTGTATGTTTGAACATGAAACATTTACAGAGGTCAGTCAGCAGTCATGAAAAGAAACACACAAAACAGTTCTAGTTTTGCCAAGCTGTTGTAAAACAGTGTTTGTGTTGCCTTACTTCTGATCCCAACATTAAGAAAGAGTGGATGAATTATTTTTAATAAAGATCCAGACTACCTCAGTAAGAACTTGGTCCTTTGTTTACTTCATTTTACCATGGATTAATTTACAAACAATTCACTTTGATGCAGGATTTTCAAAAAGATTGAAACTAAAAGACGATGCAGTGCCAGCTGTAATGGATCCGACAGTCATGTCACAACACACAAGTGTGAGTCATTTTTTTCATTACGTGGTCACTATTGCTTTGTTTCTTCTTATTGATCGTTTGATATGTACTGAGTTATGCATTTTTGACCTAAATCACAGCAGCGTCCATCTATGAGGAATGTACGCTGTCAAACATACACAACTGTTAGCCAGTCATAGCATTGTGCGTTTACTTCAGAGTCTACAATCCACCATGCCTATTCAAACAGAGTGTTCTGATGAGGGGGATTAAAAAAAGGACAGAAAATAGCTTAATACTTCTCAATACAATTATGATGTTTTTTTATTTAAAAATCTTAGTAACATTATAAGTGGACCTCAGAGAACTACAAAATAAAAACAAAGGCAGTTCATGACCCCTATAATGTCACTGAAAACGTTCTGAAATTCCATTTTATATTATCTGCTTACTTGTTTTTCAGAGAATTCCAATAAAACACAAAGAAGAAACACAGCAAGTGCATTGAATGGATAAAAGTGAGGTGAGGTTAAATTATGAGACATGCTCTGCTCAGTCCTTGGGAAAAAGAAAAAGAAAAACTTAAAAGACAAAACATCCAAAAGACTCAAGGCTAAATCTTAGACAGAAAAAAAAAAAAGGAAATTAAATATGAAAAAAAGCTCTGAATAAAAAGGCATGCACACAGACACATAAAAGAGCCTGAAGACACAAATACTCATCTGTCAAGACAAAAATCAACATTTATTGGAAAATTAAAGGAATACAGGGATTATGGGAACAGTAATGAACCATACTGTCAGAACAAACTAAAGCTACAATAAACACTGGTTATATGGACAAGTTCATGAGATTTGTATGACCTCACACACATAAAAACACATAATGACTGGCCATCTTAGCCAATGCTTCACAATCAACGTAAGTATGGGAGGAATTCTCTGCATGCGGCTTTAGGATGGATATTTGCAACATTTAAAACAGGGCACTAAATAATTACATTTCTTTTGTGCTACATATACCTCATAACACAACTATAAATGTAAACATCTGTTATTAGAAGTAGCTTATTTTTTAAAATAATTTTAACAAGTTAATTTTTTTATATAATATACTTTAAATATGTTCTTTCCACACCTGGATTGTTTCATATTTAGTTCATCCTTCTTATGTTCCTATTTCTGTCAGTTTATAAATGCTCTTTAATTGTGATTAAGTATTTGAGGATGTGTACAAACACATAATTACATTCATAAAGACACACACAGCATGACTGCAATCAGCACCAAATATAGGCTACCTGTAGAAGTACTAACAACTCAGCTGTTCACTCGCACCTGTTGATTGGTCTCTGTAATTACTGTTCTTCTATGTCCAAGTTCATTGTTTCATCATTTTGAGTCCCTCATTAGAGAGAAGAGGGTAATTTCTCTTCAGCCTATGCAGTCACACACACACACACACACACACAGCTGCCAAACAGGCAATTTAGGAGGCAGGAGGCAGGAAATTACAGACAGAACTCATCAGCATGTACCATTGTGTGGTACTGGCGACTCCTCACACCTAGTAACACTGAACTCAACACAAATTCTCAGAAAAAGAGAGACAGGAACACATTTTAAACATGCTACACTAGCTCTCCCAGTTCTTAAAACACAGTAAATCCACCTCCATTTTCTGTACTCGAGTCAGATGCATTGGTATTCCCTAACTGGGTCATTCTGTATGCTGCATGGGAGAGATTTTTCCCCTTATTTCTTCAGAAGGCAAATTTCCTTATTTTCTATTCCTTTGCTGAACCCACACCTTGGGACACCCATCCTGGGGTTCACTAGGTCCTGTCATTCGCACCCCTGGCTTGTGTGACAGTGAGTATGAGAGTAAGACAAAGAATTAAGTTTTATTTTCTTATTCATGCATGTTTCTTTATTGCGCTAATGTGTCGTAGCTGCTTGCGCAGTGCATATATATAAGATCATACCACCAGACTTACCAGAGTCTGTCAACAACAGTACTGTCTACCTATCGCATAATGTTGGTTATAACCATTACATTTAATTAAGCAACAAATTAACCAATTATCATTACTACAATGTGGCTGTATTACATCTGTTCAAATGAATAAATGGGCTTCCTCAGTTAAATCTTGCTTTCTCCTCACTTTCTTTCTCGTCTTCTTAAACATCTTATGGAGTTTGTCCTTGCTACTACAACATTTGGCTTGCTCACTGGGGAGTTTGTAAGGCACTCTTCTCTGTAAAGCGGCTTTGGAACAGTATGTAAATTGAATTGGAATAGAGGACAGAAGGAGAAAGGCCTGAATAGCAGCAGTGAAACTGGCAATATAGTTAGAGGCAACGTTAAAGACAGCAAGTGAATGGAAAAGAAAGGGGCATGGGGTGGTTGGAGAACATGAGCAGCTGGCTGATAGCTGTTGAGGACAGATGTCAGCAGATGAGACTGTAAGAGCAGATGCTCTCGAGAAAACAGCTATTTATCTTCACCTCCATCTTCTTCTTTCTTCATCTCAGTCTTTTCAGCCTCCCACTCATTCTCATCCCTCTCTTTTCCATTGTTATCACAGCATTTTCTGCGTGTAATGGATAGTTTGATATTTGAACCGTTTAGCAGAGGCTTTTCATATAAAACAACTTACCTTACTCATTATGAAAGGTGATCTCATCAGTAATTGTAGTCATTTAGTAAGTATTTGTACATAATGTGTACATATCGTACATCAGGGATAGGCAATGTCGGTCCTGGAGTGCCGATGTCCAGCAGAGTTCAGCTCCAACCCTAAAAAAAACATTTTTGTTTATACTTTATTGTTAAAAAAAAAAAAAATTATATATATATATATATATATATATATATATATATATATATATATATATATATATATATATATATATATATATATATATATATATATATATATCTTAAAATTCCAGTTAGTCATATTGGACGTGTTTCATGATAATTTATGTCTCTTCATTATTATGAGAAAGCTCATTTAGAAACATTTGTGAGACTCTTTGTTACAACGATTTCAGAAGAATAATTATCCAATCCCCTACTTTTCTGTCCCATCCATCCCCATCTCTCCTCTTCAATTTCCCTTCATTCACCTCTCCCGCTTTACCCATTCACCTCTCTCCATCTTCATATACACTCTATTACATTCTCTCTCCTCTTTCTCTGCCTCCACCTCTGGGTCCCCCTCACTCATTCATTCCCTCCATTGGTCTGTCTCCATCCATTCTTTTCTCTCTGCTTCTCCCTCTGTCTCTCCCTCCATCAATCCATTCTCTGGACATGTAGTTAAGCAGCCAAGGCCTATTGCACTCTGCGAGAGAACGGATGGACTCGCCTCGGTATACATTAACCAACCCTGTTATTAGATCTCTGTCCATTGAATGGTTTTGGTTGGTGTCCCATTTCGAAGGGTCTCCCCTCATTAGAGTTATTCCCAGAAAGACCTCCAATGGACCAGTCAAATAGGTTTCCCAGCTCATTTAGGCCACAGCTAATCACATAGAGTCATTTTACAAAAGGACAGCATGATATGATGGCTGGATTTTTCCACTCTTAATAAAAGGTAATATGTGTTTGACATAGTCTTTTTGGCTTGGACAGGCCTGTTCTGTTATAAAATAATAAGAGGTGCGATACCACAAACCCAGGTGAAAAAAGTGCACTTCCATGATGTACTTAAAGTGCTCTATTTTCAGAAGCTAATTTTGTAATTAATATACTAAAAATGTCTTTAGTACTTCTTAATATAATCGTATGAACATTTAAGTGTACTGAACTGTGCTATTTTTAGACATCATGAATATGAACTAATGAACTATCTTTGTATTCAAATGTATTAAATTAATTTTTGTTTTATACTCCGTTGAATTTTTGTGTTTGATTGTGTTTTGTTGGTTCTGAGGTGCGCAATTATTTTCTGGAAAACGCATGCGAACGTAGTTCCAGGCAGCTCTCTTGACTACATTACAGTTCCATATCACTTCGCATAGTAAAACTGTAATAACGGAAATTACTGGACTAACAAAAACAACAACATGACAAACGATTTTCCGAAAGTAAGTACACATGACATTTTTCACTAGCGAGGTAATAACAGCGCTGTTTAGAGACGCTGCTGCAGCCTAATTCACACAAGTCTATATAAAATCTAGAGAGCGAAAACCTATAAGTCAAGTCAAGTCATCTTTATT
The DNA here is from genome assembly GCF_018340385.1 of Cyprinus carpio. Lineage (NCBI taxonomy): Eukaryota > Metazoa > Chordata > Actinopteri > Cypriniformes > Cyprinidae > Cyprinus > Cyprinus carpio. The sequence continues at coordinate 10,361,980 of NC_056601.1, forward strand.
TATATAGAACTTTATACAATACTGATTGTGTCAAAGCAGCTTTACAGTGTCAACAGGAAACTCGTTTTTTCAAATAGTTTGTTTGCTTTGTACTTTAAGTTAATAATATGTACTATTTAGAGTTAAATGGTGCAAAGAAGCACCTTTTCGCTTTGTACCATCTTTTCTATGTCTTAGCAAACACCAGTAATTAGGATAAGGACAAACAACCTGTTTCATTAAGACATTGATATTTAAATAAAAATAAAACAAACAGCAGAGAACTAATATAGTTAGTCATTAATATAATAAAATTCAAAATGCATAAATATTGTAAAAACAAACTGTACTGTAAGTCCACTTTAAAACCTAGAGGATGTGAATTAAAGGTTTCTCTGTTTGAACTGTCTGAATAATCTTATTCATCCAGGCAGCATCTTTAATATCACTCACTGGTTTGAGTTCAAATAACCCATTTAAAACATCCTCATATTAATTTATAGTTTGGTGCGCCTTTCATATCTCATGCAATTTAAATTAATACGCCTGCTGCATATTGCATGTGTGTAGCTTGTTAAAAAAAAAAAAAAAAAAAAAAAAAAACTTTTTATATATCTTTTACAATTCTTCCACTCACTGAATTTTATGTCAGAGCAAAAATGGAAGGCTGCTGATTGATAAGTCATCACACACACACTTTATTCCTGATGGATTTCGACATAGATACTCAGCCTCCAGAACTTTCTGAAACTGTGCAGTTTGTTGCCAGGATACGTGAGCTCCTGAGTGTTTATATTCTGGGCAGGTGCTCAATAGCTGACAATATATGAGTGTATATGTATGCGAGTGTATAAAACAAGACTGAGTTGAAGATGTTACCCCTGTTGTTAAATCAAGAGCTCATTAAGTCCTGATGGCTGAGAAAACCACATTGTTTATTTAAATCAAAAGCCTTAAAGGGTTAGTTCACCCAAAAATTAAAGTTAGCCTGTGTTTTACTCACCTACGAGGCATCCTAGGTATATATGACGTTCTTCTTTCCGACAAATCCAGTCAGAGTTACATTAAAAATTGTCCTGGCTATTCCAATCTCTACCATTGCAGTCAGAGGGTGTTACAGTTGAACAGTCCACAAGTCGTCAAATAAAGCGCACGCATCCATAATAAAACGTGCCTCCCACAGATCCGGGGGAGTGAATAATTATATATTAAATATTAATTTAATCCTTTGTCAAATGATTAAAAAATACAATTATATCGGCCCCCCACTTTCCAAGATATCGGCATCAGCATTGGCTGTCAAAATACCAATATCGGTCCTCCACTACAGGGGATATTTGTCACATTAGCTTGACTGACCCGTTAGAAGCAGCATGAACCAACTCCAGAAAAGTTCAAGAAAACCACATAATAGGTGCTCAAATTTCAGGTTTATCCATTGCACAGAGTGCAATATTAAAATGTGTCTATAGGGAACTATATCAGAAATTAAGACTATTTTTTTACACGGCAGGGAATTTGTTCAGACTGACAAGCATAAACAAAAATCTTAATGAAATCATATTTTAAGCCTCCTACAAAATGTGTCTGAATCTATTGTTTTTTCCTGCTAAGACGAAAAATAAATAAAATAAAAATAATAATAATAATAATAATTTAAATAATAAAAAATAAACTAGTGGGTGAGTAATTCACTCCTTCATTAGCTTAATAAAAATTTTACTTTCAGACTGTCTTGACAAACATGTTTATTGTTAAATTTAGCATGGCAGAAATAGACAGCCCTTTCAAGTAAACCAAGTGCAATGTATAGTTGCCATGAAAGTCCCAGGAGCTTGCTGAAACTCTATGTAGTCTTACATGACTATTTTTTAATTGTTATTATGACCTTTACTGTAAAATATTTTTTTACAACAGCTCAGCATAAGATACATTTTACTTGAAGGCTTTTTCCCCTTAATTTCCAAGGATATATATCTCCAAGAATTTCTTGATATCATTATATTATAGGGGTGCAACAGTACACGAACACAGACTGAGCGATCACATGAGGTCTGAGATGTTCATTCATGTTTATTTCATGTTAAAACTAATAGTAAAGAGGAAGCAATGATTGCACTCACTCACACTGTGAACTGCATTTATTGTTTGAATTTCCTGAAAGAAATCGACATAATTTGAAAAATTAGATTTTGTTTCTTATCGCAAGTAATAATAAAACTGGAAGCTTCCAGTGAAGTTCCACTTGCACAAAGGTTACAATGCTCTATTAGAAAAGACCCATACTGAAAATTATACCAATGTACCATTACACCCCTAGTATATTAACAGGGGTTTCTGCTATTTTTCCATATATTAAAGACTACCATATATAAAAGTCTACACGCCAAAGCTAAATTCATGCATATTAATACTATGTATGCAATACTGTTCACTAAGGTATATCAAATAATTACTCTCTCGAGTGCTTTCAGCGTTTTGCAAGTACAACAAAATATGCCAATATAATTACTCAACAGTACCACTTGAAGAGCTCTCAGCAGTCATCACACATTATGTCATCAAACCTAAAGCATTGTACAAGCTCACGTCAGATTGAAGCAGCCGCATTTTGAGCTCACTCTTTGAGAAACGGTCATGTCAACGTTTTGTTGAGTGTCAAATCATTCACACTGCTCATGTACAGGCAGCTAAGTCAACCATGTAGGATTCTCTTTAAAGCATTGGCCCGACACATTCACACAGTCTAGTAATGCTACAGAAGATGAGGGCATTTCATATACTGATTGACAACGCAAGTATACAAGACTGTGTGCAGTACCAGAGACAGATCACATGCAGACTGCATGATAATAACCTGGTAGCAAGATGCATGGGAAGTACACTCATTACAAGTGTGCATTGTAATATATGGTGCTTTGTAACTAGTGACAACTATGAGGTAAATGTATGCGAATCATTTTACTCAATCACATTCACACAACCTTCAGACTGCCAGCGTAGCCATCAATGACTATGGAAAATGCGACCACATGGGGAATTGTGGTTTAATCCTTAAAAATAATGAGCAGAATTGAAAATGAACCATTTTCCAACATCAGGCTGATTTTACAGATTAAATGTGGCATTTCTGTGACTGCCTCATTGTTCAGGCAGCTTATTATTTCTGCGTGCCTTCACTTTGAGACATGACCTGGGCATAAAGCACAAGCAAAATAAAGCAATGTACAGCAACTGAATCTCTATCCACCGTGACAGGTGATTATATTACAGGATTTGTTGTGAAACAGCAGGGTTTCTATAATGTGCTGGCTAGAGGATTATGCACTATGCTTTATGTAATTTTGCATAATTTGTGGTTGTCTGATAAAAGCAGAAGTAATGGAAGGGGAATCATGTGCCTATTTTGTGGCACCAGTAGCAGTCTTGGCTCACTAGCCAGGATAAGAAATAAGGTGTGTTTGACTTGAAGCAGCGCTGCACAGACTATTTGTATGACATCAAATGACTGTGAGAGCGATTAGATAGACGGCTCTGTACATACTGTACACTGACCTGTCTGCACAGTGCCTCTTCAAGTCGACCACACCAATAATCAAAGAAAACAAGTAGTTTGTCAAATAAATGTGAGATCAAATTTTTTAATTTTCAATCAATTTTCTATGAGGGTTGAACTTCATTCTTGTTCTGTGAATTGTGTGATTGATAGCAGGCCGGAGAATGCATTGAGAGTGGCCAAGAGCATCAAAAAATATTGGGAAATTCTCAACTGAAAAACATGAATGGCAGCCAAACGTTGAGAAGTTTAGGTAGTGATGTCTGTCTTGAGTGTTTATAATATGCAAAATATTTCTGCTGGATTTAGTGCTTTAATCAAATTGTTTACACACTGGATGCATCAAAGTTGTTTTATGTATGTTCAACTTTGGATGCTTTCATTGTGATGACACTGGTTGGTGTTACAAAAATTATTAAATTGACACCATATCTTTACTTCGGGATTCGGACAAAAACTTTCAACTGTAATTCCTTCAGAAGTGGGTTGAAATAATAAGCATCAATAAGCATTTCATTGGCTAGCGTTCCCCCATCACCAGCCACATTTTGATTGTAGCAAATCAGCTTGGTCAACTTGATTAATATTCAAAAGTACAGAAGCCTGTCAGACCATAACGTGACAGACTGATGGAAGATTATGAGCAATTGGTATTTATGATAATGAGCAATGCTTTGACTATTGGTAGTTTTGTTAAACTGACAAAATTTAAAAATATATATATTATTTTGAATAGTTTGTAATATTAATTTATTGGTCTGTACATCTGAGTGTGTCAAACAAAAGTTAAGTAAAAAATTGAGTACAATAATAATAAAAAAATAATTACAAGCTGTATTTAAAACATTTGTCTACTGCTATAGTTTGCATTTAGCATGCAAAAAAGTATTCAGTAATTTTAGTTTACTAACATAAGGTTCAGTAGAATGATCAACAAAAGATGCAACTCCACTGGACTGACCCAATTCTGAGATGTGAATGGGTGATATGTGCCATAGCGATACCTACAATAGCTGTGCTACTGATTAACAAAGACAAATTGTTTTGGAAGCTTCATTTAAAACACCTTGTGAGAAAGCCCATTTGTATGGGCATGACGCTTCTACTCTGTCACTTTCTGTCTGTCTCTGTCTGAAGGTGTATGTGTTTACAAGGTATGGATTTCATGCTTCCCTGATCCTATTTGTGGTATACTGACTGTGGAGATTAGTATCTTCACTCACAATTGTGTTTGAGCTGGTGTGAAGAGGACAACAACATTTATTATGTGTGTAAAGGAGAGAGTGTCTTAAAACAAATTCAACTTCTGTCTCCTCACAACCTTGTTCACAAACACACACACACCACTGGCTTTAAGGGTACATCGGAAGAAATGTTAATTTATTTATTTATTTTTATTTTTGGCTTTTTTGCATTTAGTAAGGTTTCTGGCATGACTGCCAGCTTAGAAAAGCTGAAAAGGATACATGCAGCCAGTTTTTTATGGGCAGTCTGAAACTGTTATCCAGCGAACTGATGTGTAGCTGGTTTCTAAGTAGATACCTAACTATTTGATCACCTCCGAGTCATATACAAATATATTCACGTGTCTTGTGTCACATACACCATGGAAGAGAAGGGCGGGGTTATCATTTAAAGAGACAGGCACTGAAATGGGTCTTCGGCAAGTTAAAAAGAGTGTTGTTTTACACAATCATTGGGGAATTTTAATGATTTCATGATTTTCAGACATTTCATGATTACCCTAAAGAATTATACCCACTTGTGGAAAATTGGCTTCCGATGTCCCCTTTAAATCTATGGTGCTTACCAGTTTCACTTCACCATCCTGCTGCCACTCTGCCTTTCACATGGTAAGAGCTAAGAGGAAAGAACACTAAATTCTTTCTTCAGTAGAAGCTTTTTGTCATCTTCACTAGACACTAACTCCAAGTGACTCACAGTGCAGACAGAAAACCCAAGTCATTTTCTGCCACTGTGCCCACCAAGTAAATGGATCATAATATCTGATGGAAAAAAAAAAAAAAAAAAAAAAAAAAAAAAAAACATTTTAAAAATATATTATTCCAGGTCTCAACTGGGGCTAAAAGAACAATCCTGCAAATAACACGATGAGTTCATTTTTAAATCTTATTAATGCAACAAAAAGGGCACTCTCTGCAGTGAAATAATACATTTTAAGAAGAAATCACACATTGCGATGCGAATTACAATGCCTTTCTGATGTGATCTCACTTCCAAAAACAGACCACATAGAGCAATTCATTTAAATCCAACCATTTTATTCTTCTGTAGATTTAATTAATTCACCCTTACTAGTCATATGGCAGACAATTCTTTATAACCTCATTAAAATAGAACTTTTTAAAAATCATTTATTAAATGTGAAAAGGAGAAATTAATAATAATGGATTTAACAATAAATAAATAAAAAAATAAAAACTAGACTATAAAAAAGTGGTCATGGCTCCAGAAACTGAGGGCATGACAAGTAAACAGAAACTGAAGAGTAAAAGGACCTGCGGGCTCTCTCTTAATCTGTCAGTGCACTGAATGTCAAGTGGCTGAGCAGAGACAGTGTTCATTAAAGAGAGACCATGTCAAAGCAAAGACAGACTGGAAGCTTGAAAGAGTTTATCTATATTAAAACCTTTAAGGCTTAGATTTGCTTACATATGCAAAAAGATCTGTTGCGATTGAAGATGCATAAACATTGCCTCTGTTACAAGATATCATTCTGTCAAACTTTGAATCTCACAAAACCTGTCAAGAACAGGTCAAGGTCAAATTTACACACACACACACACACACACACACACACACACACACATAAGAAAAATAAACGAGAAAATTTAGTAACGTTACATACAATGTTTTTTTTATGAACTTTAAAACATTTGTAAACATTTGCACATCTCTAAAGTTATTCATACGGGTTTACATTTTTAGATGACTTGTTAACATATTTGTGGTATATTGTAATATACTGTATGTATTTATGTAGGCAACAAATGCCTGCAGTACAAATGTAATAAGATCAGACTGGTCTGGATGATTTTATTTTCATTTTTAAAGTAATTTCAAACCATTTTGAACATTAATATCTCAATGATTTGCATCCTATGTTTCATTACATGAAATAATACCACTTTGCTCTGTAGCAATGCAAATGCTAATCAGTTCATGTCAGCCATTTCGGTTATCAACAGCTTCAGCTGCGGAAGCAGTTTTACAGCTTATTGATGGTTGATTGTTCTCTCGGACTTAGATTTCACAATTTATTATGAAAATAAATAACATCAACAGTACAATTCTTTCAGTACCAAGGTTTTTTTTGCTCTATGTTTAAGCTTTTTATTCTCAACTCAAGAGAATTTTTATTTTCGTAATAGTACTTCTCTTTGCATATTATTCCTCAATATTTTTTCAGTTTCTTCTTATACCAGTTTCTTTGCTTTTGTATCATTAAGCTTCGTGATAAACAGCCAGTTCACATAAATAGGCAGAGCCATCCATTTAAGTCAAACCCTTTTCACTCTGTGTAGATGGATTTAAATAGCTGAAATCTGTCCAAATAGGCTTGTAAAGTAATATCATACAGTTTCTTTCTTCCAGGTTTTTAACCCAAAACGCCTGTAAAAGAAAATAAGTTTCACATACTGCTTGCACCTGTCACTGTTTCTATTATCCAAAAAATTAATTTACATACAATTTAAAACAGACATTTCAGCAGACAACAAGGGTTAGCCAGTCCTGTCCACATTCTGTTTTCTCTTATGTGTTCTGTCTGTGTGTGTGTGTGTGTGTGTTTGTGTGTGTGTGTGTGTGTGTGTGTGTGTGTGTGTGTGTGTGTGTGTGTGTGTGTGTGTGTGTGTGTGTGTGTGTGTGTGTGTGTGTGTGTGTGTGTGTGTGTGTGTGTGTGTGTTTGGGGGGGGGGGGGGTGGAACTAGAATAGGACAATTAAAAGCAAAAGCGAACAAAATATATGAAAATGTGAAATGCCACTATGATAAAAAGAACAGTTTGTTTGAAGACTGTGGCCCAAGCAGCAAGACTGAAAACATTATATTTTAAAAACCCAACTGTGCCACTGGGGACCTCTGAAGCTCATTCATCTACATTTGTGTTATCACAACGATCTGTAAAAGGTAAAGGAATAGATAACTGAATATACAAATATGCATACTGCTCTTTCCCATAAAGTGTTGGTTATGCTGCATCATAGCACCATAAAATCATCATAAAATTAGCCCATGCATAATACGTGCTATATCAAAGACATCTGAGACCATATGATACTGCAGGTTTGCATGTGGAACAGGTCAAAATTTAAGCCATCATTCTCAAAAGATCTTCCCCTCCTTGATAGTTCTCAAATCTCAGTCAAGATTTTATGAATTCATAAACAGGTATAATCATGCACAGCAATAAACAAAGTAACAAAAAAAATCCTGGGGCACAACACAGGCCCCTCGTCAAGTAAAAAAAAAATAAAAAAATAAAAATAAAAAGGGATACCCTTATAGGCATACTGCTGGAGACTTTTTGGACAAAGCACCAAAGCATTCAATTATGACTTTGGGAGCAAATTTTTTTACCATTAGCATTATAGGCTACAAAACATCTCTGAAAGACAGTCACATGACAAATCACCAGCTGAAACTTATCGGTAATTAACTTTTAAAACGTAGCCTACTGTGATAGTATCAGTAATACGGTGTACGTACTTTGATATAGAATATGTATGGTATTGAACATATTCATGAACATGTTCCGTGGTATGTTTTCACGGTACTCCAAGGTTAAAGTACTTACTGGTGCTCTAAGTGCTTTCATGTACTGATTAAGTTTTGATACTTTAAATTTAGATGCAGTATGGAGTTGTTCACAAACTTCTTACGCAGGTGCACCATTGAACAAATAATCCATTTAGCCATTTCAGTTGATTTGCAACTTGAATGAGCTTTTACGTAACAATTTAACGATTCATTGAAAAGACCCGATTCAAAGAGTGATTCATTCGCGAACCGGGCATCACTAGTTCTTATGCTAAACAGTCAATAGAAAATACACCTTGATTGTTGAAATGGTGTCAGAGAATGTGTTTCTTAGGGCAGCGTATTCATCTTATTAGTTGTAAAGTAATTTATCTGCACTTTTTTTTTACTGAGGCTTGAGGTTTTTTTTTTTGACACATACTAAGTTTCAGTGGCCCAAGAGAGCGCGTGAGGCGTTGGCCCATGTTTTCTAATCTATTGACCAGGTAGAAGAAAATAAAGAGTTAGTAACGTTAAACAATGACTTATTGTGTTCAAACATTTTTATAATAACATTTATTAATTTCATTCTGTTCCTTACACAAACCTATCTTATCTTGGGATTTAAACCTCCATTTATAAGAAAATAATTAGACAAGAATATAAGGGAGTAGAACAACATGTAGGCCTAGGTAGGTAAATAATGACCATTTCCATTGTTGGAATGAGGGTATTTCGTAGACATTTATGAAGATTTGTTTATTTGCTTTGATGGAAAAGTCAATAATTAGCAAAAAAAAAAAAAAAAAAAAAAAAATATTAGACACTAATTAGTCTACTATGGTGTAAAATTTTTATTTGTACAATGTTTACAGTATAGCACATTCATTTGATATAAGTTTGTAAACACACAGACAACTCTGTGACCCCCACCAGCCTCCAACACACACACACACACACACTCACACACACACACACACACACACACACACACACACACACACACACACACACACACACACACACACACACACACACACACACATCCTAATAAGAATTTCACCAAATCATTGTACATAGTACAAAAAAATTGTATTCTCCCTCCCTCTCTGCTGGTGAGACACATTTTGCCAATATATATTTGTTTTTAGTAGGTTTTCCAAAACAGCTGAAGTGCCTGCTGTAGTTGGTGCGACTTGGTGAAAATTGACTTGCTATTTCTGATCATTTCAGGAGCAAATGGCTCATATATCTTGCTCGGATTTGGAGCAGCTTTGCTGAGTAGATGTTTTGGGTCTGGGCCAGCTCTTGTCCCTTTAGTGCAGAATAGAGTTCTAGAGTGTTCCATGGAGAGGAGAGGTAATAGAGTCTAAGAGCAAAGAGGGTATCACTAAAGGGAGTTAAATGAGATCTCTTAAAACATCTTTGAGTATGCCAAAGAGTCTTCCTGTGCAATATGAGAGCGCTGACTGGACAATCTCTCTCTCACTCTCTCTCTATCTGTAGCTTGCACATACTCCAACACACAAATGCAAGCCTCTTACCGTTATATAAATAAGCAAGCACCTCTTTATCATTCCTGTCATTTCATGTGTGTGGATCCTGTTTCAGAAGTAGATTTCAGTTTGGTGAAAATAAGCAGCAGCCGCACGACATGATACTCTGAAACACTGCTTTTGTTTCGGGTGGATTTATTGAGAGCAGGTGTGTAACAGAAGGAGAGAGTGAGACAGTCATACCATCCATAGGCTTCAACAAACACTTTTTTGTCAACTTTGTCAACAGGCTAACTTGACCATTTGGTATTCATAGGCACTAATGCAGCTCTCTCTCACTCCTTTTGCTCATACACTCACGCACATACACAGACACATTCACCCTCAAAAGACTTGTTCTCTGTCTATTTCTCATTGCTATTCCTCTATGATGCTCTTGAGCCACCACTGAATTACCAAGTCAATTTGCAGTGCTTAATAAAAGACTGTCCCACTTTAAGGCCAGAAAAGGGATGTGAAAAAGAAGCTAGAACAAGTTTAGCCTTGCCCTCTAGACCCCAGGGCATGCTTTTCTTGATATAATTATTCAATTCACACTAAAAGCTACAAACATTAACAAGGATGATGTGATCAGACAGCTTCCAACACAACAGAGTAGCATATACACTCTAGGGCCCACCCAAGTTATATATATATATAAAATCCATGCCATAATTTATTTTAAAAGATTTGTTTCATACTAAGTATACTTCAAAATCATTAACATTTTAATTGGCGTATCACTTAAGACTTTTTAATAATTAGAATAAAAAATTATTTTAAATATTTCTTTAGTGCACAATGCATATTTCTTAATATTTTGCCTAAAATGTGTCAAGTGTCATTATCACTTTTAATAAGGATTGTATGATATCAGTCTTTAAATGCCAGATATTTAAAGTGTACCTGAAGTATACTTGCAATAGTTCCACTTTAGCACCATCAAAATACTTAAGTGTATCTTTACTTGGACCTCAGCACAACTTCCACACAATTAAAGTGCATTAAAGGGATAGTTCACCCAAAATTGTAAATTCTGTCATTAATCACCTTCATGTTGTTCCAAACCCGTAAGACCTTTGCTCATCTTTGGAACACAAATTAAGATATTTTTGATGAATTCCAAGAGCTCTCTGACCCTCCCGTAGACACCAAGGATCTTACCATGCTCAAGGTCCAGAAATGTACTAAGGAAATCGTTAAATAATTCATGTGACATCAGTGATTCAACTGTATTTTTGAAGCAGCAAGAATATTCTTTGTCAGCAGCATCATGCGCTTACGTTTATGTTCAGATCAAAGCATGCACATACGTCATGATACTCTCCAAAATGGTGCCAGGCTGACACGGAGGAAACTAATTCCTGAATAAAGTCATTATTTTTGTTTTCTTTGCACACAAAAAGTATTCTCCTGGCTTCTTAATTTGTGTTCCGAAGATGAATGAAGGTCTTACGGGTTTGGAACAACATGAGGGTGAGTAATTAATGATAGAATTTTCATTTTTTGGTGAACTAACCCTTTTAAGCTCAAAGTTAGTTGTTCCAATATAGCAGACTTTAAGAATGTATATTTAAGGGTATGTCTAAGTTTTATTAAGCACGTTATTTGTAGTATACTTAGAACAATATAAACACTTCAAATACTTTTTAGTATATATATTTTTTTTAATAGGCCAGGCATAGTCTGAAATCTTGACCTTTAGCACAAAGATATGACATGTTTCACGTGGCATGCAAAAGATGAAAATAGTGTGCATTTATGTTGTCGCCCATTTTAACAGCTTGTGAAACAGGCCTAGGATCTGTTCACACAGAATGTGATTTGCATTTCACAGCACTGCTTTTGCATTGTTTTTCTGTATAAACATGCTAGACATATGTGTTTAACAGAGGTACTGTTTTGCAGTGTTGCACGCATGACACGCTGTTCTAAAAATGCAGTGCTTAAGTTACAAGTTTAAAAAAACAACAACACATTTTTCCCACTGCCCTTCCCCATTAAAAAAGCAATATATTTAAAATACATTTATTTCATTCTAAGTATAGTTCAAATCTATTAACATATTTACTGACAGATAACTCAAGACTTACTGATATAAAAATTATAATTAAACTTTACTTGGCATATTACTTTTCTTAATATTAAGTCTAAAATGTGTTTAATGTCACTTTTGATGAGGATTGTATGATCTTTAAATAATAGACTTTAAATAAAATATTTAATATGTACCTGAAGTATACTTGCAGTAGTTCCACTTCAGCACAATAAAATATACTAAGTACTGTATATCTAATTGTACTTTAGCTCTACTTCTGCACAATTAAAGTGCATTAAGTACAAAATTAGTTAGTTATACTAAACGTACAATTGCAGAACATTTTATTAAGTACATAAATATAAAAATGTATTTGTAGTATACTTAGTGTGAAATAAATGTATTTCAAATACATTTAAATACATTTATTTTTTACTAGGTTGTGTTCTGAATGAATGGCCACAATTTCTGTCATAAAGAGGCAAAAAAAGGGACTTCACCACCTAATGCAAACTTTAATGAGGTTTTTTTAGGTTAAGAGAGATTACAAGTGTGTGAAATGGCATCAAAGATAAAGGAAAATGTGGGAATGAAATTGATTTATAATACATTGTAAGCAATTAAATTTGACTCTACTCAGGAAGCAAGCACAAACCCTGACTCTGCATTTTAAAATCTGTTTTCAGTTGTAATTTTAGTCCAAACATTGATTACTTTTGCTTTTTTTATCGGACTTCCTTGACATTTGACAGTTCTTAAATAGTTTACCCTGATTCTGAACATTTCCTGGATATTTGTGTATATGACTTTCCAGGATTTTTTTGCAATGGGGCTCAAGATAGTCCATTTTTGACGGTCCAAAATTCATAAGGGATTTTACAGGACTATAAGGGCATTCCTAGTGAAACAATCAAATCAAATTTATATTTTTGGTTAAACTATTCTTTTAACAGACAAAATGTGAACTTATAAATGTACTGTATAAAAAATATCTATAGTCTGTGGTAATAAGTAAGTATAGCCTGACAGATTGTCAATATTTTAGAAATGCAACCTCCCATGTGATTTTACCTCCTATGTTCATTCAGAATCAAATATTTTATGGAAGTAAACATCACCGATAGCAGGGCTGATAAATCAAGGTGCATGAAGAACCTTTGATAAAGTGAGTATTTTGAACACTCATATTGGATTTTAGTGCACCCAGAGATGTATGTGTTTGCTCTGTCAGGGACTCTAATCTGTTATCCTGAAGGATCTGCTGATGTAGAAATTGATTGAGAACAGGTAGTTATTTAACAGATGTTTTTATCCAAAGCAACTTGTATTACATCTATTAGAGGGACAACCACACTGGCAGAACCTTGGGGTAAGTGCCATGCACAAAGGGCACAATACCTAGCCTAATTATTGTGGTACCATTTGGCTGAAATAACCTCTTATAATTCTGGTACTATGACTGAAAGGAGGACTAAGATGCTGCCATGGAAGGGTTGCTAGCTGAAAATGGGCCTTTCCTTGTGAGAGAACAATCCATTTTCCACCAACAATCTTTTTTTTTTTTTTTCCTGAGCAGCTGTGCAGCACTGAATTGCCTTTTGTTGTGTGTACATAAACCCTTACAGCTGCAATTAAATGACCAATATGTTATACCAAAAGTCTCCAGCTGGAGTGACATCAAGTTTCACAGCAAGTGTCAAATACAAGACAAGTGATCTTCAGGTATGATAAGAACAAAAATAAGACTACTGTCCAGGCAGTTTTGGGTTATTTGACCCATGCATGATTTTGGAACCCATGTTGCCACTTGGCATTACACCACTGAACTTATTCAGCTACTATATATTCAAATTGATGCTGGTTTGGGTTTTGGAAAGATATTTTACATGAAGTCTTGATGTAGGTGCAACTCTATTCTAGTCCGTATCATAGTTACGTTCTGCATTCAGCAGCTTATTCTTTTCTGTTTCACCTTGATTTGTCATCACACTTTCTTCTTGCTTTCACATCTACATATTTTGTTTTCCCAAGTGGATATTGCTATTCCTGGTTTGGGCACTGGCATGTATATGTGGCTGCATAAAACAAGTTTGACATCTTGGGGACTCTGCTGGTCAGAAATAATGATCTTTTTGTCTTCAGTCATCAGAAGTCCTTTTATGTGCTTATGTAATGTAATATAATAAAGGACGAGTGGGGGGAAAATGGAGCATATAGAATATGATAGTTACAATTAGCCTTGCGGTGACATCTCAGGAGATTAAACATTCTCTCTGCTCTCACTTAAATGTCAACTAAGACAGATTTATACACTGTAAAAACCATCTGATTGTTGTATATATTTTGGGTGTTTTGTGCACACACAGCAACATAGTTTTACAGTACAGTGTGTACCTGAGGACGTATTTGAGTGCATGACCTCCCACATAATGTTAATTTGTCAGTCTACAATAGATAGGTAAAACCAGGAATGGAATTATCATTTTTGATGCATGGGTTCCCTCTGCAATTTCCTATAGGATTTTAGTATGGGAGTTTTTATGACTAAATTAAGATCTGTGGTTAAAGTTACTTGAAGAAATGTTTATGCTTTGTTCTATAACAAAGTACACACAGTCAAAAACGGTTGTCCAATTAATTACTCATCATTAGCTAAGCACACAGACCATGAGAAGTACTGTAGTGTTGGCTCCTTTTTCAAAGTTTTAGGCTTACGCAAGAAATGAAGAAATACAAATAATAACACAGCAGCTTTGAAATTCACATTCCATGTATGATTGGTGTAATTTTTACAGAAGAGTTATCAAGTATTCTTAACAACAGGCTTTTTTTTTTTTACTCAATGCTGTTATACTCACTGCTTTTCTGAAATATTCAAGAAGGAACCCATGCTTAATTAGCCTTCCAGGTTGGCCTACAAATTGACATCACAACCGAACAGCTGGATAGAGGTGTAGATTTGGTCAGTACTTGTCTTTTGAATATCTAGGGATTGTGCTGAAAGGTGCTCCACGCATTCTGTTTATCATTATTTACAGGCCTCCAAAATACTCTCCAGCCTTTGTTGAAGAGGTCACAGAAATGCTATCAATGATTTCCTCAGAGTTTGACTGTTTTTGACTATGACTATTGCAGGGGATTTTAATATTCATATAGATAATGCAGAAAACAAAATTACAAAAGAAATGATAACGGTTCTAAACACTTTTGACCTGATTCAGCATGTGCATGGACCCGCACACAAAGGTGGACACACTCTAGATTTAATCATCAGTAGGGGTCTAAACATTTCATCCATTGTTATTAAGGACGTAGCACTATCTGATCACTTCTGTATTTTCTTTGATATATTGATCTCTGCTACCAATGAATCTAGATCTGTCTCTTTCAGAAGGAGATGCATTAACGTGAACACTAGTGTGCGGTTTATGGAGGCTATATCTCTAACACCAAGCATTTCTGCAGACTCTGTTGATATTCTCCTTGATTCCTTTAACTCAAAAGTTAAGAATGTTATTGATGATATTGCTCCAATAATAGTCAGTATGAAAACAAACAGACAGAAATCAGTTTGGAGAAGATCAACAGCAGTTCAGACTATGAAAAGACAATGCAGAAAAGCCGAGTGGATGTGGCGGAAGATGAAACTTGAAATTCACTATAGCATTTATAAAGACAGCTTTCATGCTTTTAATGTGAAACTAGCCACAGCTAGACAGAATTTCTTCTCAAACCTTATAAACAGTAACTTAAACACAACACTCGTACTCTTTTTGCCACTGTTGAGAGACTGACAAACCCCCCAAGTCAGATTCCCAGTGAAATGCTCTCAGTTAGCAAATGCAATGAGTTTGCTTCCTTCTTTTCTGAGAAGATCATTAATATCAGGAAGGCAATTAGCACATCCTCAAGTAATGCAGAGGTCAGACAGATCTGGACGCAATATCAAAAAGATACTATGTCTATTTTTGAAGCAATTGATAGCGAAATTTTGGAAGAAATAGTGCAGTACCTAAAATCGTCAACCTGCGATCTTGACACACTTCCCACATCTTTTTTCAAAAGTGTGCTTAACTGTTTAGAAGCAGATCTCTTAGAAGTGGTGAACGCCTCACTTCTTTCTGGGACATTTCCAAACTCCCTGAAAACTGCAGTTGTAAAGCCCCTCCTGAAAAAGAGCAATCTTGATAACACCATTTTGAGCAATTATAGACCAATATCTAATCTTCCTTTTATGGGCAAAATTATAGAAAAGGTAGTTTTTAATCAGCTGAACAAATACTTAAACTCAAATGGATACCTGGACAATTTTCAATCTGGTTTTCGACTGCATCACAGCACAGAGACAGCGCTCATTAAGATAATAAATGATATTCGCTTAAATTCTGACTCTGGCAAAATATCAGTGCTGGTATTGCTAGATCTCAGTGCTGCATTTGACACTGTCGATCATAAACATACTACTAGAGAGACTGGAAAACTGGGTCGGGCTTTCTGGGATGGTACTTAAATGGTTCAGGTCATACTTAGAAGGGAGAGGTTATTATGTGAGTCTAGGAGAGCATAAGTCTAAGTGGACGTCCATGACATGCTGAGTCCCACAAGGCTCAATTCTGGCACCGCTCTTGTTTAGCCTGTATATGCTCCCACTAAGTCAGATAATGAGAAAGAACCAAATTGCCTATCACAGCTATGCTGATGATACACAGATTTACCTAGCCTTATCGCCAAATGACTACAGCCCCATTGACTCCCTCTGCCAATGTATTGATGAAATTAATAGTTGGATGTGCCAGAACTTTCTTCAGTTAAACAAGGAAAAAACTGAAGTTATTGCATTTGGAAACAAAGATGAAGTTTTCAAGGTGAATGCATACCTTGACTCAAGGGGACAAACAACTAAAAATCAAGTCAGGAATCTTGGTGTGATTCTGGAGACAGACCTTAGTTTCAGTAGTCATGTCAAAGCAGTAACTAAATCAGCATACTATCATCTAAAAAACATTGCAAGAATTAGATGTTTTGTTTCCAGTCAAGACTTAGAGAAACTTGTTCATGCCTTTATCACCAGCAGGGTGGACTATTGTAATGGTCTCCTCACCGGCCTTCCCAAAAAGACCATTAGACAGCTGCAGCTCATCCAGAACGCTGCTGCCAGGATTCTGACTAGAACCAGAAAATCTGAGCATATCACACCAGTCCTCAGGTCCTTACACTGGCTTCCAGTTACATTTAGGATTGATTTTAAAGTACTTTTACTCGTTTATAAATCACTCAATGACCTAGGACTAAAATATATTGCAGATATGTTCACTGAATATAAACCTAACAGACCACTCAGATCATTAGGATCGAGTCAGCTAGAAATACCAAGGGTTCACACACAAAACAAGGGGAGTCCGCCTTTAGTTACTATGCCGCCCGCAGTTGGAATCAGCTTCCAGAAGAGATCAGATGTGCTAAAACATTAGTCACATTTAAATCTAGACTCAAAACTCATCTGTTTAGCTGTGCATTTGTTGAATGAGCAATGTGCGATGTCCGAATTGATTGCACTGTATTTTACATATTCACTATATTCTATGTAAAATCATTTTCTATTTTTAACTGTTTTAAATTCATTTTAAATACGTCAATTTTTAAATCATTTCCAATGTTTTAAAATTGCCTGTTTTATGTTTTTAAAATTGCTTGTTTTATTTTTGTTATTATTTTTCTTCATGATTATTTTACCTTCTTTTATGTAAAGCACTTTGAATTACCATTGTGTACGAAATGTGCTATATAAATAAACTTGCCTTGCCTTGCCTAGATACCGCTGCAATTTCCTGAAAGTGATTTGTGGAATTCAGATAAGTCTCCAATGAAAAATGAATGTGATTTTCTGTGTCATAGTAAAATGGAAGAAGTAAATATTCTGATAATAACAAATAAGTTATATGGCTGATGACTGACATGTTAATTAAGATAACATTAAAGAGTATTACACTACCCTTCCAAATTTTGAGGGTCAGTATTTATTCATTTCTTTTCTTTCTTTCTTTTTTTTTTTTTTTGAAAGAAATTAATATTTTTATCCAGCAACGATGCAAAAGTGCATAAATTTGTGATGTGCAATTGAAATAAATGCTGATTTTGTCCACTTCGTATTCATCAAACAAAGGACCACCATTATTACAAAAATGTTTTGCAGCACAACTGTTTTCAGTATTAATAATAAGAAGAAATGTTTCTTGAGCAGCAAATCAGTATATTAGAATGATTTCTGAAGGATCATGTCACACTGAAGACTGGAGCAATCCCTGCTGAAAATTGGCATCACAGGAATAAATTAAAATAGAAAACAGTTATTTTAAATTGTAATATTTGTAATGTAATATTACTGTGTTTTTGATAATAAATGCAGCCTTGGTGAACTGAACACTATTGTGAGGTACACTTTCAATCACATTACAAAGAGGATGTCAGAGCATAACATGTCTGATGATGTAAATTACCCAGTCAGACATGTCAATCTGTCAGTCGAGGAATGCGGAGAGTCACGAATAAGTCTTTATTAATACAAACAAGGGGAACACACATGTAGCACATAGCATTAATGACACCAGACAAAGGAATCAAGGAACAAACAACACTTTAAATACTGAACTAAATGAGGGTAATTAACGTGACACACCTGAACCAAATGACTACTCAAACGAGAGGGAGAAACTGGGTCACGGGGAGCACATGGGGAGAAAAACACACAGAGACAGTCCAGAGGTGTGACAAAATCATGAACCAAGTTTTATATATTGTACAGTCTAACATAAAAGACTGTTGATTTCATACCGTCTGTTGTGCTTTTTAACCAAGATCCCACCTGGGTCATATTGTGCACTTTGACAAGCAATCATACAGGACATGGAAAAATGAAATCACGCAGTGTACACCTGTCTCAAGTGCTCTATTCCATTATTTATTTATTTATTTGGGGTTAGAGTAGTGCTTTTTTCCTTTTTTCCCTATTTCTTTTTCTATTTCATTTATTTATCTGTAAGTAACTAGAGCTCTGCAATGACTTGTCCATTACACAATGATAAGTATCAAGCCTCTTTCTCTTGTCTTAGACTGTCTCAGCCTCATCCAGGAATGTGCCATCACATCCGATCTGGCTGTGTATCACTCACACTCCCTAGATTTAATTAGCAGCGGATTGGAGAGGCTGCCCTTGGGAAACAAGTTTTCTTTAGTCTTAATTAGTCTGTTAACTTCATCAGAGAGGCAGCACATTGTATAAATCCACAAGAGAAGCAGAGAATATGACAGATTATTTTATTATGCAAAGAATCCTACCAGCTTTTGCACTTTTAGTCTACCATCTATTAAAATGAAAGTAATCAATGCATACTGTACATGAAAACCTGCTGGTGAGCATATGATTGGTTTATATTTAATATTTGCATATTTACTGCACATAAATTCTTCCCCAGCAAAACAGAACTACAGTAAAAGAAGATAAGAGGAACAATGTGACTTTTCAAAGCTCTCTAGACTGACGGGATTGAAATCTTGCTTAAACACTTGGGATTATTCGGGCTGTGTCACAGACATGCAGTAATATAAAGGATTTAAGGGATAATTCACCCAAAAATGAAAATGTTGAATCATTTATTCACACTGAAAAACAATGACATTCACGGTGACAAAACAACAATACAAATTTTTTAAATGAACAAGAGTAGCTTAACATGCTGCGATCTCACCAAGGTTTAACATTTCAGCAATATTTTGCTGAATAACTGTGTTTGCCTAGTTGGGACGACATTTGGGGTAATTCTGTTGGTGTGACATAGGTTTTGACATAGTTTCAAGAAAACTGACCTTTTTTATTATTATTTGGGGGTTCTTAATTTTTTATTTTTTTTTGTCCATGCAATGAAAGTTAAATTAACATTAGACTCCACTGAATTTGATTGTGTGAAAAAAAAGCAGGTATATATAGGTTTTTTCTATATATATATATATCTTCTGCATACAGGTTTGGAATGAGACAGGTATGTTAGTTGGTACTCTTGAATCCATATTTAAAATTAATCATTTAAGAGACTTTCTTTTTGTATTGCTCAAGACATTCTCTCTTCTTTGTGTGTGAGACAAAGAAGATGAATTTGACAGGTGCGCAGGGCAGGAGTGGATTTATGGCAGCTTTGTCAGCTGGCATTTACAGACAGTAATGACAAGTGACAAAGAGAAGAAAGATGAGGACTATGAGAAGGAGTGACAGAAAGACTGATAGAAGGTAGAAGTGAGAAGGTGGTGGCATTTGAATGTTTGCCAAAAGCCCGTACATGGTTGACAGATCCTTGAAGGAGTTGAATTTAGCATTAAATCCCCACTGACGAGTGTGTGTGTTTATGTCTGTATTTCTCTACAAGAGGCTGAAAGTCAATTCTAATATTTGTGGAGGATCTTGCAGACACGCTGACACAGCTTACTGTTCTCAGAGTTCATTTCTCGGTAGTTAGTCAGAGTCCTTTCACCCTTGGTGACATGCCTCAGCCCGAGTTTAAGATAATTAAATGCTCTGAATAGCACCAGCAGTTCTGACCTGCAACATTTGAGTATTACTGTGACCTGAGGCACGCTTCAGGGATGTTGAATGTTGTGTATACTCCATTTCCCTAGTGTACTTCTCTTTAAACGTGCAGAGCTGTGAGTCTTATCTTTTACCCTCAACCCAATTACACTCATTAGAGACTATTAGATTTGTAGGACATACCTCTGAGGGTTCAAGATTTACTCTATCGGCTCACATTAATCCATTTGGGACCTGTAAGGACTGTGCATGAATGCCAGTTTCTACCTCAGAGTAAAAAACGGGTAATAGGGATATAGTTTAAATTAAGAATTAAACTCACTCTGAGAGGTATAAAAAAAGAAAGAAAGTTACATTATGTAAAATTAAAGCCACAATTAAAACTATGTGATTATTCTGTAAGAGAAATAATGGCAAAATAGTGAAATATACACTAACGTTCAAGAGTTTGGGCTCTATAAGATTTTTGAATGTTTTTGAAAGTAGTCTCTTATACTCTTAATATATACAGTATATATATATATATATATATATATATATATATATATATATATATATATATATATATATATATATATATAAAAAAAAACTGTGTCACATGATCCTTCAAAAATCATTAAAAAAAGTCACAATTACAAGAAATAAAGTCAAATTTACAAAAAGTAAAGTCAAAGTTGTGATTAAAAAAAAAAAACCTGTAATTACCTTTTCATTTTTATATTTTAGCATACACAGGTGGGGCCGACTCCAGGCATGCGCATAACCCCCTCACATGAGCACTTGTTAACACTTATTGTTGTTCTGTTGTTAGTTTCGTTTTCTACTGTGAAATAATGGACCCGGGGTGCGTTTCCCAAAACCATAGTTGCTAACTAAGTTAGCAACTTTGTTGGTTGCAATGCAATTTCCCATTGCCAACCAACTAAGTTGCTAACAGGTTAGTGTAACAATATAAAAACTTCACAATCACGGGAAGAAGGAGGCGGGAACCGGCGAACACTCAAATAAAACTTTAATAACCAAATAAAGATAAAACAGCGCGACAGCCCCTCACGGTCGACTGCTGTGCACAAACAAAAACAAAAACCAAACCCAAAATAAAAACCCAGGCCTGGTCCTCTCTCGTCCTTCACTGTCGTCGCTCCTCTTTTGTATCCTCCCAGTCTCCTCCGTGGGACTCGAGACCGGTGAGCGGAGCAGGTGTCACTCGATCATTTCCGAATCACTCCACTGGCCTCGCTCAGTTCCCACGGCTCTCGGACCCGCCCCACTCGTCACAGTTAGCAACTATGGTTTTGGGAAATGCACCCCTGGGCAAATTTTGCCACCTTGTGGAACATCTGATTACTGCAAAACTAATTCAATCCGCATGTGGGGTATTGCACGTACAAAGTATGCGAGGTTACAAAATTGTATGGTGCACGTACAGTACCTATGCACACACTATTTTCAGCATGCGCTGTACACTGACCCTCACGCACACGTAAAAACCAAAGTATACTGGCCTTAAGAATTACCATTAAAAACACTCAGTAAAAACACTGATTTTGTGCAACCTCTCATGATACCCTGAATCCCAACAGTACTGTGTTAAGGTCAGGAATTGCAAAACGCATTAGTTGTGCTCAGATTTAGTTCCCATTACAGGCAACACAGAGTTCAAGAAGAATCTAACTGCAGAAATAGGGTTGCTTATATTTCTTTAGTGGTTCTTGCCAGAAAAGCAGATGAACAAAATATATTTTGTGAATTACAGAGGATGGATTTAAAATTAGTTTATGGTACAAACTCTTATTATTCATTTAAGAGGTACTGAAATCTTCTCTTAGTCTAGGAGTGATTATGACAGATCCTTTTTGAAAGCATGTGACAGCTTGTAGGTTGTCTGGGGGAGAGATCGAAGGCTTGGGGCCATAGTGACTAAAGGTTGATGTAATAACAGCCTGGTATTGATGTTATATTTTGCACTGTGACAGAACTGACAAAACAGTAACGAGGCATGGCTTGTCTGCATCAATATATAACCAGCTAGTCTGCTGAACTGAATCAGGAATCCAGCTTTGATCCAGATCCATCTAGCCTTTCATAAACGAATCTCACTCTGTTTCTCTGTATTTTTTATATTTAAAAAAAATCTCCCTTTTTGACTTTCTGCTTCAGTCTGACCTTTAACTCCACCCTAATCCTTTCATCATTCCTCCTTTTCAGTCTTTCCCTACCTTTTTTACCCCCACCGGTCCATCATATAGCTCAGAGACACAAAACCATAATTTTCCTTTTATTTTCAAATGTAATTTATTCCTGTGATGCAA
Organism: Cyprinus carpio; assembly: GCF_018340385.1. Lineage (NCBI taxonomy): Eukaryota > Metazoa > Chordata > Actinopteri > Cypriniformes > Cyprinidae > Cyprinus > Cyprinus carpio. The sequence goes on from NC_056601.1 coordinate 10,384,735, forward strand.
GACTTTTTTTAGCAGCCATTACTCCAGTCTTCAGTGTCAAATGATCCTTCAGAAATCATTCTAATATGGTGATTTGGTGCTCAATAAACATTATTATTATTTTCAAAGTTGAAAACAGTTATTTACATTCTTTAAACAGTGCTTTATTGTTTATTTATTTATTTGTTCATTCATTCGTTCTTTCATTCATTCATTCATCCATCCATATTGTCACAGACATAGCAGAGATAGGCACCCGATGAAGAAGATGCAAAAATCAAGTCAAGTTCAAGTCAAATTGAGCTTTATTGTCATTCCGCTACATGTGTGGACGTACAGAACGAAATGTCATGCCTCACAGGACCACAGTGCTACATAAATACAGACATACAACAATGAAGTAAAACAGTAAAACCTACACACCACTAACCTACTGTCAGATTTTGACTATAAATATACTATATATAAATGTTTACCTATACATAAGCTAAAAAAATGCAAACTATACGAATGCTTCACATAATACTATACCTACTGTATTATAATATCTATTGACAGATTTTGTATTTAAATATTTTGTATTTATGTTTTATTTTTAATTGTTTAAATATAATTAATGAAAACTATACAAATGCTACACATAAACACTGTACCTATACACAACTAACTGACAGATTTTTAATATGAATATACTATATATAAATGTTTACCTATACATAGACTGAAATGGGAAAAATATATATATATATATATAGATAATGCTTCACATAATACTGTACATGTGCAAAGAGAAATATTGTAAGTCAAGCAGCTGGCTGGGGAACAGTGCAAGATGATTAATAGTGCACAAGCATGTAAACATATTTGAGTCTTTGTGTGATTATGTACATACAGCAGTGTGCTGTATGTGAAAAGTGCCTAGTGTGCATAGAGGAGAATTTTACAAAAAAAAAAAAACCTTCCAAGGTCCTTTATTTAAATTCACCAACATAAATGCAGTAGATCACAGGAGAAATACTTCTACACCACTATTAGACAATGACCTTCAATACCAGACCCAGCCTAAGGAGAAAACTGCTCACAGTATTAAAATAAAAAAAAAACAAGACAAGAAAACAGATCAAAACAAGCACACACAAACTCAGAATATGACACATATCCATTATTTTAGTTAAACAAAAATGATGAATGAAGTTGTCCTTCAGTCTGCTGGTCCTGGCCTGAAGCCTCCACAGTTTCTTCCCTGATGGCAACAGACTGAAAAAGCTGTGTGACAGGTGTGTGGGATCACCTGCGATGCAGAGGGCTTTACTGGTGAGACGGGTTCCATAAATGTCCTGGAGGGAGGGGAGGGAGACACCAACGATCTTCTCAGCTGCTCTCACTATGCGTTGAAGTGACTTGCGGCAGGATGCGTTGTAGGCGCTCTCGATGGTGCCTCTGTAGAAGGCTCTGGCTCTTCTCAGTTTGCGGAGTAAGTAGAGATGCTGCTGTGCTTTCTTTGTCAGTGTTGTGGTGTTGTCAGTCCAGGAGAGGCCCTCTGTGATGTGCACACCCAGGAACCTGAAGCATGCTGAGTGTGCACTCTCCTGAACTCACCTTAGTCTTCTCCACATTCAGAGAGAGAGAGATTGTTTTCACTGCACCACCCGGCCAGGCGGCTCACCTCACTCCTGTAGTTTGTCTCATCTCTGTTGCTAATGAGACCCACCACAGTCATGTCATCCGCAAACTTAATAAAGAGTTTAGAGATGTATGATGGTGTGCAGTTGTGGGTCAGCAGAGTGAAGAGGAGGGGGCTCAGCACACATCCTTAGGGGGCCCCAGTGTTCAGTGTGATGGTGCTGGATGTGTTGCTGCCGACCCATACTGCCTGAGGTCTTCCAGTCAGAAAGTCCAACAGTCAGTTGCACAGCGAAGTGTTGAGCCCAAGCTCGACCAGTTTGTGAATGAGCTGTTGAGGGATGATTGTGTTGAATGCTGAACTGAAGTCTATGAACAGCATTCTGACACATAGTCTTTTTGTCCAGATGTGTGAGTGCTTAGTGGAGGGTAGTGGCGATGGCATCATTGGTCGAGCAGTTGGACCGATATGCAAACAGGGAGGGGGAGAGGGCAGACTTGATGTGATCCATGACTAGCTGTTCAAAGCACTTCATGAGAATAGGGGTAAGTGCAACTGGACAGTAGTCATTAAAGCAGGATGGAGACGGCTTCTTCGGGACTGGAAGGATGATGGTAGCTTTGAAGCATGTGGGGACAACAGCCTGACTAAGCAAGATGTTAAAAATATCTGTGAAGACATCAGTGAGTTCCACTGCACAGTCACTCAGTACACGCCCAGGAATGTTGTCAGGACCCGGAGCTTTGCGTGCATTGATCCTGCTGAAGGATCTCCTCATGCTGTCTGGGGTCAGCGTCATCACCTGGTCGCCGGGAGGAGGTGGAGTCTTCTGTGCAGTGGTGCTGTTTTGTGCCTCAAAGCGAGCGAAGAAGGCGTTCAGCTCATTCAGCAGGGAGATGGTGCTGTCACAGGTCTGCGGTGGGGGCTTGTAGTCTGTAATAAATTATATATATATATATATATATATATATATATATATATATTAATCAGTGAAGCTGTCTACACTGGATAAGGCATGGGGTGACACGACAATTTTCGCGTCCGGTGTAGACACGGTGTTATTTATATACATATATATATGTGTGTGTGTGTGTGTGTGTGTGTGTGTGTGTGTGTGTGTGTGTGTATGTGTGTGTGTTCTGTATATCACATTAAACTCACAGAGCACACAACCACAACCCTCTTATGACTTTAGTTACTAATGTTTTTATTATGAGGATGCTTGCTTTATTTCCCTGTTCATCTCTTCTTTTGTTTTTAAATTGTTATACCCATGAGAACTATAGTAAAACATTCTACTGTGTGGGTAAGGCAGTAATGGGTTTCTTCAAAGAGCATGGATGAATAAGTTTCTCAGAAAGGGCAGGCACGTACTCACACATTTACTTCAAATCTCTATATTTCCACTCATAAAAAGTGACAAGTATATTATGCCATTTTCAGAATCGAGACATAGCCACTGCAAAGGCTGTTCGGCTGAAAAACAGGCAACCTTACAGCTCTGGGGCAATTATAAGAGAGTTAATGAGAAGATGAGCGGAATGAAGAATCCTGACAGTCACTGTCTTGACAGACACGTACTGTACCTAGAAAAAGGAAGAAGGTGTTTTAGCACAGAAATATGCTGAATGCTCTTGACACATGAGTTTAAGAAAGGCTGAGTTATGTTTGCTTCTCAGACAGAAAAAGATATGTTAGCAGACACATATTATAGGTTCTGTGACAAGCAACGCCTCATCACCATGCCCTACTCTCAAGAGGTGTATGGGAACACAAAAGGGAAGATATAAAAAAGAGAGGGGCACAGGTGGGCAGGAAGTTATGGCTGAGAAGAATTTCTTCATGCGGCTGTGGCTGTAAAACTGTTTGGGATCATACTGACATTTCGTTTTTCTGCGAAAGAGGGAAAGGAGTGGCACATGTATGGGGAGTCCTGTTGACAGCCCCAAATGGTGACTTGAAAATCCACTTCCACATCACATTTGTATTAAGGTTATAATTTAATATTTTAACATTTTTAATATTATTTTTTTCTGTATTTAATTTCAATGTATATTTTGTTAGCTTCAGCAGTTTTTCACTTATCATGTTATTTTGGCATATTTTAGTCTGATTTCATCTAAGCATTCCATACATACAGAAAATGTGCATGCCTTGCATAGCATACACACTAGGGTTGTCAGGAAACTGATTCTCTGATATAGTTTTGTAATTGGAGTTCACACTTACATATAACTAGCTGAAGTATGGTAATGCATATTTGGCGTGCTGTCCGGCGAAGGGCTCTGAGCTCGTGAATGGCCCGAACATAGAGTACCCCCCCACCCCCCAAATAGGTGTAGTAAGAACATGAAGTGAGGTGATGGGGTAGTGGAGGGATGCTGATAAACCGTCAATGGATAGTGGTAAGTCAGTTGTATTTTTTGATTAAAGGGATACTCCACCCCAAAATGAAAATTTTGTCATTAATCACTTACCCCCATGTTGTTCCAAACCCCTAAAAGCTTTGTTCATCTTCAGAACACAATTTAAGATATTTTGGATGAAAACCAGGAGGCTTGTGACTAGGGATGTAAAGGTATGAAAATGTCTTATCATGATTATAGTGACCAAAATTATCACGGTTATCAGTATTATCACGGTATTGTTAAAATGTGCTGGAGATGTTCAAAAAGTACCGACACATAAATCACTTCACCAACAAAATCAACAAACAACAAATAAAATGATTTTTGTTTGCATAATCACTAAAACAATAACATTACCAGTGATGTTTAGATTTTAAATGACAACTTGACCTGACAACAGTTTAATAGCATGTTCAAATATCTAATGTAAATGTTCAAATAAAGCTTTGAAAAAGTTTCATAAAAAGTTAAACCTCACATTTCAGCCAAAATTATAACTGATTAATAAATTATTATATGTATTTTATCTGCTCCATAAATAATTCTAGATAACTTATCTGAATTGATTAAATGTGTAGAATCCACATAAGCTTGTTTTTCATCAACCGGTCAAAATTTACAGCAGGGCATGTAAATTCGGTCAGTTTTTGGCCAGACAGAAACTGTACACAGACTGAATGTAAATATAAGTCTCTGTAAATCCACTCTCTGACAGGAAATGCTGAATTAGAGCTGTTTCTCATAACCTCCGTGTACAAACCAGTACTGCGATTATGAACACTTCCTTTAGGTATTACATGGAGCAAAGATGAAAACAAAATGCCATCGAATCGTTTCTGAGGTACATTTATATTAATTAATTTATATAGTCATTTGTATAATTCCCACTCTTTAAAACCTCCAAGCTTTTCCACCCTGTTTTCACTCAAAACGAAACTACTCTGCATGCTGTGCGCACGTGACACTGTTAGTGAAAACTGACAGTATTTATTTATCGTCAGTTGATCAAATCGTGGTAATCTAATACAGTTTTAATGATAATTAAAATATGAAACGGTAATAATAACCGTGGGGAATTTTATCATTATTTATCATCAAACCGGTAATCGTTACAAGCCTACTTGTGAATGTCCAAGAATACTTTTTGTATGCGAAAAAAAAAAAAAAAAAGATTTTATTCAACAATTCGTCTTCTCTGTGTCTCTCCGCATCACCGTAACGCCATTTTGGAGAATATGAGCTGAACGCAGGCAGAGTACGCTCTTCTGTGACAGCCGCGCCACAAAATATCTTAAATTGTGTTCCGAAGACGAACAAAGTTTTACAGGTTTGGAACGGCATGGGGGTAATTGATTAATGACAAAATTTTGGGGTAGAGTAACCCTTTAATTTGAGTGCACTCAACTTGTATAAAATAGGCTCCTCCTGAACGTTGTTAATAAAACATCACGATGTGCTAAAATAATTGCCTTGAAATGCACTAGCTACACTACTGGTTAAAGGTTTGCAGTCACTGAAAGTTTTTTTTTTATATGTTTTTGAAAGAAGTCTGCATTTATAAGTAAAATAAATAAATAAATAAATAAATGATAGATAGTGTTCAGACTATGTTATGATTTATCACACACACACACACACACACACACACACACACACACACACACCACATATATATATATATATATATATATATATATATATATATATATATATATATATATATATATATATATATACACACACAGTTTTTTGTCTGTTTACAAATATACTGGCAAAATATAAATTAAAAAATAATAATCTGCATATTCAATAATAACTTTAGTTTGTGTACACTTATTTCATGAACAGGCTCAAAACCCCTGAATGAAACCTTACCACACTGTTGGCCTTATGACATCTATTCATACTGTTGGCATATTTTTCTCTCAAATTAAATTGGGGACAGTTCTAAGACTTCATATCCTGTAATAAGAAATTTGTCAGCTTCAAATTAGCTCTCAGACAACTGAAAATGACTTGCATATATCTACATATTAACATGGACTTCTCTAATATGTGCTGCAAGCATTTGTCACGCTGCAAATGTAACACGCGCACCCATAAGTCCAGTAGACGCCCTCCATTCACTTCACTTCAACTGCACATTGTGTTCTAGCTGGAGACATTCTCTTGAAGAATAGGCCTTGGAATCTTAATTCCCCATTTACAGTCTATGTGTGAGAGTGAGAGTAAAAGAGGGATGATGATGAGGATCCTTTGTTCCTCTGGGTCTTTCATTCAGTCCAACATCTATCATCAGTATGTATCACATAACCTTCAAAATTATTAAAAGAGAAATAGCAAGAAAATAGAAATAGAGTGTGTTATGAACACAATAAAGTAGCTGACAAAAGAAAGAAATAGCTCAACTTGACTGGACATTGTGGATATTTGAAGAAGGTGGGAACAGTTGAATTTTATGTGTAACTCAGGGTTCTTCAACCTTTTTCAGGCCAAGGACCACCTGGTGGACAAAATTCATATAGTGGTACAATGATCAGTCATTGATATTCATTTTCATTTTATGACCCATGTTTTTTTTTTTTTTTTTTTTTTTTTTGAAGTATTTTAAGTTTTAGCATTATAGTAGTAATTAATTCAAAGTAATGAATATGGACAGAGCAAAAATGTTAATAACTATAAACAAGCAAAATAAAACAAATAACAAAAAACTGGGATAAGTGTTTGGGAAATGTATATTAATTGATAAAAGTTGATTTAAATGTTGACAGTTGATTTTTGAAGGTGGTGGGAAGAGTTGTATTAGTAAAATTGATTTGAAGCTCTCTGAAAAGAGTTTTTTTTATTTTTAAGGAGGAAAAACAATTCAATTTTAAAATTGGTTTTGGATTAACTGTTCCTCTTAAACGTAGTCTGTTGCATTAAAATGAATAGGAAATTATTAGGGAAATTTGCCTTATTTTTTAATATAAAGTTTTTCATGCATGCTGATGTTTGAAAAACGCATGAAAGTCATATTTGGCATAAAAGTAGCATAAATTATTTTCAATGAAGATAACGAACATGTACCTACAGCATTTTGCAATGTTTGCCTTTCTTATTTAAATATGGAACATTAAATCTTGACTGAACTTTAGCTTATTATATATATATATGTGTGTGTGTGTGTGTGTGTGTGTGTGTGTGTGTGTGTGTGTGTGTGTGTGTGTGTGTGTGTGTGTGTGTTGTTGTTGTTGTTTAATGTATATTTAATTTTCTTTCTTTTTTTTCATAAGAAAATATTTTGAGATCAAACAATAATTGGTGGATCCCCCACAGTTTTGCCTTAGACCTCTTAGACTTGGTTGAGGACCCCTGCTGTTAGAGAACAAGAGAGATCAAAAAATATAAATCAGGAATGCGAAAGCATGTGATTACAAAGTTATTTCAGTGTGTTTGTTGGAAAAAAAAAGAGAGAGATATCATGCAGATGTAAGTGGAAGTGCATGTGGCTGTGTGTGTTCATGCGTGGCCAAGTACAGCATGTTTGCCTATGCTAAACATGGGCATGGCTCTGATTGCTGCAGTGTTGCTTTGCACTGTATTTTTGTGCAAAGCAACAACACTAATACCAACTCTGGGTGTGAGGAAATTCATTAAGAAATCATTTCAAATGAGCTCTCTCCGGGAGTGGAAATTCTGGGCTTGATTCCAGCTCGAGATTTATGTGTGACATGTGAAGAGTCTCCTTGCCCTTTGAGACAAGAAGCTAAAGATTTTATTTTATTTGTATACACATGTAGCAGCTGAAATAGGGAATTAGACTTAGCAGGAGACAATCTGTCAACATCTATATGTATGTTAACACATATTTAGCTATTTTCATTAACCTAAGAAAGCTGTACAAACTGGGTCAGTCTCTTTGTGCATCTGTTGAAGTGTTGAACCATCTAATGCCTATTTCCCTTATTATTTAGCCCCCAGTCCTCATTTTAATACGTTTTAGAGTTATATCTGTCAAAAGTGACACATAGTGAGGATTTTGAGTTCCATATTGCATTTTTCTTGATCAGTAGTAAATACTGACCTTGCAACATACTGTCGGCTTATTGGAAAAATGTGCCTATACCTACATTTTTGCGAAACACCAAAAGCACACCTAGAATTCACTGCAGTTTCCAGCTAAAATGAACACTACTGGCAGTAAAACACCTGTAACTTTTATTCCTTTTCCCACAAATTATAATAACAGGGCAAATTATTGATTAAAAAATAAATTATTTCCTCACATTTCCTTGCACAATACCATGTTATGACCTAAAAATATTGTTACCTTAATAGTGCATATTTTGTAAACTAATACATTTTCATATATTTTCATGCAACCAGTTCCAGGTGTATGGCTTTTCTGAGTAAACTCTAGTAAATTCGCATTATAGCTCACCTGGTACGGCATTGCACTTTTGATATGGAGCACTCGACTAAATACGAAAAGAGTTCAAAGACTTACAGAGGCATGCCTAAAATGGCATGGCTACTTCATGAAATGTGTTTTTATACTGTTGTTAACACTATTAGTTAGGTTTGGTGTAGGTGGTATATGCTATTTTCCAACATGATAGAACATTAACATTTTAACACCACTCACCAGACATTTTATTTCCAGATTGCTATGATGCATACAACAAGATTCACATTTGAATATGGCAATGTTTTATCACTAGACATTTCACTTTGAAAATGTTGCAAAATATGCAAAAGGCAACATAATTTCATTTTACACAATTGTGTCACCACAGGCATAATTTTTCTATTAAGCCTTGGTTGTACAATGTCACAATAAACAGTCAAAATCTACAGTAACCTACAATTTAAATCTTGATTAGTGAAACTTATTTTGAGTCTCTTACATTCTTTTTTACTACTAATGTGAATGCTAAGAAACATGCAGCAAACTCTCCAGTTAAAGCTTTTGAGGGACATGAGCAGAAGTTCAAATTAATCTGCTTCTACTTATTCAACCAGGACGCGCTGACCAAGCCAGAAACCAATGAATGGTACACTCCTCAAAACGGCCTCAGGTGAAACTGGATGTATATGAGGACCTTCGTTAGAGATCAAAGTAACATGCGAGAGCAGGTCTGAAGGTGAGAAGGGTTTAAATACTGAACTCGGTCTCAGATAAAAGCCGAGCAGCTTCTCTTTGAATTCACAGAGGAAAAATAGGTTTCGATATCTCCCCACATGAAAGATATGTCAGTTTGAACTATGTACAGGTCAGAGAGGCTTCAACGCCCCCCCAGATGAAAGCAACACTATTTATGGGTCAAAGCATTTAAAGTGCTCTTACAAAGATGTCTGTGTGTGCATGCATGCACGTCACCTCTTGATCAAAAGCAAAATTCTTAATTTCTCTCCTCATAATAACCAAGATACGCAGTGGCTTTCTGATCTTCCGCTTCAGTGACGTTCTCATCTTCTTGCAGCACACATTTAAAAATCATGCATCAATAATTAAGGTTAAATGATGGTGCCAAAGAAAGTGAGAGGAAATTTGGATGAAGGTTGTGCTTGTTTGAACTGAACTTATATTACAATTTAAAATATGCCTTTATTTTTTCACAACATTAGCATGTGAAGCATTTGCACTTAACTGGTTCCTTATTTATGAAGATAAATGCGAACACCATACTATAAAGCTCAGAGCATGTTCATTACAACACAACATTCAGATTTCTCTCTAATTGTGATTACAAAGGAAACACTGTTGCTGGGCTTAGGAATTGGTGTTTAACAAGCTTGGATTGTTTACTTATTCCAATGCATCCCATTTATATTTTGCATTTTGTCAGTTTATGCAAAGTAAGCCCACCAATAACACCCTAGCTATTGTAACTTTGCAGCCATACTAAAAAAAATATAGACAATGAAATTATGAGGCTTTCCTCTAGATATTTTAATAGCCCTGAAGTGCAAAAAAAATCCCTAAATCCCAAAAACAAATCAATTCCAGAAACAGAATAACACATTTTGTTTTCAGAATTATTTGTTTAGCACTTCAGGGCCATATGTTTTACTACAGGGGTGTCCAGTTTTACTGCTGGAGGGTCAGTGTCCTGCAGAGTCTAGATTCGACCCTAATTAAAAACACATAAAAAAGTAATCAAGGTCTTTAGGGTTACTAGAAACTTCCAAGCAGGTGTGTTGGAGCAGGTTTAAGCTAAACTCTACAGAATGTTGGCCTGCAGGAGCAGGATTGGACACCCTTGTTCTACTGTGTCAAAACTAGCCAAGCATAGCTCCTTGCTTATATGCCTGACACTTCACAAAACAAAACAGATTTACCTTTCACCGTAATTGTGACTGTGATAAAGCTTGAGCAGTGCTGACTATTGAACGGTTTAATTGGAGTTAATCTATCAAAGTCTTCTTTCCATGCTGGTCCGTATCATATGTTTATATTTTATAATGAACCCCATGGAGGACTGAACTAGATTGGAGCTTTGAGGCACTGTGGCTTAGCTTTTCCTGTCACCTGCTGATTTATCTTGATCGCTCCATTCATGTTTATCTTCGTTGTTTACGACTGCCTTCTCGGTTCCTTTAGCTAATTATACTTGGAGGTCACTGATATCAGACTAATTATAGGAAATGGATTATTGTCATTATTAGAGTTATTTACTCTCTCTCTCTCCCCCTCTCTCGCTCTCTCTCTCTCTCTCTGTGTGTGTGTGTGTGTGTGTGTGTGTGTGCGCGCGCGCGCACTTTTGTCATTTCACATATGTAAAGGAGATGCTGCCTTTAAGTTTGTATTGACGTTAAGAATGCCCTCTAGAGGGCGCACAGGACCTGGCTTCACAGAGGGGAGCTTGATCCATTCATATTTACATTTATTCATTAGGCCAATGTTTTTATCCAAAGGGATTTACAAAACAATATGACACCACAAGTGATTTATCAGTAATACTGTAATGCAGAATTCCACATTTTTTCAGTTAGTTTGACCTAGTACAAACATGTAGGTGAGACACTGTATATAATGTAGTGCTAATGGAAAAGTCATTTGGTTGAGGTTGAAGTTCGGAGAAATGATTTTCTGCCTCTTTGAGCCTCACACATTGACTTAGAAAACCTGAATAACAATAAGCTCATCTTTTTGCTAAATATGGAATGTTGTGTTTCATACAAATGCTTGTATAATGGTTTCTACTGTTTTGGAGCCGGTTGCAGTGATGCTGTCAATATTTCTTGGTTTCCTAGCACTGCTGAAGAGCTCAGATTGATTTAAGTCATGTTAACAAAGCTGTACACAATACGGCTCTTGACACTCTTTGTCTTTTCATTTTGGTGAAAAAGTATCAACCTCAGCTCTGACTACCATTTTAAAGATATTTTCATTAAAGTTTCTTGCACCTCTTTCAATGTATCTGAGATAGTTCACCCAAAACTGAATATTCTGTCATCATACTTTACTTGCTCTCATGTCATTCTAAACCTCTTTGTGTTTATTTTATCTGCCAAACATAAAAGAAGATATTTTGATGAATGGTAAACCGTTTCGGTGACCATTCATTTCTGTTGTATAAAGAAAAAACACAAAGGCTTTTCTAAAAAATATATTATTTTATGTTATACAGAAGAAAGAAAGGGTGTAGAGAGTAAATGATGACAGATTTTGTCTAATGAAAGTTTCAATGTTCTAAGCATTTATTCAAACGTTATTGCATTATCTCTGCTTATATCTCTTTATATTCTTTTATCTAAGTCTAAGTCTTTCCCTAAATCTCTTTATTCTCCCTTCATGATTCTTCTCACGCTTGATTTCCAGTGCTGAGCATGCTGAATGACTTGAATACAATAACATCAAACCAATTCTGGCTAATATATTAGCATTATAGCAACTCCTACGTGCCACTTTACAAAATAATTCCATTACCTGTCCATTGCAGTCGCTGAAACATGAATATTGAGTTTATCAGATTCACAGGAGTACAATAAAATGGCTGTAAAGAATCTCAAAGGCATGACGGCCTACACTCATAGAAAACCAGTTCATTAGGCATCTATATTGAACCATTTCTTCTAAGAGTGTAACGTGAGCCCTCCACCAGATTGAGGTGAGTAAAGTGATTATGCATGTTAAATAAGATTAGGTATTTTAATGCCCATGAACAGTCCTCTCAAAAGTGTGGAAAAAGCTAGTTACGAGCAGTTTCAGCACACATGTAAGCTGGATTCACAGCCACATATAGAAAATGATGTGTCTCAGGGGTGGCTGGGAAGAGAGAGGTGTTTACATCAGAGGCTTCTGGAAAGAGCTGCAGAGTCTTCAGAAAGGCTATAAGAGAAAAACTACAACTGAATGTTGATCAGGCGTCGACCTGTAGCACTGACCCCGGATTAGTTAAGAGTACAGCTCTGCGAAATAAATCATCCTGATGTTCTGATTAGTAGGCCTACGTCCGATAAGAAGTTATGATTAATAAAAGTTATGTGTGGGAGGGGAGGATAATGAGCAACAGAGAAAGTGTGCCAATAAGGACCATTCACACTGACAGTGATTTGACCTGAAGTTGTTAGTTTACAGTGAGAATGTCTGATTTCTGGTGTTGTGCAAGATCCCATTCTTTCAGTTTTCTTAACCTGTTTAGTCTAAAGTTTGTTGTATTGTTTCACTTGTTTTTACCTTACATTTTAAACAAGTGAACTAATCAAGGCAAAGACAAAATGCACTCAAATTAAACTAGCATATAGTATCTTGCTTGAAGTATTTTTAGAGGTTATAGGAAGAAAATTAAGAAAGACTAATTTTGCAGTGTTGTTGACATCAATGTTACTTACATATGTACTGATGAAAGGAAACAGGAAAAACACTTTTAAAAAAGACTATTGCTAACACAAAGCTGTGGCACTGCTTGCTAACAATGCTAGTACCCTTACAAAAATTAACCATGGATTTACTACAAATAAAACCACAAAACCATGGTTACTATAGTTAAACCATGGTATTTGTAGTAAAACTGTGGTTATACAAATGGTAATCAATATGCCCAAAAAACATGGTTACTACAATTTTACTATAATAAAACCATGGTTATTATTCGTGAAGGTAACACTGACCAATTCTCACTATGAACTAATTGCTTGTAAGCATGCCTATTATTATCATATTGGCTGTTTATTCATATTTATAAATCACATACTCTGCATGACCATATTCCACACCCCTAATCCTACATAATACCTAACTACCTTACTAGTCTATTGAGGCAAAAGTCATAGTCAATAGTAAGAATTTGACCTTAAAAGAAAGTGTGATCCTGTTCAATTATAAATATATGAATGAGTGAAATATGGCAGCTTCAGTCTTACAGGTAAAACAACCAGTCACCTAATGTTTACTGTAAAATGTGTTTTAGCTGATTTCACTTTAAGAAGCATGATTTAAAATACTATTGAAATGTAATTTTGACAGGTATTTACAGACATATACAGAGATGTCTTGTTCAAATAGGTAGTACAGTACTGTACTTGCCTGACTACAAACAGCAGCCAAGGGGCATCATGAAAATGTCCGAAGAGTGAACAGACTTGCCTTGAGGGACTTAGTCTACAGCAGGGAGTTACTGACCCATCATTGTCAGGTTCAGTGATATTGTGAGAAATGTTCTTATTATCATCTACATTTCTTAACACAAGTCTTAGTCAGGGTCAGTTGTCTAGGTAGAATGAGTCGGTCATTAAGAAATGATTTACTCTTTAGTCATTTGAAAAATGGGCAGTTAGAGAGTAGCTCATTTACTTTCCCTGTCAATGGAACATGTTGTTCTCGCTGTATGAATCCTGAAGGTGAATGATATATATAAATGTGGGTGGTTCTTGACAGCTCCATAAACCTAATAATCGTAAAAACGCCCATAGGCACGCTCGTTGGACCTCATTGAACAGTTTCATGGCCAAGAGTTCTTAATCTGTCCATGGGTTTTATTAAGCTACACTTGAAATGTACTGTATATCATGCCAGTCAACTACACTTTGATCCTTTTGCATACACTGGTGGTCAAATGTTTGCAATATTTATTTTTTATTTATTTATTTATTTATTTATTTATTTATTTATTTATTTATTTTTAAGTCTCTTATGCTCACCAAGCTGGAACAAAAATAATGCAAAAACAATATTGTAAAATATTACTGCAGTTAAAAATAACTGTTTTCTAAAATGTGATTTATTCCTGTGACAAAGCTGATTACTATGAAATTTTATGCACCACAATTGTTTTCAACATTAATAATAATACAAAATATTAAATATGAAATATTAAAATGATTTCATGTGACACAGAAAACTTGAATAATGACTGCTGAAAATTCAGCTTTCCCATCACATGAAAAAAAAATACATAAAAAAAATGTTTAAAATAGAAAACAATTATTTTACTATACAGTATTTTGATCAAATATATGCAGCCTTGGTGAGCGGAAGAGGCTTCTTTCAAAAGCATTTTTAAAAATCTGTAAAAAAAATACTGTAAGTACAGACCCTGATTTCTACAACAACAAAAAAAGTGTGTATAAAATATATAATGTCCACTTCAAACACAAAAGAAAAAATAATAACAATAAAAAACACACTCTTTACTGCCCTCTCATCTGAAAATTCAGTGCACAAGTGGTATAGCACTCATTTGATAAATGTTTTAACGCATCAGGCAACAAGTATGCTTTAATGGCTACATGGAAATTGTGTAAGCGAAGGTGTGTGGTTAGCAGCAGTGCTGACATGCAGTCGGAGATGATATTATCTTCATCTCATTTTTTTTTGTGAGTGCATGAAGTAAGAAAAAAAAAAGTATGTGGGGATGGAAATGAGTCTTGACTGCCCTCAGGCTGTAATCTTCCTGCCTGGTCTCCCTCATTGAATGTGCAGACGCTGCCACTGTAAAGGAACATCAGACATGAATGCACTTAATTAATGTATGGCTACATCCCGAGAAGAGTGAGCTAAAGGCAGAGAATGCACATCTACTTCTTTACACCAAGGCAATCTACTGTACTCAAAAAATTATATTCACAGTGTAACACGTGTAGATAGTAAAAACATTCACAGATAGGGTAAAAAAAACAATAGTACAAGCATAATGTGGCCTAACAAACACCACACAACCCCAGGAGCCTAGTATTGACGTTCCACTTATTATTCTGCAATTAACGCTCCTCAGGGGGGAATTAGCCGGAAATCTCATTACTACACAAAAACCATAACTCCACATGAGTGATGGTAAACAGTGTTCAGTGCTTAGGGAGAGCTGATGACAGTGACAGCTTCGCTTTTTCATTCTTTATTGACACGCTGCATGCTTCCTGCACAAGTCGGCTAATCGCAGTACACACCCCATAAATCATATAATAGCTTTAAAAAGCCCTCTGTCAATGGAGTATGTTTGATAACAGTGATTGGATTGAGAAGGAGCTTATCTGCATAAGGGCTAGGCTGCATGATGGAGGACTGTTTTGCTGTGTGTAAGTATTTGTAATTCAGCCTGAAACAGATTAATGGGTGTTTGGTACATGTTTGTATGTTGTTTTGAGCACAGAAACAGGTGCTCAATCCAAGCTGCAAGTAAGATGGTTTATTCAGTCACAAGACTTTTTGTAGAAATTTCATTCTGTAAATGTACTTCTGTCATTGTTTATGGCCATGTCTAATTGTAGCTCAAGAGACCGTATATGAATCAGTGTTATTTATTTAGTTAGCATTCAGTATTATTTATATACTACTATTAAAGTAAAATTTTGAATTAGATTTATTTTTGTTTTCACGTTTAGTTTTAGTAAGTTTGCTGTGTGCTTTTGTCTTTTTATTGTCTTTTTTTGTCTTTTTTTATGTTTATATGTAGCTAACTTAACTTAAAGTTAAGTTAACATAACTTAAACTTTTTTATTCCAGTTAGTTGGCAATGCATCATATCTTTTTTCTTCTTTCATTTTTAATTTTTTTTTTAAAAATACTGCTTGTCTAAGAGAATAAGTGCTATTTTGTTTATTTTATTATTCATATCACTTGTTTACTCAATTTACTCTCTCTTTCTATATATATATATATATATATATATATATATATATATATATATATATATCATTTATATTGTTTTTGTCATGTCAGTACAGGGCAAATTGAAAATTGAGAGGGATGAGAAACAAATGCTAAGAGAATTGTAATGGTAGGTAGATATGAACGAATAAGTGAGAAAAGTAAAGCACGCAATAAGCATTTGAATTATTGAGGCTGTGAGAAGGGTATATGTCAGTGAATGTGTTACTGCGTCAGAGATGCAAACGTCCACGTGCTTTTGTCTTTTTATTGTCTTTTTTTGTCTTTTTTTATGTTTATATGTAGCTAACTTAACTTAAAGTTAAGTTAACATAACTTAAACTTTTTTATTCCAGTTAGTAGGCAATGCATCATATCTTTTTTCTTCTTTCATTTTTTTTTTTTTTTTTTTTTAGTAATAACAACAGTAGTAATACTGCTTGTCTAAGAGAATAAGTGCTATTTTGTTTATTTTATTATTCATATCACTTGTTTACTCAATTTACTCTCTCTTTTTATATATATATATATATATATATATATATATATATATATATATATATATATATATAATTTATATTGTTTTTGTCATGTCAGTACAGGGCAAGATTGAAAATTGAGAGGGATGAGAAACAAATGCTAAGAGAATTGTAATGGTAGGTATGAACGAATAAGTGAGAAAAGTAAAGCACGCAATAAGCATTTGAATTATTGAGGCTGTGAGAAGGGTATATGTCAGAGATGCAAACGTCCACCTGAGAAGGGGATAAAGACATATGGGCCAGCATGTGAAGAACAGTTCCTTCATTCTGTCTCTTAGAGAAAGTGCTCTCTCTCTGATTGACTGACTAATCTCCACTGCTGACAGCAGAACACCAGTGTGTGCGTGTTTGTGTGTGCACCAGTGAAATACATATAAAGGGCACAAAGGAGCAAACTGATGAATAAATGCACAATTGCCCAAGGCACCTTGCCTCAGGGAGAAAGAGAAAAAGAGAGAGAAAGTGAGAGTGAGAGAAGCGTAGATTGAAAGAAGTGAGGAGAATGAATTCTGACAGCTCCTGAAGAGGAAGACACAGAGCTAAAACAAGGATTACAAAAGTCTGAGCAAAGATAAATACAAATGCAAGCACACACACTGTGAGCAAACAAATAACACAATGATTGTCCTGAGGTAAGACAAGGGGGCGGCGTAAGTTATGCCTGTTGTGAAAGACCACATTTTTTTTAACACACACATAGTTGCTGAAAGAGAAAAGGGAGAAAACGAGAGAGACAGAGAATAAATAATAGGGTTCCAAAGCATTTTTAAAATAACAATTCAGATATTGAAACTTAAAAACAGCAGTGAACAAAGATAGACATTGAACACCAGAATGACAAAAAGTCATGAAATAAGTTTAAGACAGAAAAAACCGTGGCAGATTCTTTCTATCATTATATTTGGGATGAAATATTAAACAGTTTTTTAAAATTGAAATCAAATTATTATTATTATTATTATTATTATTATTATTATTATTATTATTATTATTATTATTATTATTATTATTATTATTATTATTATTATTATTAATCACAGTATGAGTGATTAAGTTAAGACACAGTTATATAATTTCACTGTTGCCAATTTTACTATGTGCATTTCTGAAATAAAAAATATTTTAAAAGAATTAAACATATATATATATGTTATCATTATAACATTTTATTATTAGTGTTGTTTTAATTGGCAATCACAGTTTTCTTTTCCTGTTTCCTGTTCCTTCCTACAGGAAGTGTCTTTTTTTGTTGGGCAACAACAGCATCCAAGTATAAGCTATTGATCATCATCATTTTTATTATTTATATTTTTTATTTTATTTTATATTGTGTGTTTCACCTTAAAACATTCTATTATGACAGATTTGGTAAGGCAGGCCTATTAATTATTAGCCTATTATAGGCCTATTATTGAAAGAAAAAATAAGTAAACAAACAAACTCTAAATTGGCAGCTTCTTGTGAACTTCCATTGCTCTTTATTTCCATCTAGTTAGGTTCTGGGGTGTTACTTTTTTATGATCACCTCACCATCAAGTAACAGAACATATGTGACCCTGGACCACAAAACCAGTCTTACTGTATGTGTAAATTTTTCAAAATTGAGATTTATACATCATCTGAAAGCTGAATATATATAAGCTTATAAGCTTTCCATTGATGTATGGTTTGTTAGGATAATATTTGGTCGACATACCGCTATTTGAATATCTGGAATCTAAATATTGAGAAAATCGCCTTTAAAGTTGTCCAAATGAAGTCCTTAACAATGCATATTAAAAATAAATTTTTGATATATTTACAGTGAGAAATTTACAAAATATATTCATGGAACATGATCTTTACTTTATACCCTAATGATTTTTGGCATATATATATATATATATATATATATATATATATATATATATATATATATATATATATATATATATATATATATATATATATAATATATATATATATATATATAATTTTGACCCATACAATGTATTTTTGTGGTCTAGGGTCACATATTTTTGAAAGACTGACTTATCTTTTGTAGAAAATCTCAGAAACATAAAGCACAGTTTTTTAAAAGGAGCTCTTAAAGCACCACATGACTAGAATAACCTAGTAATCCACTTCACCACACTATTTTTTCAGCCACTTTCTTTAACTCATCACTTTATGCTGATGACATTGATTTTTTACTGCTTGAACATCGACAGATTAATTCCTGAGTTAATGCAATGCAGTGCTATTAATTATTAATTTAATTGCAATGCACTATGCATAGCAGCAAGCTGTGTAGATCTGTGGGGTGCAGGGTTGATGCTGTGGCTTTCCGCTGGTTCTTTTAGTTTGTTTAAAAAATAAGACTTTATAGAGAGAAGACAAATGAAGGAAAAAGAGAGAAAAAAGGGGATGATGGTCTCCACCTTTCACTCCACTTCCCTAAAGTTTAGCTTGCACCCCACAGAGACAGTCTGGTCAAGATGGCCAATGATGAACTTTTGGATCTTGTAAAGGTCACATATACACACATACATACACACACACTGAACCCCATACAAAGTAGTATGTGTTTTTTTTTCCTCTCATAACCTTAGAGTTATAAAAGTATAGTACTTTATAGTATAGTATCAATATAGTATATTCATTAATTCATTGATTAATTGGAACTCATTGATAATGGACCCAGATTTATATTGAACATCAAGTGCCAACCCAACACAGTGCCAGTACTGTTATGAAAGTAAATAGAAATATCCTTAAAATTAAGTCTGATTTGGCTGTAGTCGACATAGTAATAGATAACTTACTTATCAATGGCTATAGGCACATTGATTGTCATTCTTGTTAAAAACTGGTCTAGGCACAAACTGGTCATGGGCATATCGAGTCGTCAAAGACTTTGCTGAGGATCTGTTCTGAGAACTCTTCTAATTGTGAAAAAAAAAGTGACGTGACATACAGCCAAGTATGGTGACCCATACTCGTGCTCAGAATTCGTGCTCTGCATTTAACCCATCCAAAGTGCACACACACGGAGCAGTGGGCAGCCATTTATGCTGCGGCGCCAGGGGAGCAGTTGGGGGTCCGGTGCCTTGCTCAAGGGCACCTCAGTCGTGGTATTGCCAGCCCGAGACTCGAACCCACAACCTTAGGGTAAGAAGTCAAACTCTCTAACCACTAGGCCCTGTTGTTGTGGCCTTCACTGATATTCAAGAGCTGTGTTTCAGTTTCATGGGTGTAGGTCCACCATCTGATCTGGATACAGACTGGATCCGGCTGACTATAGTAACCATTTCTTTTTCAGTGTTAGTCTTTGAAGGAGACATGAACATCTTTCCCATTGAGAGCAGACACAGCTTTGAGTTAGTGGGCCTTTTTTGAAACACTGTGAACTGAAAATCCAGCTGAGAGATCCTACCTCTTTGAAAGAACAGAAATTAGTGAGAATGCTAATTGTGTGCCTGTGTGTGAACATCTATCCTAAGGATTCATTGTGTAGTTAACTAAATGAATAATCTTTTAGATGATTTATGGTCACTGGAGCTTCCAGCCAAAAGTCAGTTAAAATGCCTCAGTTTTTTAATTGGTCTGGGAGGAAAGTGAAAAGGAAAAGACTGTGATGTAACTGGGGAAACCATGAACCATGAACCTCTGCATTAAACATATGAAGTGCATTTGATATTTACTTATGTGGAAAGTTCTCTGTTTTTGGCATTGACCATACGGAATGCTAGATGAAGCATCAGATTTGAACCAGTATGTATCACACCTGATCAAATCAAGATCAGTGATTAAAAAAAAAAATGTTTTATGCTAAATTTATAAGATTCATACATCAAAAGTTAATTCTCAGATGTTTTTATGACCAGTGTTTATTAATGGGTCATATGATACGATTTCAAATTATCCTTTCTCTCTGGAGTGTAAACAAGCTCTTGGTGCATAAAGAAGATCTGTAAAGTTGCAAAGGCTAAAGTCTTTTAAAAGTTAAATTTCGATATAAGCCAAGAGCAGACTGGTTTTTCTTTGTTAAAGTAAGAAAACTTTGCTTCTTTTGATCATGTAAACAAACGTTGGTTTTCATGAGACTCACCGGCTCATGAAAACTCCTGGAACTGCTTCTGTGTACAACTGTTGGTACAAGCTAGATTAAAGTGATTATTACGTTTTGAATATGGATATGGAAGGGCACTTTTTATTTCACTTCATTTGGACTGAAGCAATGCAACACCCACCGACTGCAATGATAGAGCTTGAATGATAAAGACAATTTTTAATATAACTCCGACTGGATTCATCTGTCTGGATTCATACACCTAGGATGCCTCGGGGGTGAGTAAAACGCAGCCTAATTTAAATTTTTGGGTGAGCTAACCCTTTAAGAGTCAAGCACGCCCTTCTAAAGGGGCTCATTCTAACACGCCCCCACATGTCTAAGATTTGCATAATGCCGCCTAAATGTTCAATCAAAGAAACTTTTATTCTTGCTGATGCCGCCACCGTCATGTTGTGCACACACCTCACTTTTCAGATTGATGAGCTTTGTAACAATCAACGCATTTCAGAAAGGCGTAGCACAGAGGAGCAACAATAATGTACATTATGTGGAAAATACTGTGTTTTCTGAACTTTAAATCGCATAAACACATTGCATTACACCAAATACACCAAATAATGTTCTTTTTAGCAATGTCATACGACCCCTTTAAGAGCAGGGTCAGCTAATTACTAAGTACATGCAGATGACCTGCATGAAAGTACAATAGTCAAGGGACTAGAATTTTATTTTGCACCAAACACAAAATACTTTCCCTCCATGGAATGAACAGATAGTTTTGAAAATGAATTGGATTCGCTCTTATGTATTTTCACTTGAATGACTCTGTAGTATTCATTGTAAGATAATGAAATCATTATTCTTTGTAGAGTCTGACTGAAAAAGAAGACCTAGAGCTCCCAATCAGCCCTTTCTTGGGCAGTCTGAAGATAAGCAGAAGGAAAACTAAAAGCACCCCTGTTTTATTGGTGCCACTGCTCTTAATTCTGGATCTAATGGTGAAACAGCCATGCCATTTATTTCCCATAGCATTCTCAATTTGACCTTTACAGATGTTTATCGCTGACCGCAATCTGTTCTGCTCCCTGTCGTTTGCTGCCTCTGTTTCTCTCATTCCGTTTCTATTTCTCTTTTTCTATCTGTTTCTTTGTCTCTCTATTTTACCTTTTTCAGTTCAGTTTTGTTCAGCTTTATTGGTATGACAGCAGTTGTACATATTATCTCTTTTTTGCACTCTTTCTTACCAATTCAGTTTATTTCAGTTTGGCATGATAATTGTAGTATAGTCACCCATCTATCTATCTATCTATCTATCTATCTATCTATCTATCTATCTATCTATCTATCTATCTATCTATCTATCTATCTATCTATCTATCTATCTATCTATCTATCTATCTATCTATCTATCATGACTGTAATGCTGTAAATGTTGTCTTCTTGTCACTTTCCTCTTAAGTTTTAGTATCTATCATTTGCTAAGTTTATATAATCCTTACAAATGCAATATATGCATTTTCTTTGTTTAGATAACCATGTAATTTTAATTTCACTTAATTTAATGCTAATTTGCTTTAGCACAAAATAGACATTTGTTCTTTATTTGTGTGTAAATGCATTTAAATGTGCATCCATTTGTGAGCCAGGCATATATGAGTTTGCTCTCTTTTCTCCCTAACCGAAGGCCACAGTTCATTTGGTCTATGAAATGTGCTCAAACTGTAATCAAAACACAGGTGAGAGTGAAACCATCTTTGGCTTTAAACAGAGTTGCAGAATGAAGTGGGTTTTAATGGAGTGGAGCAGGATGGTCCAAGGGGTGTATAGATGTATTTTCATTGTTTTCAGTCAGCACACACTCAAGATTCATTAGGGTTCTGTGTAGAATCTTTTCATCTAACAGACTAAATGCACAGCTCGATGGAGTGGACTCTTCTTTTCTATATCTGGTTCTCTCCACCACCCCCATCCCTCCATTACTGTCATATTTTTTTCATCTTTATATAACGTTAGCCTACCTTCTATGCATCCACCCTCTTCCATCACCTAATTGTCTTCCTCTGCCTTACTCTCATCATCTCTTCACACTCTCCTTTTCTCATGTCAAATGTGTCATTGCTCTCTTTCTCAATCTCATTTGCCAGAAACTTCCTTGGCTTTGTTTGAGCCTCTCTTTCCATAATGTTACAAACCATTTTGCAATTAAATTCGCCTACTGCAATGTCACACACGGGCACACATATTCTCTCTGTCTCTCTCTCTCTCTGTTTCATCTAGATTAGTTCCTTTTCTGTTCAGCATCTGTAATTCTTAAATTGGCAGTCAAAATCATTCATAAATCACATACTTTGGTATTTGTTCTCATTGTATCTGCGTGTTTGTGCTGGTGACTGACTGAGCACCATGTTGAGGTGCTCATGGTTCATTTCCTTTTAATAATATCAGTTCATTTTTTTAAACACACATTTAAGTTGGCCATTCGTCTAAAAGTGCATCAGCTTTTCCTTGTCACTTGTCACAGATGGTCACATGTCTTTTCTCAACTATAGGGGCTGTATTTATATATATATATATATATATATATATATATATATATATACACACACACACACACACACACACACAAATATATACACATAAACATATATACACACATATATGTAGAAACAGGTGCCTCTCAATAAATTAGAATGTCATGGAAAAGTTCATTTCAGTAATTCAACTCAAATTGTGAAACTCGTGTATTAAATAAATTAAATGCACACAGACTGAAGTAGTTTAAGTCTTTGGTTCATTTAATTCTGATGATTTTTTTGTTAATAAAACCTAACCCCACCAATTCACTATCTCAACAAATTAGAATATGGTGACATGCCAATAAACTAATCAACTAAAAACACCTGCAAAGGTTTCCTGAGCCTTCAAAATGGTCTCTCAGTTTGGTTTACTAGGCTACACAATCGTGGGGAAGATTGCTGATCTGACAGTTGTCCAGAAGACAATCATTGACACCCTTCACAAGGAGGGTAAGCCACAAACATTCATTGCCAAAGAAGCTGGCTGTTCACAGAGTGCTGTATCCAAGCATGTTAACAGAAAATTGAGTGGAAGGAAAAAGTGTGGAAGAAAAAGATGCACAACCCACCAAGAGAACCACAGCCTTATGAGGATTGTCAAGCAAAATCGATTCAAGAATTTGAGTGAACTTCACAAGGAATGGACTGAGGCTGGGGTCAAGGCATCAAGAGCCACCACACACTGATGTGTCAAGGAATTTGGCTACAGTTGTCATAGTCCCAAGTTGCTTGAAGTCCAGTGTTAAGTTTAAACAGTCTGTGATGATTTGGGGTGCAATCTGCTGGTGTTGGTCCACTGTGTGAAAAACAAAGTCACTGCACCCGTTTACCAAGAACTTTTGGAGCACTTCATGCTTCCTTCTGCTGACCAGCTTTTTGAAGATGCTGATTTTATTTTCCAGCAGGATTTGGCACCTGCCCACACTGCCAAATCACCAAAAGTTGGTTAAATGACCATGGTGTTGGTGTGCTTGACTGGCGAGCAAACTCACCAGACCTGAACCCCACAGAGAATCTATGGGGTATTGTCAAGAGGAAAATGAGAAACAAAGGACCAAAAAATGCAGATGAGCTGAAGGCCACTGTCAAAGAAACCTGGGCTTCCATACCACCTCAGCAGTGCCACAAACTGATCACCTCCATGCCACGTCGAATTGAGGCAGTAATTAAAGCAAAAGGAGCCCCTACCAAGCATCACATAACTAACTAAAACCAAACTTATTTTAAAAACGAACACCCTAACTTACATCAGCGTGATAAAATCTACATCAAATGACATAAACCATGTTTGAGAAAAAAATAATAATAATTTTAAGTTAATTTTAAGTTTGTCCCACGTACCATTAGATTACATGGAGAGGGCGGGGTTTATGTCCCATACTGGGACCAGCCACTTGGGGGCGATCGAAACGCGAAAGGAAGAATGTAAGTGTGTGAAAGCAAAAATATGGATGTGAAAGGAGAATGTATGTGTGTTTGAGATTATATATATATATATATATACAATATGTACTGTACCATCAGCTAGAAGGGTGAAAAGACAAAGGATAAATAAAAAGAAGAAACTTATGTACATATAATTATTCCTGGACCCAGGATTGCTACAGAGAGGAGCAAGGAATGCGGAGACGAGGAAAATGCAAATCACAGACTTTAATACCCAAGGAAGGGGTAATACAAAGCAGACAGGAGACACACGTAGCACATCAAGGTAGACGTATAACACTGAAAAAGGGAACCTAGGCCAGACAACACTTTAAATACAGGACTAAACTAAGTAATTAATGAGACACATCTGAACCAAATGAGACAATCACACAAGGAAGAAACTGGGTCACAGGAGCACGTGGGGAAAAAAACAGACACAGAAAGTCCATGGGCATGACATATCGCCCCCCCCTCCCGGAAGGCGCGTCCTCGCGCTGTACAAACAACATAGGGAGGGATGGGTAGGAACTTGGGTGGAGGCTCGGGAGGAGGACGGGCACCTGGGAGGGGGCTGGCAGACAGAGTTCTAGGTGGAGACGATGAAGGGCAAAACCACTATTGCACCCTGCATACTTGGAAACAAAGCTGATTTAATGTCAGTTTACAAGTACAACTTCGAATGTAGACATGGAAAACGTATGGGAGAGAATTTCTGAGTTCATTAAAAGCAGTCATTACAGAGAAACAATGTAAAACTTAATACACTTTCATTTGCAACCTGCATATTGCAACCTGATATTGTGCCACAATGAAAAGCCTAACTGTCATTATTTATTT
The DNA here is from genome assembly GCF_018340385.1 of Cyprinus carpio. Classification (NCBI taxonomy): domain Eukaryota; kingdom Metazoa; phylum Chordata; class Actinopteri; order Cypriniformes; family Cyprinidae; genus Cyprinus; species Cyprinus carpio. The sequence continues at coordinate 10,410,256 of NC_056601.1, forward strand.
TTACAGCCACTTATCTCTTCATTAAAATGTATGGTAACTTGCTTTTGAAACAATAAAATGCAGATATTCAGAATGAAATACATTCACAACTTGAAATATAATCCACTTATCTAGCTACATTGCAAGCATGACACTTTACACTTGGCAAGTTAAATATGAGACACATCATTGCATATGCCTGAATGATGCTGTCTTTTGCACTGCAGTCCAAACAGAGCAGAAAATGTGCCACAGTAAAATTGAATTACTGTCCAATCACAGTCCTGTCAATGAAAAGCAATGTCATGAGTGTGGTGCATTTATTCCTCATGTTCCTCTGTAATGATTGCATTTCCGTGTGGTGTGAATTTTCCTTCATATAAAAGGTTCGCAGGAAGGAAAATCAATCATTCTATTCTCTTTGCCGCATAATGTGTCCGTTAAACAAATGATTATGTTGTTGCTTGAGATTACCTTGACTTAATGAGTGCACACAATCAAATTACACTCAACTGAAATGAACAGTTACATTGTCATTTACCACAAACACTGTAAGTTTGTCAATTTGTTTGCTGAAGTATGGAGTCAAGCACTAGTGATTGCTTCAAATATTTATGTTTAAATAGGAAACTTCAGGTTATTTGCATGTGTAAACATTCACTGACTGTTAGGTTAAAAATGTGCTTCCACAATTTTTATCATCACTGGTTGTTATTTGCAAGGAGATCTTTAATACTTGGTTATCTCTTTCCCATCTAACTGGTACTTTTCCAGCTGTCACAGGATACCATGAAAGTTTTTGTTTGTTTGTTTGTTTGTTTTTGTTTTTTTGCTTACTCATTTGATTAAATGTAAATGAGAATTCTGAAGTAGAATGACTGACATATAAACATATAAAACATATTCAAATAATCTTTTTTTTATTTACAACTTCAAAAATAATTATTTACAGTGTACTAAAAATACTATATTTAAATAAATAAATAAATAAAATGTAAAAAATACTTTTAAAAACTTCAAAGTAATTTTTTAAGCATTTGTTTGGTGCTTTGTGTTGTAGTTACATCCACCATCAGGAGATATTGGGGTCATGCTAACCAGCCAAACCTTGATGCCTCACTTATTTTATGATGTATATTTGGTAACTTCCTCTTTACCATTTCAAAAGAGAGCACCGCTCTTCCAACCTTTCTTACTCCTCTTTCTACTTTTTTAAAAAATCTGTTCTTTCATGTTGCCCCTCCTTCTTTTTATCTAATTATTGGTCAACCCCAGTCAACTCCCCTCCAACCCTCTCTCCTCCCTCTACTTTGTCTATCTGCAAATCTGTATGAAGAGTGTGTCCCGGGATTCTTAGAGGGGAACACATGCTGACAGAAAGAAAAAAGCACTGAGGACAAAGACTGAGCATGAAGGAATACACCAGTTTCTTAAAACCTTTTCTTCTTAACTGAATGCGTGTGTGCATGCAACTCTTGTATACTGAATGAAACGTAATTGCTGCATGCAAACTCAGAGAACTGTTTCTGCATTACACAAAATGTGTGTTTGCTATATCACATACTTTATTGTGCTTGCCTTTGAACACTGAACTACTGAACTTCCCTTGAAGTTTTTCCCTGTAGCATGTGGCTCTGATTTTGATTATTTACTAGACTTGTTTTCGTTCGCTCGGCTCCTTTGAAGTTGTCTCTGTTTTAGGCTGTTGCATACAAGGATGGATTCCTCTACACTTCACTCTCTTTTATTTTTGCTTTTCACGTTCTTATCCTATGTTATTGCTGGAATGGACTCTTGCTACGATGAGGAAGGCATCCCGAGCCGCTGTTTGCCTAAATTTGAAAATGCGGCCTTCAGTCATACAGTGATAGTCTCAAATGTGTGCGGTATTCCGCCTGAGGACTATTGCATGCAGACGGGGTCCACGCGGTCATGCCACTTCTGTGATGCCTTGGACTTGGAACTGAATCACAACGCCACTTACCTGACAGACTTCCACACGGATGAAGAGCCCACCTGGTGGCAGAGCCAGTCCATGTTCTATGGAGTTCAGTATCCTAATTCAGTCAACATCACGCTGCATCTTGGTAAGACACCCAGTTTGGGCTTTAATATTGATCAAACAATGGGAAAAGATGCCTGTTTCTGCACATTAAATGTAAGCCAGAAGTTATACATATTTGTGCAAAAATGTGTACCAAAAGTTTTACAGATATAGTGGTATTGTTAACTAAAACTCAAACTTATATTTGAAATTGTTTTTAGTAATTGAAAAAAAGCTGAAATAAAATATAAATAAAAATATATATATATTAAATATATAAATAATAAACATGAATTTTATAAAAAAAATTAACTAGCTGAAAAAAAGTTTAAGCTGAAGTCCTAAAATTACTCAAATTATAATAGAAAAAAAAAAATTTAAAGCTGTAAAGATGTAAATATATATATATATATATATATATATATATATATATATATATATATATATATATAATAAAGTATATAATAAAGTACAACAAACAACAAAATGATTAAAACAATCTAAAATTAAAATAGAAAACTGAAGATATAGAAATAAAAGCCTATTTAGAATATTAATATTAAATATATAAATATTATAAATGTTAATTATATTTTATATAATTAACACCAAAATAGTACTGGTACAGACAACACAAAACTGCTAGTTAGTGAAATGATCACTAAATATTAAAATACAAAAATACTAATAATGTTTAATTTTACTAAACTACACTTTTGAGACAATAAAAAACTATCTAGATAGATTATTAGCATTAAACACCTTAATATGTGCCAATTGTCCTCCTATTACAGCTGTCTGCAGTGGTAAACATGTATCTGAATGTTGTGAGCTGTCCAAATGCATCCTATTCTTTATTTTACTAAACACACTGTACATAGGTCTGCTTATTTTTACTATAGTAAAAATTTAACTCACCATTCTATACTGTGTAAACTGCATGCTAACTGAACAGCAACTAAGAAGCAAAAACCTTGCTAGTCACAATGAGTTTCCCAGCTGTGAATTTGATGCTGCCTGTAAATGAGAACATCTCAGAAATCTAATGTCATTTTGGTGGCCTATAAGATTAGATGACTCTGATATCTCAGCTGGTTTCTAGTTTTATTACATTATTGCCCTGCAGACTTTATGCTACAATGTTTTCAATCACAAGCATTCCCATATGTCTCTAACAATGTAACGATTTTGAAACTTAAAATGTCATTTGTATTCTGTAAGGTGACATTTTCCTCTTGTTTTTCTTCTTTTAGCCTCAGAGAACAGTGCAATTAAAAAAAAAAACTAACTTTCACTGAATAGCGGTAAACATGGTAGCTGAGACTCTAAAACTGATTACAACAATGATTTTGTTTATTAGTAGAACGGCCACAGCAGTAAAAGTCAGTGGACACAAGTTGTAACACTTTTGTAACAAATTCATCAATTAACAATCAATGCCCTGATATATGGATGTTATAAAACTTTTACTTTCTGTATCAAAAAATAGTACTGAAATTTTGCAACCCTAAATGCGCAGCACTGTAAATTTTCAGTGTTTTTCCATATTATACACTGTTGCAAATTTTGTATAAAAGAAATAGCTTTAATAACAAATACCTAAAGACGTGTTTAAGGGTAAAGACAAAGTCATGGGTTCAATTACCAGGGAATGCACAAACTGATAAAATGTATATCCTGAATGCAGTATAAATAGATTTCAAAATGTCTATAAATATTTAAATGCAATAACGTGTGAAGCTCGAAACACACACACACACACACACACACACACACACACACACACAAACAAACAAACAAACTGTGGATGGTCTCCTACATGTTACAGACTACAGATGGTTTCTTCCTACCTCAGTGGGCGGTTCTAAGCTGCAATGTGAAGCAGACTTAGTTGTAGTCAAAAGGTTGGCTATGAAGGCTACAGTTACACTACAGTATTGAGCATATCTTTGCATCTTTTTCTTATTCTCAAGGACTGTCAATAACAAAACCATTGATTCATGTGTACCTTGTGGTTATTTTCATAACAGTTTTCAGCTTCTGCACATTAAAAAATTAGATGTGATTTGGTGATTCTCTTGGAAACACATTTATGAAAGAGAGAGAAGAAAAATGGGAGATGAAAGGGCACTAAAATTATGTTTCAACAAGCTAATCTGGCATAAATGTGTATGTTCTTGTTTTTTCTCTGATTCAGAGATACCTTGCAGTTGGGTATCTATGAAAGGCCTTCTCATATTTCCAAACCAAACAGAAATATCCTAGGGAGGCCGACACAGACAGACAGACACACACAGCGGAAAGAGTGATGGGGGTGGTACAGAAAACACTAAGACAAACACATAAAGCAGCAGAGGTCCAGTGGCAGGTCAGGTCTTTCCCATACACACATGTAAACATACACAAACACACACTTGCAGACTTCTAAAGAATGTTTCCACATCTGGTTTCCATTGTGGTTTTCATTCAAAGATGTTCAAAGGTCCGATATGAGATGCAGATGTTTGCTGCAAAATACTTCAACTGAACATTAAATGTTGTTGTGTGCAAATCAGACCGCTTTAACAAAGTGTTTAGACCAAGTGCAATTAGAAATGTCACGTATGTAGATGCTAGAAGAACACAGTTAATAACTGAACATTTTCTGGTTGGTGCATATCTTCAAGTTCAAGTCAATATATTGCACTGAAAATGAGAAATGTTAACAGGAATTGGTTATGCATTCATTTATAGTGTTTACCATCATGTCCACCAATCCATATCATAATAAAAGGGGGGAAAAAATCATTCCAGTTTCACTATTCACAGGCATGACTATTTTACAGATTATTTATAAATATTGAGTCTGGTCAGGTTCAGTCGAGTTCAGAACCAAACACACCCACACATATACACAGATAAGTTTAGTCTACTCATTATTTCTGTGATAACAGCTGTAGCAACAATACTGGTGGCTTTCTATGGAGTTACATAAGAATACACATTAAACCTGTGGGTGACAAACATATTATATGTATGTATTCAATTCAAGTCCAGCTGAGTGATTTTTGTTTTGTTCCAGACAGTCTCATCATCAAGATTAGAACTGGAGACCAACTCTTGTTTTCTTTTTATTTTGCTCCTGCCTGACCCCCCCCCCCCCCCCCCCCATTTCCTTCCTTTCTTTTCAAGCCAAGATAATCTTCTCTCATGCTGAGATGAAATTATGCTTAAATGATTTCAACATGGCAACCAAAATGGTGTGGGTGAGCGTGTCTATGTATATGACTGAAATTATGATGAAAGAAAGAAAGAAAAAATATCCTTTTTGTAGTAAGGACTCTTTATGCTTAGGCCTACATCATTTTGCCAATAGGTGGCGACAAGTGAATTGTGTCTTTATGAGTAAGTCATTGATTCGTTCACTTAACCGATTCATTCAAAAACTGATTAATTAATTAACAAATAAGTGACTGTTTGAGGTTGGAATACTAGCATATTAGCATACCATTCGTACTATATCTTAATAAGAAAATGGTAAGAGTTTGCTTGTGTGCTATTTCAAATTACTTATGTATATACTGTATGATTGAGTCATACTGAATGATTCATTCATATAGTTGCTTAACCGATTCATTCGAAAACACTGATTCAAACGCCATTACAGTGTTTGGGGATATTTTGGCTGGCAAAGAAAGACTAGACAATGTAACTGCTAAATGTGTCTGAAACGTAAGTTAATACTTTTTTTATTCTAATTATTTGAGTGCAAGAAATATCACAATGGCAGTCGTGTTGTTCGTCTGTATAGCCTATCAGTACAGTCATGTTATTATTGTTTACTGAGACCTCATGCAGTCAGATGCCAGCTGTGGGCTTTATTAGTTGATGACACCCCAATGTGATCTTCTGGCAGCAACACTGGTGATAGACATATTAGTTTTACAGAAATGGTAGCAAATTGCAAAATATGGCAGAATAACAGTAGAATTTCTGTTGACTAAATATAAATGGATTTAAACAAAATGTTTTTTTTTTTTAGTCACAGTTGTATCTCTTTCATTGCAATGGCTGCAGGAACAGTCCCCCTGGAGCAACCCGGGGTTAAAGACTTCTCAGGAACTCTCCAATTATATTCGAGCAGCAATTAAACTGACAAAGTATCACCAAGTATGCCATTTTCTCAAGTCTCTTTTCGACTATTACCTTTCATGCAGTGTGTCATGTAGCTGTATGTGAACATAAACTATCTGCAAAGTTGTGAAGCCGACAGTGCACAATAGATAAAAGTTATTATCTGTATAAAAAAAAAGAAAAAAAAAAAAGAATCAACTCGCAATTACCGAAACAAGTCGTCAGGAATTTGAATCTTATTCTGTTACGGCTCTACGTCACAAAGTAACACATTTGCATAATGTCCGCCCACGTTTTAGGTCGCCAACTTGCCTGCCCACAAACACAGTAAAATTTTTATGTGATTAACATCATTTCGAGAAGACGCTGTATCCTACGCTGTGAGAGTAAATTTGTTTGAAATTGTTTGTTTGTCAAATCTCATAATTACCACAAACTTGTCAACACTTGACACTTACCACTGAGAAACAGTGCCAGTCGTGCTTGTGAATCAGTCTCTTGTCAATCAACCACTTCAACCATTTTATCAACAGAATCCGTCTCGAGTTGGTAAGCTACAATCCAAACAATCTTTTCTATGTATTGATAAGTCTCCAGGGCTGTCATTCTGTCAAGGCAATTGGCGTTTCGTTTCCGATTCGCCCTATACACTGTAAACACTGCATGCATGTAAACCTGTTTTAGGAGACTCATAAAACAATATTAGCAACCTTAAAAATGGCATAATAGGGGCACTTTGGTTGATTGCGATTTCACTTTTTTAATGTTAGTTAGTGTGTAATGTTGCTGTTTGAGCATAAACAATATCTGCAAAGTTGCAGTGCTGAAAGTTCAATGCAAACAGAGATATCGTCTTTTAAAATTCTGGCAGTTTAATGCCTAAAAAAACTGCTGGTAAGGGACTTACGAGTTACTTCCCGGGTCAGTTACATCACGAACCCAGATAAACCCACCCCCGGAACACACAACATAGGGGGCAAGGCCATGCTGCACTGCTTTAGAGCAGGGGGTTTCAACCTGTGGGGCCCCAGCACCTGTCAAGGGGGTGCGAGCATCATTTAATTCAGAGACATTCCCTTGAGGATTTATGAATATGAGTTAGCAAATCTTTAGCCATCCACTAGAGGGCAATCTGACTTCCACTGCTAGTCGACACTGGACAGTTAGAGCAGAGTTGGTTAAGTATCAGTCACGCTCATTGACAGTGTAAGATGATTTATGGTTAGCTGTTTCGGAAATCCAACCACGGATTGGCATGCTGTTATCTCAGAAACAGGCTCAGCCATCACATTAAATCAGGTAAACTGGTTATATATTTATTTTTTAGTTTAATTCCTCATGCTATACCAGGGGTGCTTCTAAACTCTTTTTAGGTGGGTTTTAGTCCCCCTATCTGTCACCTTAGCTCCCAAAAACTTCTTAATGATTCTAAAGATTTCTTAAGATCGAAAATCTAAACAATCAGGCCAGTGCTGCTTCCTCAAGAAAGTTTTTCATTCTCACGTTTTAAGTCTTGTCAGTTTCAAGTACACAAGAAATCAAAATTGACTATATTTATTTTGTTAGCGCACATTGCTATTTTTGTTGTGAACAATTCATTGTGCAAGTCAATCCACAAAAAAAAAAAAAAAAAAAAAATTTGTTTGCCTTCGTAATCTTTAATACAAATCTGAGAATGCTCCTCCCCTCTAAAACGACGGACCTTCTGTGATGACGTCAGTCTGACCTAAGGCATGAGCTATCGCAAGCCGTTTTAGCATTTAAAACTTGGTTTGACTATCCATAAATATAATTTCGGATAGTCACAATTCTAATTCGGATAGTCATAATTATAAATCGACTAGTCACAATGACAATTAGAGATATCTGCAATTATAATTGCACTAGTAAGGAAATCGGATTAAAGATATCTCTAAATACTTTATGACTAGTCAAAACTCCATTTAAGATATCTGTAATTACTTTATAGATATCTTCAAAAGACGCGTCATACATCCACAAATGTAATTAGAGATATCTCTAATTCAGTTTCGACTAGTCACAATTATAGTTTAAGATATCTGAATTGCAATAGGGCTTGGGCGCCGCGTTGCATTCTGGGACGTCGCGGCCATGTTGATGGCGTCGTGAATGTAAACATACAGCAAGTCGAACGAGAAGAAACAGAGTTGGGAGAAAGAAAAAAATATGTTAAAATCGCGAAAAGGTTGTGGGATTTACAGGGATACGCTAAGTAGGGATGCCAGGGATCGGTATGTGGACAAAATCGGTACTATTAACGGTTTGGATCAATATGAAAATCCCAACAAAGAGTGGAGCACCGACGACGAGTTGCTGCCGCACTTTTGCATTACAGATATCTTCGGCTACCTTGTTTGTTTTTGTGAGCGCCTACACTTCAGAACAGTTCCGAGGCTACAAGTCATTGGAGTCTCATGTGCAGTTCACAAATGGATGGGTTAAGGAACTGCAGATCATAAAGCCGGCAAACAGTATACAGTAATCGGACAAAGGTAAACTGCACTCCTTCTAGTTGCTAGTTTAGTAACCGTTAGTGCTAACAACCATTCACATGTACTTTTAACTAACTTATGTGTTTCAAAAGTTTATTTAGTAGCTGTCAACCCTCCCGTTTTTTTCCGGGGTTCTCATGTATTTGAGCTCTTTTCCCGCTGTCTTCCCGTTGTAGTATTTTCCTGTAAAATATCCCATTAGCCCTTCCATTGGACGTCAGTCTCTTTGCTGTTGTCCTTTTGCTACACAGTTGCCCTTCCAGCAAAACAGATATTTTCAAACCATCGTTTTGCTTAACGTTACTTGAAAGCAACCTTAGCGTGATATTGGCCTTTTTAAGATAACAGCGTGGTTGTTGTGAGAGCACGATTTCACACCAATGTAAGCAAAGTCACGTTAGACATAGCTTCACAATCTCGCATAGTTAATGCAGCAGTTTTGTGGTACGAATTTTTGCTGTCAGCAGAGGGACAGCAACAGAAAGATGAATGTAGAAATTTTCCGGTTTTTTGGATGAGTAGCCCAGTAAATTTCCCTTATTTTCAGTGTTTACTTAAGCTATATAAATTAATATTCAGATATTATACCTCACTTGGTCTCCGTGGTCGCGCCTCCAAGCAGGAAAGCAGTGGCAAGTTAATCCATTTTTTTTTCAAAGGGCGATTATGTGTTTGCGCTATTACACCCCACAAGACAGCAACGGTTTAATCATGGTTGAAATAGATTTTTAATTAATCAAATTAAGACACACGGCTGAGAGGGAGTATGTCTAAACACTGCGCAGTAGTAAACACTGCCAGTAAAGGAGGCCATCAGCATGGCGGCCACGCCAAGTAATGACGTCACGACGCCCAAGCCCTATTGCTCCTAGTCGAAATGCTGTTGTGTAACGTCAGAATAAATTTACTCAGCTCCTCCCCGCCTACTCCTCTAACTGCTAACAACATAATAAAAGTCTGCTTTTGTTGTCACGGAGAGAAAAGATACCGGATGAAGTGCTTCGTGGATTATTAAATAAATCTGAATGCAGCCTTGTGTGGTAAAAGGTCTCCAGCGTGCATGTAGCGCTGTGTTTTAACTGAATCATGTTGCAAAACAGACCAAATGCAGTACAATGTTCAATAAAGGCAGAAAATCACAAACTGCTCGTCTGAATTTATTTATTATATATTTAGACAATGAAAAACAATGTTTATTTATTTATTTATTTATTTATTTAAAGATAGGCCTACCTTTAAAAAAATGAAGGTAGGCCTAATTTGCAGATTTTATCTTACCATTCATTCTGACTTTTTTTCCTCAGAATTGCAGATAGCTATATAGACAATGCGAGACTATATATATATATATATATATATATATATATATATATATATATAACTGAGATAAAAAGTAGCTATTTTTATTTCTTTATTAATTTATTAATTAATTTCTTTATGTAGTGTTGGAAACGAGCTTCCATAAATAGCCCACAAGGTGGGGTATTGTATTGTATTTTAGCAAGAGGTCCATGATGATGATATTCTGCTGTGTTCAGTGATGAGCGCCAATGTATTCTTTTATGCAGCGGCTATTTGCACTAGGTGTAAATAGCATATTTTCTTAGCGATAGATGCTATTTACACTAAGTGAAAATGGCAATGGATTCTCTTTACACTAAGTGAAAATAGCAGTATTTTTTTTAACGATGTGCCATTTACACTAAGTGCAAATAATTATAGATTATATTTACACTATGTTAAAATAGCAAGATTTTCTGCTATGTATACTACTTATTTCAAATAATGGCAATTATCTGCACCTCAGTATTGTAGTACATTATAAAACAGTACACAATAATAACTTGGTGAGTGTAAATTATCATTTTAATTCAATTTTTTTAAATAGATGCGACCTTACTGGGACAATAAAGCCCTCCCTACATCTACCCTAACCCTACCAAATATTTATTTTCAACCTTTTAATTATTTCCTTAATTTTTATTGAAAATAAATGCCTTTCCGATACGATATGAGATTTGAAAAAGGACAAAAAATATTTGGCAAAAGGCGGACGCGAACTCGGGTCGATTGCGTCAAAAAGCACACACTTCAACCACTAATCAATTTCAACTGATACTGAGTTTGCGTCGTTTATGAGTATTGACTATTCAAATAACATGTTGGTGGGCGATAGTGTAACTAGCCTCTGACAACAAGGCAGGATTGCACTTAGTGTAAATAGACACTGATTCTTTTAACATTATATTAAATGTTGCAACGGCTGACATGAGGTTTATACATGTGTTGGTTTGTAAATAAAGACTAACAAAATTTAATCCACAGCACACACGTCTCAACATTACGATATAAAACAGGTTCAAAAGCCTATTTAAGTCCTCTCTGTATAGCCTACCACTTTTACACATGCTCCAGCTACATTTTTTATTTCCATACTTTTGAATTACTTCTGTATAAAACAGTTTAAAATCACCCAAAGACGCAGGACTTTTATTATACAACTCTTAGACAAAACTGCGGATGACAACAGTTTCCAAGCCAGGATTGGTTAAATAAAACGTATAAGGTGGGGCTCAACAAAGGTGTATTGGCATGCACATTGTAGATATCTATAAACGTATTTTGACTAGTCAAATTGTTAATTCCAGATATCTACATTGCAATTACGCCTAGTCACAAAGCTAAATGCAGATATCTCTAAATATAGTTCTTCCTAGTCAAAAATCTGATTTGGATATCCATAATTAAATTGCAGATATCTTTAAATGGGTTTTGAATAGTCATAATTCCAATTCAAGATATCTACAACTGTAATTTGACTAGTCATAAATGAATTGCAGATATCTACAAATGTATTTTGGATATCTTTAAAATTTTTGAATTAAAGATATCTTAAATTGTATTTTGACTAGTCAAATCATATTTAAAGATATCTTGAATTGGGATTACGACTAGTCAAAACTCATTTGAAGATATCTCTAATTGAATTATCACTAGTCAAATTGTAGTTTGAGATATCTTTAATTAGAGTTTTGACTAGGCAAATCATATTTAAAGATATATTGAATTGGAATTACGACTAGTCAAAACTAATTTGAAGATATCTGCAAATATTTTTCAATGGAAGTCAATGGAAGATTATGACTAGTCGTAAAAGCATTGTAGATATCTGGAATGTGTATTGTGACTAGTCAAAATGACATTGTAGATATCTTCAATGCATATTACGGCTAGTCATAATCACATTGTAGATATCTTAATTCCAATTACGACGAGTCATAATTGCAATATAGATATCTGGAATTACAATTGTGACTATCCGAAATTATATTTATGGATAGTCAAAAACAAGTTTTAAATGCTAAAACGGCTTGCGATACATGAGCATAAGCATGCCCCTCCAACTGTCAGTGCCCCGTGAGCGTTGACAGTGCATGGAGGAAAAAACACTGCTTTCCTCATTCAATATTAATTTCTTTTGGAAGTACGTCAAAATAAAGTAAAATCGGTCCCAAACTTCCGGTTCACGCAGACTTTAACCACTAAAGTAATTTTAAGCCAATTATGCCCAAGACATCTCAATGCAGTACGCATGCGCTGTGATAAAGCGTTTCTATGCGCACTGCGCACACATCTGAAGTGCACAAACAGATACCAATGGGCATCTTGACAAGTATCCTTTTAAGCACAGTCGGTTGTTTTAAGTGAACGTATACAGTAAAGAAAATATCAAATGTGCATTAGTATAACGGATCCGTGCATTTCTTATATAAATGTTAATCAAAAAGAGCAAAAGAAAAACAATTCGCTGCTTTAATAGCTTTACTGGATATTTGCGTTATGTTAATGTTAATAAAGTAATTCAGAGTAAATACAGTAATGGGGGGTGGGGTAAACTTTTGATCGTCTTCTAATGATTCTAATGGATTCACAAGTTTCAAAGCCAGTGTTCTATAGCAGCAGTTCTCAATCCTGTTCCTCGCGTAGCCCTGCTCTGCATCTCTCTCTCTCTCTCTCTCTCTCTCTCATTCAGATCGTCAGATCAGCTTCAACAAACTGTTTCATTTATACACTTATTTTCACATAGCAATGAGAAGCACTGTACATGGACGCGTGTGCAGTTGCTGTGCTGTATTAAAGCTTTAATCAGAATAAAACCATATATTAAAAGCTAACAAAAGCGGTAGCATTTACAAATAACAGCGTATCTAAAAGTATGAGACAACAACAAACAAACATACCATTAAGAGCCGTGCATGCACAGGTTCTGTGCACATCCCTAAAATGCAAGGGTTTTTTGGCTTAATCTTCCACCTGTTCACTCTTAGTTTGGCCCACCATCACTGACCTAATAAAAATGAAGGGACATAGATTTTAATGACTTGGACTTTGGAGAATTATTAGGCTACAATAACTATAAAGGTACTGAATTTTGTGGGATTCCATAAAAAAATTAATGACATTAACATTGTTGTTGTTTTTCCAAGGCAAGGCCTTTGAGATCACATATGTCCGTTTGAAGTTCTACACCAGCCGACCGGAGAGCTTCGCCATCTACAAGCGTACCGAGGAGAACGGAACGTGGCAACCATACCAATATTACAGCGCTTCCTGTCACAAGATGTACGGGAGGGACAATAAGGGTTTCATACGTCCAGGCGAGAATGAAAGGACGGCACTCTGCACGGATGAATTTAGTGACATCTCACCTCTAACTGGTGGAAATGTGGCCTTCTCCACATTGGAGGGACGACCCAGTGCCTACAACTTCGACCAGAGTCCTGTGTTACAGGTATATCATGTTTATTTTATAATAACATGTAATGCAATACTACGGTTTATATTTAACACATCTGGATACATCTTTTAGCATGCCAGATATAAACATGAACAACTTCTAATGTAAACCTGAGGCATTTACAGTGTGTATGCATGCAAAATATTTATATTCATGCTTGTTGACAGTAACTTGCTGTTTTAGTTAGCGGCTCCTCTCCTTGGCCTTTAGATATGTAGATGGGTGTGCTTTGTTGTTCCAGAGCAAAGCTTTAAGGGAAATATACCTCACTGTCAAGCTTCTCTAACTTTTGTGTTTTAAAATCCCAGTCTCGTTGTTTATCTTGTGTTTGGTCGTGATGCCATGCTACTAAATACAGCCTGCAACCTTTTCCAAAGATTTCTAGGGAGCTTCTTCTATTCAGTGATGCAGTCACAGCCGTCAGACAAAGTTCAGAAAATCACAGGTGACAGGCAACTGTCAGAGCTCACCCAACTATTTGATACAGTATATGAATACACATATATATACGTGTTTCTGCAACTATAGACATTTGGTTCTGAAGAAAATGAACTCTTGTTTCACACTCTCGCCAGTTTATTTGTCTAGCAGCAATTTTCAATAGTGCATACACATACTTGACAGAAAAGTTATTTTGTTTTTATTATTTTGTTTCAGAGTAATGAACATTTTCACCGCAGTGTCACCTCCAAAATATATGAGATAGGTAGAAATTAAATTTTTAACATATTTATAATGAAATTACTCTATAATGAAACTTTTTTTTTTTTTTAAAGATTTTTATGTTTTGCATGTTTTTACAAAATTGTGATAGAAAATGTCACAATAATTTATTGTTATTATTTTATTTTACAGAAATTATATACATTTTACACAATAATTAATTTATTTTTATAACATTTTTTATAGAGCTTGGTTAAATCAATAAAATGCACATAAAAGGCATTTGAAAATCATTTAAAAAGTTTAATTATATTGAAGACATTCCAAAATGTTTACAAGACATTGATTTGATTAATGTGACCTTCAAAAAAAATCTGTTCTGGCTGGAACATTGAAGTGTCCAAAGTTGAAGAATATATTGAAATAGGTATAGCCTAAATCAAAGCAGATTGGACATGATATTAGATGATCAGTACCTGCAAGAAGAGCATTCAGAATGGGAGCTCACCGCCTCCACATCTATTTTTGTAACAAGAAATGGATGGAAGGGAAAGAATGTGGTTTCGCTATAACAGAAGGGTCATACCAATACCTGCAAGAAGAGAAATTGATGTGCATATAGTTCCCCATAAAGTGTTTGAGTGCAGCTTTCTAAAAAATATTCTTATGTAAATAATTACATTGCACAATTATTTTCGGTAAGATTAAAAACAAAAGATGTTACAAGTGAGCAGGAAAGAAAACTATTGAAAAGGATAAGAATTTTAGCCTGTGATTTTTGACGGTAATGTATGTTTAGTACAATGCAGCAAAGTTTGAATCACTTGTTTTCATTTGTCTAATAATGATCACATATTAGTATGGCTAGTATCTAATAAATATAATATTTGAAGCCCCATTTACACCTGTATTAAGTGCTGATCTTATTACAAAAAAAAAAAAAAAAAAAAAAAAAAAAAAACCTTTTTAATGGGGTAAACATGGTTCTTGACATTCAGCGATTGAACAGGCATAAAAATGTTTGGACCTACTGGGGTTTGTTGTGGAATTGTGAACAAGCCCATTTTAGGTAAAAGCTTTTTCACTTTCATTCTTTTCATCATCCTCTTTTCTCTCAATTTTTCAAAGAAAAACAGCCATCCCATCTGTTTACAAGAGTAAAAGCCACTAGAGGAGGACATGAGTGGGAGCAACAGAAAAGAAGGGGATGTCATTTTATTTAAGAGCAGAGATAACAGTTTGGCTTCTTGTGATTGAGGCTTGTAGCCTGATGTGTGAAATAGAATCTCCCCATCACACAAATGGGAGATGAATTGGGTTTTTAAAATGAGTATGTAAAGGGACTCCAGTGGCCCCACAAAAAAAAGAGGAGGAACTAGAAGAGAGTGCTTGACTTGATGTAGTTCAGCTGCTGGGCTGAGAGGTACATGGCAATCAGCATATGTGTATGCATGTACACACATTGTCCAGTGTGTCTTCCACTATGGACCTGGACCCTGAAGGCTAAGCATTTACATTTATGCATTTAGCAGATGCTTTTATCCAGGTAAGTTCATCAAAAACGCAGCAATAGTCATATACAATGTCAGGTTTATTAAATAATTTGATTATGAAGCAAGCTAAGAGAAGAAATGGAGAGATGTTTGGGTGTCTATAAGTGCATTGGTTTAAGGTTTTGGTGTGGTTAAGTGCCTGTGGAAGAGATGTTTCTTCAGATGCTTCTTGAAAGATGTCTCAGCAATTCAGGAGGAGTTGGATGCTCATTCCACCAGAGAGGAACAGAGAGGGTGAAGGTTTGTGACTTTTTGTCACAATGTTCATTAGGTTACCTAAACTGTCGGGAGGTGACATATATTTCTAGGCATGAATAAAGGTGAGCAGGTGCTATTCCAGTGGAAAGCCAGCGTCAAAACCTTAAATTTAATTATGCCTGCATATTTGAGCCAGTGGAGTGAAGTCAGGAGATCTGAGGAGAACCACTTTATTCAGTGAAGCTTGTTTTTGTTCGACCTGTTTATAATGACTTATAGGTTAAAATCTATTTCTCACACATGCATCTGTATTGCTTCTCATAATTGGCTCTCTGCAAGTGGAAATGGATCATCTGCAGATGGAAGAAGAACTAAGATTCTCCAATTACCCAAATGTCACCTTGTTGCTAGCCTAGTTATTTTAATTAATTTACTTGATTTCCTTTGATTGACATGAGGGAATTCATAGGGCAAAAACGATGGAAATACATGAGATGAGAACTGAAAATAATAATTTATCAGAATGTTAAACTTCTGGCTTCATTATAGTAGGACGTGTAGGCTAATGCAGATCCAACAGTGAAATAGGATGTACTGTAGGAAATGTTTTACCAAAATAATAATAATAAAAATAATAATAATAAAATGCATTAAGCATATATTCAGAATCAGCAACATTTTTAAAAACAGTGCCAAATAATTCAAAACCTGTTCACACCAATAATTAAATTTTAGATGCATACTTTATCTTGATTTTTTTTATTGTAACACTTTAGATTAGGGAACACTATTGACTATTAACTAGTTGCTTATTAGCATGCATATTACTAGAATATTGGCTGTTTAATAGTACTTATTATTATATACTTATACATATTATTTCCTTGTTCTGCGTGACCATATTTTCGAACCCTTAACCCTACCCTATACCTAAACAGAATTACTACAGTAACTACCTACATGTATCAATAAGCAGCAAAAAGGGTTTTTTTTTGACATTTTTTTGATCACATTGCATTTTAGGGATTTGCAAAACACAGATTTAAATTCATCAGTTGGAATTTGAGTTGAATTGGCCACACCCTGCAGGAAGTTGAGTTGGAATGACAGGAAGTAGAATTTACTGAATTGCAATTCAGAGAAATTCACAAGTAATGCCTTCAGGGAAATGTGTTTGTCCACACTGGTCCATAATTTTGTTAAATATAAAGATGTAAAGTATACACAAAAAAAATTAAGTGCAAAATGCTAAGAACTATACACATCCAAGACCTTTTCTTATTAAAAATTACAATTATTGTGTGAATGGTGTTATATCTCAGTTCATCTTACTTCTACTTTGTAAATTTTAGATTTGAATTGCAATTCAGTTCACTGTTTGCAGTAATACACATTTCTGTGCAATTCAAAAGGATCCCAATCTGGTTTCATACATAAAAACAATGATTGATTAATTATAAATACTTCATAGTATAGTATTGTGATATGATCTGATCTGAGATACTGAGTCAAGGTTTTGCATGAACACTTCACTTTTTACTGTTTCTTCTCTGCCCCACACAAACACACACACTTGAACTCCTGCCTTCATTTATCTCCCTTTGCACTCATTACTTTAATCATTCATTCTTTCCCTCTGTAATTAGAGAGTGGAAGTAGTGATTTAGCCACTCTGTGAAATAGAGGGAAAGTCAAGTGTCTTTCATTTTCTTGCCGCCCCTCTTTTCTAATGTCCAAACCCCTGAACTTTCCTCTGCCACCAGGTTTCTTTTACAGCGCAGTTTTATTTATAGCAGCCCCAGGTTGACTGCTGTGATCAGATGCTTCTGGGGGAATAAATTCTCCCCCTGCTTTCACATGAAAGTCACTGCTTACCTAGATCCAAAAACTTGCTACATTTTTTGTTGTTTATATTTGGGAAAGATCTCAGTTACTCTGTTTTTAATATTTTACTGTCTGGTTGGACTTAAAGTTTATGATGTTATGACTATGCTGAGTGCGGTTCATGTAAGATAGCTAAATAAAGATATTTTGGGGGAAAATGAGAACACAGCAGGAAATGACAAACATCTACCACACATGGAAAAGTTTAAGTATTTTAGCTGACTGAGCCATTCTTAATTCTTTACTTCCGGAGTGCATACACTGCTGCTGTTTTTAAATAGAGATATCTAGTTCATTTTGTGTGTGTGTGTGTGTGTGTGTGTGTGTGTGTATATATATATATATATATATATATATATATATATATATATATATAGAACGACACGACAACCGATAGACAGAGAAAATCCCCGAAGGGTGGATTTATTCACAACTTGGTGCTCTGAGTGAAGACAGTGCTCTCCGTAGTGCTCCAACTCCCTGGTGCCCTCTGTGTCTTGAGTGGTGGATCCCGTGCGGTGCTTTCCTGGTTGGGGCTGACGGTCACACGCTGCTCTCTGTGATAGAGGAGGAAAGAGTTAGGCTCTGTGTCGGGAGACATTGCTCACCCTACTGCTTTCCTCCCCGGCTGAAGTAGACGCCTCTTCATGAGCTGCAGGTGCGGCCGCTCAGCCCGTGACGAGCTAGTGCCGGTGATTCCGCTGTGTTGCCAGGGCGACGCTGACGAGCGCTCGGGACACACGTCACACTCCCCCCCCTAAGCGTCGACCTGCGCCTGCGGAACAATGGGGAGATATGGGGAGGGTGGGGCGTGGAGCCTGACAGACCTGCGAAAGCTGCCCCTATCCTGGAGAGGCCGTCCGCGTTGGCGTTGGCTGTCCCCGCCCGGTGTTGTACGGTGAAGTGGAAGTCCTGGAGCGCAAGGAACCACCGGGTCACCCTGGGATTGGTGTCCTTTGCGCGGGCCATCCACTGCAGTGGCGCATGATCGGTCAACAGGGTGAACCGGCGGCCGAGGAGGTAATAACGAAGCTCCAGGACTGCCCACTTGACAGCCAACGCTTCCTTCTCCACGGCGGCATACCGTTGTTCGGTCGGGGTCAGCTTCCGGCTAATATAGATCACCGGGTGTTCCTCGCCGTCCTGGACCTGGGAGAGAACGGCTCCTAACCCGGTGTCTGAGGCGTCGGTTTGCACCAGGAAGGGGCAGGTGAAATCGGGGGCTCGCAGGACTGGCTCCGTGGTGAGGGCTGATTTCACCTGCTGGAAGGCCTCTTCCGCTTCCGGACTCCAGGCTACCTTCTCGGGTTGCCCCTTCCTGGTCAGATCTGTCAGGGAAGAGGCTAAGGAGGAGAAGTTAGGGATAAAACACCGGTAGTATCCCGCCAACCCCAAAAAGGCTCGCACCTGGGTCTTGGTAGTGGGCCGCGGTGCCGAGAGGATAGCTGTCACCTTCTTTTCCTGGGGCCGGATAAGGCCGCGACCCACGCAGAAACCCAGGTACTTGGCTTCGGAGAGAGGCAGGTGACATTTCCGGGGGTTGGCGGTGAGCCCCGCCCGGCGGAGTTCCAGCAGCACCCTCCGGAGCCGCTCTAAATGCTCCCCCCAGGTCTCGGAATGGATGACCACGTCGTCGATGTAGGCCGCGGCATAGGCCATATGGGGCCTCAGCAGGACATCCATGAGCCTCTGGAAGGTGGCGGGTGCCCCGTGCAGGCCGAAGGGAAGGACCCGGTATTGCCAGTGGCCACCGGGGGTTGAGAAGGCTGTCTTGGGCTTGGCATCCTTAGACAGAGGGACTTGCCAATAACCTTTGGTGAGGTCGAGAGTCAATATGAACCGGGCCCTTCCCAGTCTATCCAGGAGCTCATCGACTCGGGGCATGGGGTAGCCATCAAATTCCGAGACCTCATTTAGGCGGCGGAAGTCGTTGCAGAACCGGAGGGTGCCGTCGGGCTTCGGGACCATTACGATGGGGCTGGACCAGGGACTCCGCGAGGGCTCAATTACCCCCAACTTCAACATCTCCTGTACCTCTGTCTCGATGGCGTGTCGCCGAGCCTCCGGGACACGATAGGGTCGCTGCCGGACGATAACTCCTGGTGGTGTTCGGACTTCGTGCTGGATGACGGTCGTCCGCCCTGGCAGGGGGGGAGAACACATCCGAGAACTGACCGACCAGGTGCTGCAGTTCCGTCTTCTGGGCCGCGGAGAGATTGGGATGCATGCCTACAACCACGGGAGAGGTGGTGGCGAGGGCCGAGAGCTGGGGTCAGGTCCCCACCCAGCGCTTCAACAGATTTATATGATAGAGCTGCTCTTCTTTTCGGCGACCTGGTTGGCGCACTTTATAGGTGACGGGTCCTACCCGTTCGGTGACCGTGTATGGGCCCTGCCAGCGTGCCAGGAATTTACAGGCGGATGTGGGGACCAGAACCATGACGTAGTCTCCCGGCTGGAACTCCCGTGGTTGGGCGGCCCGATTGAAGAGGCGCTGCTGGTCTTGCTGGGCCTTGGACATGTGCTCCCGGACCAATGGCATGACCCTGTCGATCCGCTCTCTCATGGCCTTGATGTGCTCGAGGGTGGTCCGACCTACCGCCGGCTGTTGCTCCCAAGCTTCCCGGGCGACGTCTAGAAGCCCTCGGGGTTGGCGGCCGAAGAGGAGCTCGAAGGGCGTGAAGCCGGTGGAAGCCTGGGGCACCTCCCGGATCCCGAACAGCACATACGGGATCATTTGGTCCCAGTCGCGTTGGTCCTCGGCCACGACTCGTCGCAGCATTTGTTTCAGGGTCTTGTTAAACCGTTCCACGAGTCCATCCGCTTGTGGATGGTATACGCTGGTCCGGATCTGCCGGACTTTGAGGAGCTTGCAGAGGTCAGCCATGATCCGGGACATGAAAGGAGTGCCCTGGTCGGTCAAGATCTCCGCTGGTAGGCCAACCCGACTACTCAGTAGGAAGAGCTCCTGTGTGATGTTCTTTGCGGTGGCTTTGCGGAGGGGAATGGCCTCTGGGTAGCGGGTGGCATAATCCACGATAACCAGGATGTGTTCATGCCCCCGGGCAGACTTCGGCAGCGGCCCTACCAGGTCCATCCCGATGCGCTCGAAGGGCACCTCGATGATAGGCAGCGGGATCAGCGGGCTGGGGGGAGGAGTATGGGGCGATGTCCGTTGGCACGTCGGGCAAGCTTGGCAGTACCGCTTGACATCCCCCTCCAGTCCTGGCCAGTGGAAGCGATCCCGGATCCGTTGCGCGGTGTTTTGAGCGCCGAGGTGGCCAGCCATCGGGTGGGCATGGGCGAGTTCCAACACCGTTTGGACTTTGCTTTGCGGTACCACCAGCAACGTCTTTTCCTCCCCCCTTCGCTGCGCGACACAGTAAAGCAGGCCGTTTTGGACAACGAAATGGGGAGTGGGGTGGGGAGCCGGTTGTAAATCCTCTCCTTCCGCCACCCGCACTTGAGACCAGCAATGCTTGAGGCTTTCGTCCCCCGCGCTGCTCGTTGGCGAGGGTTCCCCCTCCCGCTATCTGCTGGAAGACATCAAAGAACAGGTTAGAGTTTTGGGAGGGGGACTCACCTCCTCGCGGGCTGTCCGATGTCAGCAGCGCGGGGCGTCGTCGAGGGCGCCTTGCTGATCTCCGGCGTCGGCGGTCCCCGGCCCGGCTAGCAGGCTGTGTGCTGGAGGTGAGGAGCTGATCAAACCCCGGCCAATCCCGGCCGAGGAGAACGGGTACCGGTAGGTCTTTTAAGATTCCCACTTCGACGGGCCAGGAACCAGCATGTCGCGGTGATGGTCACTCGCCGTGCCGGTACCTGCCTGGTATCCCCGTGCACGCACGTTATCGCCAGCCGGGCTCTGGACCCGGTTCTGGGCGGAAGTACCGTGGGTTGTATCAGGCTTACCCCGCTGCCCGAGTCGAGGAGGGCGATGAAACGGCCGGCCATTGATATGCACCTCGGCTCGTGGTGCCTCCGGCGGCGGGTCGTGCACTGAACAGCCTGCTAGCCATATCCGTCCTGGGGAGCGCGGCGGCTCGGTGGGCATCGGTTCGTCCTGGGGGCCGGGAACCGCAGGCCTGCTCACGGGTCGCTGGGTGCCCTCCGGCGAGCGTCGCTCCTGGACCACCCTTCGGGGGAAAAGGCGGCGCTCGCTCCCCTACCTCCCGGTGTTGGGCGGCCTCCGCCAGCTCAATGGCCTCCACGAGCTCGTCGAGATCGGTGGGATTCCTCATGCCAGCCGCCTGCCTCAACGCGCGGGGGGGGGGCGCGGAGGAGTCGGTCGATCACCACACGCTCAGCTACCTTGTGTGCGGAGGGGCCCCCCTGTCAACAGCCAATGGTGGGCCAACCGGGTTAGTTCTGCCGCTTGGGCGCGAGAGCGGGCTGTCGAGCTCGATATGCCCAGTCATGGAACTGCTGCGCCGCACAGATTGGGGAGAGGCCTACTCGGCCCAGGATTTCCTTTTTCACCTCTTCATAGTTCCGGCTTCTCTCCGCCGTCATGGTGAAATACGCCCGCTGCGCTTCCCCGGTCAGCAGCGGCGCGAGAAGTCTGGCCCACTCGTCCTCTGGCCATGCCTCCCGGATCGCGGTTGCCTCAAACATTTGCATATACATCTCCACATCGTCGTGCGCTGTCATTCGCGGCATCAGCTGTACGGCTTGGGACACGGGGGTCAGGCAGCGGCGTGCGGTGGGCGGCGGTGCGGAGGGCGGCGAGCTCACGTTCGGCGTCTCCTTGACGTGAGGCCATGTGCTCCATTATTTGCTGCTGGCGGATGCTCACCTCGGTGAGGTGTTTAAGCAGCTCTTCCATGCCGAGGGGAGGAGCGGCCGCCTGTGGAACCAGAGCAGAGGGAACAAAAAACCAATGCCAACAAACAAAAAAAAAAAAGAAAACAAAATGGGTGACGGTGACTTCCTCAGGGGTCGGTTGTCGGTGTTCACCTCACACTTGCCCGCATTCTCCACCAGTGTGGCGAGGTGAGGAACGACACGACAACCGATAGACAGAGAAAATCCCCGAAGGGTGGATTTATTCACAACTTGGTGCTCTGAGTGAAGACAGTGCTCTCCGTAGTGCTCCAACTCCCTGGTGCCCTCTGTGTCTTGAGTGGTGGATCCCGTGCGGTGCTTTCCTGGTTGGGGCTGACGGTCACACGCTGCTCTCTGTGATAGAGGAGGAAAGAGTTAGGCTCTGTGTCGGGAGACATTGCTCACCCTACTGCTTTCCTCCCCGGCTGAAGTAGACGCCTCTTCATGAGTTGCAGGTGCGGCCGCTCAGCCCGTGACGAGCTAGTGCCGGTGATTCCGCTGTGTTGCCAGGGCGACGCTGACGAGCGCTCGGGACACACGTCACAATATATATATATATACACAATTATATATAATTAACAAAAGCACAAAAAAGGCCTCTAACACTAGCTTGCTCTATTCTTTTTCTATTCTGTTTTCTTTTTATTTATTTTTTATTATTTATTATTTACTTTGCTATGTGTACTGAGTTAAGCTAACTGAGACTTGTTATAGCACTTGCATATTATTGCTCTTTTGTTGATTGTTGATTTTGATTGCTTCCATTGTCTTCATTTGTAAGTCGCCTTTGGATAAAAGCAAAAATAGGATCATAACTTTTGCTTCTTTTGCTTTAAACATAACGTTTTTGATATTCATTTGTATTTATAAGAATGATTTTAAAATGCTTTATTTTTCTTGTTAGCTTTTAATTTATGTAAGCATATGGGTAGCAAAATTAATTTTGAAATGTAATATACAAATTGACAATGCAATATGTAAAATGGCAAAGTATTTCTGTATTTAAACTTACATTTTCCCATAGATATGTGCAACATTTAGTGCAAAATGAAAATTCAATTATATAATTTACATTAGCCATTTTCTACACTAGTTTTAATATGTTAATTATAAATTAAAACGTTAAAATGAAATTGCATTATCCAAATTGATTAGATATGTTTAACATGTCCAAGCAAAAACTGTAGCAAAATTATCATTTAAATGCCATTTTTCCTAAATGCATTTAGACTTGCGGGTAGGGCACTTGAGATTGCATTTTCATCGTGATACCGTGTGATAATTGTAGCAAAATGCAGTGTGAATTTCAAAATGCATTCTGAGCCAAATGTGCAGCAAAATGGTTGCAAAAACGGTGATTTAAGTCTTTTATTTTTCTTAAATGCATTTACACTTACACTTAAGATGTTTCAATTGAATTTTCATTAAGTACCCCGCCATAATGTAGTTTAAGTCAATGTTGATTTTTAAATGCATTCCGAGCCGATCGTGCCCCCAACCTCTCAATCATTATATCAAGGTGGGGCTCGGCAACAAGACGCACAATCGGTCTTTGTAGGGTGACGTCATACTCACGAGAAACAAAGTGCATTATGGGTATTACCACCATTTGTAAGGTATCAAAGCTAAGGCATTTTGTAGCTGGAGAATAGTCTTTTTTATTTGTTTCATTTAATGATGAATTGGTAGGTTCTTGTTATGTGACAGTCTGCAATAGTAAATCACATGATAGAAAAGGTCAAAAACTCACCACGAAGAAAGATATTTTAGGTCTTCCATTTGGATGAATGACTATTGACACCATGTAGTGGAAACCAAGAAGCATCGAATGGCCTGTGTTGCAGCAGTGATACGCAAAAACATCACTTTGCCAACATATATCCGTTTATGTATGTTTGCTCTTGACATTTTCATAATGATAAGAGATTTTTAAGATGTGCCTGTTTTCAGCTAACATTATATCCATATGTTGTTTTGGATTATCAATGCTATTAAACAACAGACAACCAGGAAGTGGAGGAGCAGAAACAGATCATATACCATGAAATGCCATGCAGTCATCTTGTGCATAGGTGTAAAGTATTTATTTGAAATATAAGTAATTATTTTACTTCAATACTGAAATTAAATATTGATTTGGTAGGTTGTACTGCTAATGTGAATCATGTAATTCATCTGTATACTGACACTCATATTATATTCAGTCACTTGTTGGAAAGCATCTGAGCAGAAAGTAATGTAAATATGTTGTGCTGTATCTCTCTGGATTCAGATTCAGCTATTTTTTTCCGTTACCACCCAAGCTTTCATAACTCGTCTGAAGGTTTTGTGGCAGTGCAGTTCTGCATTTTTGTGATCGTTAACAAGAATGATGGCACAGCACGCTTCCCATTTGCCCTCTCCATCACTTCTTTGATGATTGATCGTTTTTAGCTTTCAAAACCTCTGTCAGATTTTTTAATAGCTGAGCTTTCCCTAATGGCCCAGTTGCCCATAGATTTCTGCTCAGTGAGGTGTTCATCGACATGCTGATTATAAAGCAACTCCTGATCAATACACAAGCCAGTTTGTACATGGAGCTGGTGACAAATCTTGGGGACAAAACTAAATCTTTAATTTTTTGTTTGTTTGTATCCACTTGGAGCATTCTTATCTACAGTATTTCTCGTTTTCTCATCCTTTGTATTTCTTCATCTTTGCACGCCTTCTTATTTTAACGAGAAAATGAGCATACATTCACTTCTAATCTGAATGAAAGTGAGATCAATGAAGTCACACTCTTTCATTACCACACACACACACACACACACACACACACATACACACAGCTTTCTCCTTCCCTCTTATTTCTCCCACTGACATATTGTTAAATTAAATTGTGAAAAGGGAAAATGACTGGCCATTTACAACTCTTAGTTTTTTTCTTCAGCTGAAGCAGCCTGAATTTTCATGAAGATGAGATGACCTTTGTTAATGACCTTGTGAAGCATCTTCTTCATTATGCCAACTTGCCTTTTTCAGTCTAGACCATTTTAAAGGCCCTTTAGCTTACCTCCTCAGTCTTCCACACCTTCAGAAAATCTTCCACAGTAAGCTTTAAATACAAAATGTAAAAAAAAAAAGATCACTGATATGCACCCATGTTTTGTTTTGTGCATCAGAATTACTAATTGATTAATTGCAGAAATACATTATATTTCTCCCTTAATCCTCAAAGATCCAAGCATTAATAATGAAGAATTTTAAAAAAATTCTTCATTGAAAGTGATTTTTTCTGAAACATGTTCTGCAGTAGTTCAATGTTGGGCTTTCAGAGTTACAAAATTGTCTTTATGAAGATTGATATTTTTGTGGTTGTAATATGTTTTCAATCACTACATTTGTTCACATATCACTTATATGTATAATATTGCTGTGTCAGTATAATTACTTATTTGGAAAATGGCAACATTTATTCCTAAAGTATTATCAATGTAGTTAGTAAGCAGTGACCTTGTTGTATGACCTTTTTTTATTTTGCACAAATTCTTGCTGCAATACAGTCGCGCTTCAGCTGCTGTTATATGCTAATTTTACATTAACATTTAGCCATTTAGCAGGCGCTTTTATCTAAAAAGACTTACAAATGAAAATCACAAACAATTTATCATGCAAGAACCAACACATACCGCTATGCCAAGTTTCAAAAGTAAACTGGAGCAGTGTAGAAGAAAGCAAGCAGAAGAGTTACCTGCTAAACCATATTTTGGGGACAAATCTGTACACAAAAATGAGGTAAATCTGACAAGACTTTGGGGGCATCCTCATTTGTAAAAATGGTATTAAACTGCAGTGTGTATAGGTTAGGGTTTAGGTTCGTTTTAATTGTTTACATTGTGCCTCCATGGGAATTTGAAGGTTAAAAATGAACTAAATATGTTAATGTGTTAACTACAAAAAAGAACCGCAGATTAATGACACTAAATTGTTAAATTGATTGACAGCACAGGTTGCAAGTCTAAATGTTCTTAACTAGTTTTCATGAGTAAAGCACAAAAAAGAGGCACAGACTGACACGTGGCCAACCCTTCTTGTCTCCTCTTTGAAACCATCCATATTTCATCAGCTTTAACGCCAGCAGTCAGCATCCTGCCTTTAATATTAGCATTTAATCCCAGTGTGTCTCCTACAGAGCTTTCTGTAGATAGAACTTAACAGACACCCTTTTCCACTCTTAAACCTCTCGGAAGAAAAAAGGGGAGAAAAGGAAGGAAGTTTGAACTTCAAATCAGATGGCAGAGACGAGAGGCCCCCTGGGTTGTATTTCCATTCTGAGAATAATTTGAGAGAAAGCTCAAAGAGGAAAAGAATAGCACTCAAATCAACTGCAATGTTCTCTATAAAGTCATGTCTGCTATACTAAACCTTTTTTCATGAAGGCTGTAGAAGGCTGTTTCAATTCTTTAAATACAGGTGTTCTGTGATATTCTATATGTTTTTAATTTAGGGTACTTTGATGTTTATTTTTACGCACTACTGTTCAAAAGTTTGGATCTGCAAATGTTTTTTTTTTTTTTTGAGCTATTCAGCTTTGCCATCACAATTACATTTTTAAATATAGAAAAATACAAAGTAGTTGTTTTAAATTGTAATATTTAACATATTACTGTATTTTTGGTTAACAGTGAACATAAGAAACTTCTTTTAAAATATTTAAACATCTGTGTGTCTGTCTGTCTGTCTGTCTATAGATATATAATATTAAGAACTAGATAAAAGAAGATAAAATTAAAAAAAAAAAACTATTAAACTAATGTTTATTGTTCACAGCTCACAGGGGCGCTTAAATCAGCCTAGCCCACCCAATTATCAGATTATCTTCTAATTATCTTATCTGTATTAGATTACCCTCATAGTTCTGTTTAATTCATTGCTCTTCTGTCACTAGTCACTAATTCAATTGTTTATTTTTCTACTAAAGTGGAATTACTTCTCCATGGGGGAGGAGCCAGATCTTGATCTGTTAATATATTCATGCTTTCCCTTTTTCATCATTACTATACAAATTGGCTAGAATAAAAAAAAACACTCACCTTGTAACCTAATACTTGATGGTTTCTTGCAAAGTAATGAATTACTTCAAAGGGGATATTTGTATGGGTTTTTTTTTTCAGTCTGACAGGCATTATTATATTTTTCCCCCCACCAACAAAATCCATGCTGAAGATGAAAGTTGTCCTATGAATTCAAATTTAATTTGTTCAGTCATCCATTAAATCGACATGCGTGCTCTCTCTCTGTCTCTCTCTCTCTCTCTCGGTTAAGGCTGGAGAGCTGGGTGTTAAATTGGAACACCAGGTTTGAATGAGAATGAGAGATAGAGCGCATAAAACGAGCAACACACAGTGAACTTAAGCAATCAAATAATAATAATAATAATAAAAAAGTTATTCAGTTTGAAATGAGGGACAAGCTCAACTCTTCCTGATGCATTCTAATCATAAAGGCCCTCCTGGCTGTGACCCACGTAAGAGGGGAGGAAAGGAAGATGGCAGAGGGATGGAAAAAATGCATGATGTGAAAACAAGAAACAAAGCAATTGAGAGACAAATGGCTAGGGGGCAGGGGTGAATAATTCACAGAAGAGCTGTACAAAAAGTAGAGAGTATGATTCCTCTAAACTCTTCAAAGAAGAAAAAGAAATTAAAACAGAGAAGATTGAGAACCAAGAGTATTTCACAATTTTCACTTAAACGTTTTGTGCTTAGTCAGCAGTTTTTAGGATCTCATCAGCCAAAACAAGAAAAAGCAAATGAAGACTAATTAAGTGCTTGCTGCGATTTGCGCAAAGAACCACCAGTAAAGGATCTTAACCTTTCAAAGATTAGTTCCATCCTGCCATGTAAATAATATCTCAAAGAGCAACTCACTCGAGACAATTAGACATAGTTCAGCTGGCATTAATCAAGAAAAAACTTTTTTTTTTCTTTTTTTCATTATGATCTGCATTCACTTTGAATGTCATTGCCAGAGAGTACTAGTAGCCTAACCCTTTGAGCTCTTTTAATGGGAATTTGAATGCTTGTTCTATAAGAAGTTATTTATTTCTTAATCAGTCTCTCACTTTTTTAAAATTAACTTGCTTTGTAGGCATATTGTGGTGCTATATATGTAATTATGGTTTAGCAACCCTTTCATAGTCGCCTCATGGCATTCAAACACACTTTTAATACTTACCCAGGGGATTTTCTTTCATGGCATAGGGTTTGAGCCAGTATGTTGTGAAGTGGCAACATGATTAATCATGGCACAAATGTGGTGAGATGACAGAATAGTTGCTAACACAATCCTGACTGAGGCAGATAAACCTCTTTGTTTTTCTGTTGGATCATACCAGCCCACCTTTGGTAACTACACTATCTTCAGTGAACTGATTCTCAGCTTAAATAAGGCTGTGTAGATGTGTCATTGTACTGACAGCAAGAGAAGCACTGTCATTTAAATCTATAATGTTATACCATTGCTCATTTTAAATGCTGCTTAATGTTGTCAGGTTAATAAATAAATTACTTGCTATATATTATTACTAATGTCAGAGATGTGAACTATAACTTCTGCAACATTAACAAGTGAAATGAATCTAAATGTCAGTTGAGTACCTGTATGACACCTGTGCTTAAATTAATCTTTGCATGCTTACTGAGGATCAGTGTATAGTAGTGTATAGTCTATTAGTAGAGCCCGCCACAATATATAGCTCATTAGCACAGGGTCAGAGCAAACCAAATAACCTTTGCTCTTCCATTCCAAAACTTAAGGAGCTGCTTCTGCCTATACATAAGTAGCATATTTATTGAAGTGTTACCTCACAAGTGACTGATTTGGAACATACACTACATATAGAATGCACATATAGTATTCAAAAGTTTGAGGTTATTGTAATATTGTCAAATATTATTACAAATTAAGTATTTTCTTTTTCAACACATTTAGAAAATGTAGTTTTTTCCTGTGATGGCAAAGCTGAAGTTTTCCTGATCCTTTAGAATTCATTCTAATATGCTGATATGTCACTCAAAAAACATTTCTTATCGCAGTTGAAAACACTTGTGTTGCTAAATATTTTTGTGGAAACCAATATACTTTTTTTCTGAATTTCAGAGAAAAAAAAAAACAGTGCTGAATAAAAACTCTTAAATAACTCTATTTTAAAGAGTTAGTTCACCCAAAATGAAAATAATAAGAAAAAAAAAACCCTACGTATTTTGTGTTCCGAAGACGAATGAAGGTCTTATGGGTTTGGAACGACATGAGGGTGAGTAATCAATGACAGAATTTACATTTCTGGGTGAACTATCCCTTTAAGGACCAATTCTCATTATTAATGTGCAGTCATATACAGGTGCTGGTCATATAATTAGAATATCTTCAAAAAGTTGATTTATTTCATTAATTCCATTCAAAAAGTGAAACTTGTATATTATATTAATTCATTACACACAGACTGATATATTCCAAATGTTTATTTCTTTTCATTTTGATGATTATAACTGACAACTAAGGAAAATCCCAAATTCAGTATCTCAGAAAATTAGAATATAACTTAAGACCAATACAAAGAAAGGATTTTTAGAAATCTTGGCCAACTAAAAAGTATAAAAATGAAACATATGAGCATGTACAGCACTCAATACTTAGTTGGGGCTCCTTTTGCCTGAATTACTGCAGCAATGCGGCGTGGCATGGAGTCGATCAGTCTGTGGCACTGCTCAGGTGTTATGAGAGCCCAGGTTGCTCTGATAGTGGCCTTTAGCTCTTCTGCATTCTTGGATCTGGCATATCGCATCTTCCTCTTCCCAATACCCCATAGATTTTCTATGGGGTTAAGGTCAGGAGAGTTTGCTGGCCAATTAAGAACAGGGATACCATGGTCCTTAAACCAGGTACTGGGAGCTTTGGCACTGTGTGCAGGTGCCAAGTCCTGTTGGAAAATGAAATCTGCATCTCCATAAAGTTGGTCAGCAGCAGGAAGCATGAAGTGCTCTAAAAGTTCCTGGTATATGGCTGTGTTGACCTTGGACCTCAGAAAACACAGTGGACCAACACCAGCGGATGACATGGCACCGCAAACCATCACTGACCGTGGAAACTTTACACTGGACCTCAAGAAATGTGGATTATGTGCCTCTCCTCTCTTCCTCCAGACTCTGGGACCCTGATATCCAAAGGAAATGCAAAATTTACTTTCATCAGAGCACATAACTTTGGACTACTCAGCAGCAGTCCAGTCCTTTTTGAAGCAAGATGCTTCTGATGCTGTCTGTTGTTCAAGAGTGGCTTGACACAAGGAATGCGACAGCTGAAACCCATGTCTTGCATACATCTTTGTGTAGCGTTTCTTGAAGCACTGACTCCAGCTGCAGTCCACTCTTTGTGAATCTCCCCCACATTTTTGAATGGGTTTTGTTTCACAATCCTCTCCAGGGTGCGGTTATCCCTATTGCTTGTACACTTTTTTCTATCACATCTTTTCCTTCCCTTCACCTCTCTATTAATGTGCTTGGTCACATAGCTCTGTGAACAGCCAGCCTCTTTCGCAATGACCTTTTGTGTCTTGAACTCCTTGTGCAAGGTGTCAATGGTCGTCTTTTGGACAACTGTCAATTCAGCAGTCTTCCCCATGATTGTGTAGCCTACAGAACTGGACTGAGGGACCATTTAAAGGCTTTGCAGGGGTTTTGAGTTAATTAACTGATTAGAGTGTGGCACCAGGTGTCTTCAATATTGAACCTTTTCACAATATTCTAATTTTCTGAGATACTGAGTTTGGGATTTTCCTTAGTTGTCAGTTATAAACATCAAAATTAAAAGAAATAAACATTTGAAATATATCAGTCTGTGTGTAATGAATAAATATAATATACAAGTTTCACTTTTTGAATGGAATTAGTGAAATAAATCAACTTTTTGATGATATTCTAATTATATGACCAGCACCTGTACATAGCACACACGGTTTGGTGTAAAATAGTCAGTTCTTGTACACCATCTTTTTTGTAGTGCGTTATGGGATTGCCACCACTGTGAAGGATAAATGCAGTGCCTCCAATAATTCAGCTAAAAGAAGATATATTAGAAGGTAGCATGATTAAGTTGCCTACTTTTTGGCACAGATTACACATCGTGAGTGTGACTGCAATGACATAAAATACTGTCTACAGAGGCAGCTCATTAGATTCTAGAACACAACTTGTATTTCTCTCTCTCTCTCTCTCTCTAGTTTCCTCTCACTCTGTAGTACTGGGGCTGTTATTGTTTATGATTTATGGCACATTGTTTCTCCCCCAAAATAAGTATTTTTTTTTACATGATGCACAAGTATTGTGAAAACAAAAACAAGAGAGGCAGAGAAGAGAGAGAGAGTTGAAAAAGGAAAGTAGGCAGAAAAAACTGTAGAGCTATGGATGGGGAAGAGAAAAGTCAGAGATGCTGGGGGGGGGGGAGTTGGGGGGATAAAGAATATTGTACATGTACTCGGAGAGAGGTGGAAGCAGAAGAACAGAGCGACATATATAATAAAAAGAGAGGCAGAGGAGTATCGTTAGAGAGACAAAGAGACATGGTGGGGTTATTTGTTTCTCTCTTTGGTTTACTCAACTGCTCTGAATAGGAATGGACTTACCGTCCCTCCGAAAGGAGGCTTGGATGTGCTTGCAGGGACGTGCTGGCCAACTCTGCTCCTTCTTTTATCTTGTTCCCCCAGAATGAAAGATTTGTGCACTCACCTCCACACTCCAGGTCGTCACACCTGGCTCAAAACCCATTAACACGGACAGAACAAGGGTCAACAGGCCAGCCACTGATAAGGATGACCAAACTCTATTGCTTTCACACTAACGCACAAAAGCATGATCAAACCAAAACACACACTTGACGAGACATGCAGCTGCACACATACATGGTAAAAAAAGGAAAGCTCTGTTGTTGTCTGTTGTAGCTATCTCATTATTTCTGCTTCGGTCTGGATGACATACACATGAATACACAGAGGTGCTGGCTTTGTTTTCCTTGAAGTTCACTTCAGCACAAGAACTAAGAAAAAAGTTGCTCATTGCTCTATTTTCCATTATATCAGACTAATCCCTCACCTCAGCTGCATCTAAATTTCAAATTTACTTCTAGACCTTTAATAAAGTGCATTCTGAAATTATGCATGTGTGTAGTATATAATGTGGACATGTAAATCCGCTGTTGGTATTGTCATGTGACCTTCTACATCAGCTGTGATTCTGTTCTCTACAGCTCTTAGCCTTATGGGAAAGTAAAATTTAGAAAAAATGTGTGTAGTCGAGGGTTGACAGAATTTTATTATGTATAATGCGAATCATTGTAAAAATGTTTTGATCATTCATATTTTTTACACCTCTAGTTTAAAGCAGTATGTTGTCAACTTAATTTTAAGTATTCATTTGCTTTACTACATTAATAAAATTGGATTGACTACATAAAATCCATTTATTTAATTCTTAATATCTTTATACAGCACTTACACAGTAGAACTGGGTCTTAATACACTACTGTTTAAACACATTATACATTTAGTACACAAAAATTAGTAATATTGTGACATTTCAATTTAAAATCACATTTTGTGTTTTAATATATTTTCAGTTGTAATGCATTCAGTACACAAACATATTGTATAAGTAATATTGTCCCATTTCAATTTAAAATCACATTTTGTGTTTTAATATATTTTCAGTTTAATATTTTTTTTTTCTGTTATGGCAAAGTCAGTGCTCTAGTTTTCAGTGTCTGAAATGTAAAATATCTAATATATATGAAATATATATTTTCTAACATACATATATTGTAACATAAATGCCTTATTTCATTTAACATAAATGTCTTTACT
This sequence comes from Cyprinus carpio, assembly GCF_018340385.1. NCBI lineage: Eukaryota > Metazoa > Chordata > Actinopteri > Cypriniformes > Cyprinidae > Cyprinus > Cyprinus carpio. The sequence goes on from NC_056601.1 coordinate 10,443,716, forward strand.
GTTATTTTTGATTAGTTTAATGCATCCTTGCTGAATAAAAGTATTTCTTAACATGTAACAGTAGTGTCTTAGGCGGATAAACAATATGGGCAATTGAGCAAGTGCCCATGGGCAACATGCAAACTTCACACGAAAAACAAGCAGTGCATTCACAGAAGTATTTTAGACATGGTCTAATATCACTGTATGTGCAATCTATCGTGGGATTCACACATACAATTATATAGGCATGAAATAAAAACCTGCTGCTCACACTGTATACAGTATGTGAATCCCACAATAGATTATGCATGGAAAGACAGATTACAGCAGGGGTTCTCAACTTGGGCCTTCGAGATCCACTTTTCTGCAGAGTTTTGCTCCAACCTTGATCAAATTCTCCTGACTGTAACTCTATAGTAATCACAAAGACCTTAATTAGCTTGTTCAGTTGTGGCGCTAAACTCTACAGGAAAATGGATCTCACAGACCAGAGTTGAGAACCCTGGGAATACAGCATTCACACTGTTACAGTAGCACGCTTTTCAATTTGGCATCCCATTCACAGAAATAAAAATGCTTTGCATATGGATGCGTGAATCTCATACAGAGCATCACAAGAAGTAGTGCAAAGTGTAGACAAGTGAGTGTTTAGCTTCATTTTCAGATCAAAACCTCACAAAATATGTAAAACTTGTTTATTGGAAACTATTGTCCCTTCCAAAAAAACAAGATGTACTCATCTACCTTTTCATCCTTCTTTGAAAAGAGTAAAGCATTTGAAAATTGTTTAGTAAAGAAATATGACTGAAAACAAATGAGTTGTAAAGGACTGCACATTTTTTGTTGGCCACAGAGTCTGAAGTAGTTAATGGCTTGGATTTTAAGGTTGTTAATAACCAGTTTGCGTTGCAATCAAAATATAGAAAGAAACCCTTAATAAACAGATTTTAGTGGGCAATTTATCATGATTGGCTTGGATCTTGACATGTTGTAATCAGTTAGCAGTTTTGAAGATTTAGTTTTTATAATGATTAGTTATATTTTGTTCAAATATATATCTTATCTTGGATATTAAATGAAACAAATGGTTGTTAAATTATATATAGTTGTGTTATATATAGCTATAACAGTTCACTGGGTCTTAAATGTATTATTTTAGCTGTATACATGTTCAGATATTAGAACAGACTGTTATATAACAATTGGTTCACAATTTATCAGAGTGCTCTGTAAAATGTTGCAACCTGCATTCTAAATTGTTGATCAGGTTACTTTAGTAATAGTATTTCATGTTTTCAAGTTTAGTAAAAAATAATTCATTTAATTTCCCTCTCTCTTTCTAGGACTGGGTGACAGCTACTGATATCCTCATCTCTCTGGACAGACTGAACACTTTTGGAGATGAGTTCTTCAAAGATCCCAAAGTGCTCCGTTCATATTTTTATGCCGTATCTGATTTCTCCGTGGGGGGCAGGTAAATTAAAACACAACTATGTACATGTGTCATTTAGCTGTCATCAATATTTTGTTGGCAGACGTATACTGACGAAAAGAAAATGGAAAGCGAGCAAATGAAGGAAAATGGCAATAGAGGGAGTGATGAATAGAACAATTAGAAAGAGAAAGAGCTCTAAATATCGATGGGAACTGGGCTTTAGTAAGAGAGAGAGAGAGTTTTGTCAGCTGTGTGATCTGCATTCTACCTCATCAGTGTATTTGTAATATAAACAGGATGTGTTAGAGACAGTGTTTGCGTATTTTTGTTTGTCACCATCTGTATATTGTTTGTGTCTGTGTTTGAGTTTGTGCATGTCTGATTTTTTTATTTTATTTTTTGTCAACAGGTCACATATCAAAGCAACGTTTTAACTTTTCTCTGATTATTTGGTCTTACAATAATTCAATTGAATTCAAGTTTATTTGTATAGTGCTTTTTACGATACAGATCGTTGCAAAGCAACTTTACAGAAAATTAAGTTTCTACAATATTTAGTAGTAGCTTATCAGTGGTGACTGCTCGTGATACAAACTTTGCAGAAAATTAAGTTTGTAAAATAATTATAGGTTTTATCAAACAGACGATGAACACTATTAACAGCAATTATTATATGATGCATTCAAACTTATAGCAAAATTTGGTAGATCTGTATGTTGTTTCAGGGTCGGCATCATCTGAGGTCCTCTGAGGTGTTGCCTTCATCTCTTCTCAGGTGTTCTGGATCCAGACTGAAGCTTGTTTAAATCCTAGTTACCACATGTCATTCCCGTGGCAGAAACAAAGAAACAAATATAGACATAATTACCGTAGCTGCTGTTCCAACAAAGCTAAATTAATTAGTTTAACCCAAGCTAAGGAATAAATAATGCGCATTTGATCAGATATAACTGCAGTCCAAGATTATGAGATGGATTATTTAAATGCCTGGCCAAAGAGATTAGTCTTTAATCTAGATTTAAACAGAGAGAGTGTGTCTGAACCCCGAACGTTATAAGAAAGGCTATTCCAGAGTTTGGGAGTCAAATGCAGTGGACTTTGCTATCCTAGGTACTACCAAAAGTCATTTAAACCATTAAGGGCCTTATAAGTAAATAATAATATTTTGTAACTGATACGGAACTTAATAGGTAGCCAGTGCAGAGACTGTAAAATTGGGGTAATATGATCAAATTTTATTGATCTGGTAAGGACTGTAGCCAATGCATTTTGGACCTGTAGCTTGTTTGTTGAAGAGGCAGGACAACCATCTAGCAGTGCGTTACAATAGTCAGGTCTAGAGGTCATGAATGCATGAAATAGCTTTTCTGCATCAGAAACAGGTAACATGTTTTGTAGCTTGGCAATGATGATCTTACAATAAACTGCACAATAAACATAACTCCAGGCCAAGTTGGTAAAAATATACATCCCTTGCTAATCTAATTTCCTGCCAAACTTATGGCAATAATAATAAATGCAGTATCTACTCTGTGCTCAGAATGCGTTTCTACTTAATATATCTGACAATATTGATCAACGCCAGTTCATATTTTCTTTTAAAGACCCTGTAGCATACCGTAATTTGCTTTGTGTTTTGGTGTAATTTGGTTTTAAATTCAACCATCTGGCTCATTTGTTCCTCCCTTTCCAGTATGCCACATCCTGAGTTTTTTTTTTAGGCAAAGGGAATTTTTTATGAGTGTCCACAGAGACAATGAGCCTTAAAAATATGCTAATGTTCTCTCAACTGTTTTGCAGGTGCAAGTGTAATGGCCATGCCAGTGACTGCTTCACCAATGAAGAGGGACGTTTGGTGTGTGCTTGTGAGCACAACACTGCAGGGGTTGACTGTCAGCACTGTGCCCCTTTCTACCAGGACCGGCCATGGGCACGGGCCACTGCCGATTCAGCCAACCAGTGTGTGAGTGAGTATAGCCTGATTCTTTATCTGTTTGAGTAGATTCACCCTTAACCTGAAAATCCTATGCTCAGATTTGATAGATACAATGGCAATAAATAAACAACAATAGGAGAATAAAAAAATATATATGCAAAGCAAAACATCACTAGGTTACGTATGTAACCCTAGTTCCCCGAGGGAACGTGACGCTGCATTGCAAAACGCTTTGGGAACACCTCTGTGTGACCACACTCTGAAACACGTGTAATCTGTCCAAGGGAATGCCGGATGACGTAACCGGCGGGGATGACTTAAGGACCAGGAAGTATAAAAGCACATGGGGTAAAGACAGCGGCAGCTTCTGGATTGAGAAGTATGGCTATGAGACGCAGGGTCTCATTCACTCGGGGAACTAGGGTTACATACGTAACCTAGTGACGTTCCCCTTCAGGAACTCAAGCTGCATCGCAAAATGCTTTGGGAACGAGTATGCCCACATCCCCAGACTGACCAATCCCTGACCATTGTTGATCGGCACAGCTAGGTCGAGAGAACTGAGGAGCCAGGAGTGGCATGAAGGTCAAGGCTATAAAACCTGGCAAAGGTCAGAGGGGTGGACCATCCCGCAGCATAAAGTGAAGTGACGTGACATACAGCCAAGTATGGTGACCCATACTCGGAATTCGTGCTCTGCTTTTAACCCATCCAAAGTGCACACACACAGCAGTGAACACACACACACCGTGAACACACACCCAGAGCAGTGGGCAGCCATTTATGCTGTGGTGCCCAGGGAGCAGTTCGGGGTTCGGTGCCTTGCTCAAGGGCACCTCAGTCGTGGTATTGAGGGTGGAGAGAGCACTGTACAGTCACTCCCTCCACCTACAATTCCTGCTGGCCTGAGACCCGAACTCACAACCCTTGGATTACAAGGCCAACTGTCTAACCATTAGGCCACGACTTCCCCTGGGCATCTCAAATGTCATGCATTGAAACTCCAGACGAGAAGGCCTTGGAGGCCGCCATACCTCTAGTAGAATGTCCACCTGCTGAGGGTCTGCTTGTTTGCGGGAAGACCCTTCTTATAACGACTGTAACAGACAAATAACTGGTCCGACTTCCTCCACAGGGCAGCTCTGTGGACGTATGTGTCCAATGCTCACACTGGACACACACAACTTTTTCTGGTCAGAATCCCGAAAGGGAGGAGAACAGAATGTCTAAAGAATAATTGGCAATGGAACAATAGAGGGTATCTTGGGGTCATACCTTGGTCTGGGATACAGAAAGGCTCTGGCCCTTCCAGGAGCAAACTCAAGACAAGATGGGTCACTGACAGGGCCTGAAGATCACAGACTCTCTTTAAGGAAGAAATGGACAGCAGAAGTGCAGTCCTAATAGTGAGAAACCTCAAAGAAAACTCTTCCAGGGGTTCAAAGGGAGCTTTAGAAAGGGCCTCCAAATCCCAAGCAGGCACTCTAGGGCATACCGGAGGCATACCGGAGATTTTCTCATGGAGGGAGCTCTGGCCTGGAGTATGGTCTCCACTACCTCAGTAGAGAGACCGGAAGCTATGAGTTGTGCCCTTCTCAGGAGCCACACTTTCAGCTTCCACAACTCTGGATGGGAGTGAACAATGGTGCCCCCTGCCTTTGAGAGGAGATCCTGCCAGACGGGAATCTCCCATGGAGAGTCTTCGAGTAGGGTTACCAGCTCTGCAAACTATGGACCACTTGGCCAGTATGGGGCTACTAATAGGAGATGAACCCCATCTCAGTGAACTCTCTCCAGAACTCCCAGGACCAGAGCAACCGGGGGAAACGCATACAGATGCAGCCTCGGCCACATCTGTACCATAGCATCCAGTCCAAGAGGAGCTGGATGAGTGAGGGAAAACCAGAGGGGACAGTGAGAAGTCTCTTGAGTTGCAAACAGATCCACTTGTTCTCTGTAAAACTTCCTCAATATCTGCTTCACCACTTCTGGGCCCCTGCTTCGACAGAAGCATGTCTGCTTCCTGATTGAGGTGCCCAGGATGTAAACTGCCCTCAGTGAGAGCAGCTCTGCCAGGGCCCACAGAAGGATCTGGCACACCAGCCTGTAAAGGGGGTGCGAACGCAGACCCCCCCTGCTGATTTATATAGGAGACCACTGATGTGTTGTCTGTGCGAACTAGCACATGATGGCCTCTCAGGTCTGGGAGAAAAGCATTCCCAGGCAATTTATTTGCCACATGAGATGGGGACGTTCCCACACACCCTGGGTGGAGCGGCCCCCAATGACCGCTCCCCAGCCTGTGATCACAAGATGACACAGAGTCCCCAACATGGGGCCTTGAGACAGGAACCAATGTTTCTTCCACATGTCAAAGACAGACAACAATAGATAGAACGAACACACATAGAGCGCTTACTGAACAACAGAAGCTGCCGCTGTCTCCACCGCATTTGTGCTTTTATACTTCCTGGTCCCTATGTCATCAGCACTAGTGACATCACCTGGGATTCCCTCGGATGGATTACACACGTGTTTTAGAGCATGGTCACACAGAGGCGTTCCCTAAGCGTTATGCGACACAGTTTGAGTTTCTGAAGGGGAACTTATAATATTAGGTCTTTTTTATTAATAAAATGTTCTTCATTATTCCTGTTAAAAGTTAAAAGTTTTATCATCTGGTTCATAAATTTATTGACACCTCAACCCATTGAGATTATAATCAAGAAAAGAGCTGAAAGGGCCCAAGTACATTTTACATTACATGATTAATTTAACAGTGTTTTTCATTTTACTAGTTAATAATAAATTATCTTTAATCCGTTTTCTGTGTTTTGAAGTAGCATATGTAAATTTAAATCAATCAGAAGAAACTGAAGTTTTATCTGAGGGCCCATCTGCGCATCTGTGCATTGTGTCTGGATTATCTGAGAATCAGTGAATTTAGCTTCTATGAGTCTCCACATCTGCATTATATATTTAATTCTTTAAACTTCATTAAACATGAAATTCTGTTGGAGGCTGCAGAGTTTTTCTTTCTTAAATTAGATTTCAAATGAAGTAGTTTAAAGGGGTCATATGATGTTGCTAAAAAAACATTATTATGTGTATTTGGTGTAATTAAATGTGTATATGCGGTTTAAGGTTCTAAAAACACATTATTTTCCATGTACTATACTTTATTGTTTCTCCTCTATGCCCCGCCTTTCTGAAACGTGTCATTTTTTACAAAGTTTATCAGTCTGAAAAGCAAGTTGTGCTCTGATTGGCCAGCTATCCAGTGCTTTCTGACTGGCCAAATGCCTCAAGCGTGTGATGGAAATGTTATGCCCTTTGTCATACTTTGATGCGTGTCCCGGTCAGAACACCGGCGAGACAAGACAAAAACAATAAAACTCATTACAAACGAGCCATTTGTTGCATCCAGTGGGGACATAATTACGGAATATAATGACTGTGTTTTTACACGTTGCTTTGCATTGTGCCGTGCTGCATAAACATAAAACCATGTCTGCATTTGTGATCGGAGATATGACAAACAAAACTACTCTACCCAAGCGGTTCTCAATTCCAGTCCTCGTGCCCCCCAGCTCTGCATTTTTTGCACGTCTCTCTTTGTTAACACACCTGATTCAGATAACCAGCTCATTAGAGAACTTGAACTGTGTTCCCATTGACATAGTCCCTACACAGTGTTCATTGCTCCCTACTCCCTGAGCAGGGGAAATCTGTTGAACTTTACCTCACTTTGGAACATTAATTCACGGATTTGTGCTGCGCAACATCTTCACACACGGAGAAGTGTGGCATCATATACCTCTGTAAATAAATACAATTTAAATTCACGTCTTGCACACTTCAATGCACTTTGAATGGAATAAATACGTTCGCTTCGAACTGGAAATATGGCAGAATATCCTGTGATCTCCACTTCGCAGGGCACTTACATTCGAATAGAACAAACGTCTGAAGCGATAAGAGAAACATACAAAATGTGCAGAGTAGGGGGGCATGAGGACTGGAATTGAGAGCCACTGCTCTATACTGCTCAAAGCTTGCGTTTGAATCATCAGTGGCAAATCCTTTACATATGTTAACGTACTTACAGACTTCAGAACAGCCGGCATTGTAGTCTTCTCTCCCAGGATCAGGAAACAGTCCTCCATAAAATGTGCTGCACACTAAATATTTGGGTTGAACTGTTCTGGAACAATGTTGTAAATACAACTTAACCACTGATTTCTAGTTGTGTCCACCTTTTGGAAGGCCAAAAAAAGTATTTTCGCTTTCACAACGAAACAGCATCTCTACAACATGGATCCGGCGGCAACAGCAAGAATCAAAGTTACGCCTTCTTTCTTTGCGTGAACATTTGGGTGGTGTTATGCAAATCTTCCCACATCGTGACGTAGACATGTGGGGGCATGTTAGAACAAGCCATTTTAGGGGGGGGGGGTGGTTGACTCTTAACTTTTATAAAGAATATCTCTTTTGGGTTTGCAACTTTACAGATCTTCTTTATGCATCAAGAGCTTGTAACACTCCAAAGAGAAAGGAAATTTGAAATCGCATCATATGACCCCTTTAAAAAGTTAATTTGTTGCCTCTTGCAATGCATTTGGTATGATTGAATTTGCTTAGTTTACTCCGTTTAACTGAACTGATTTAATTAAAACAAATAATTAAAATGTGGTACGTTCTCTATCTAAAATGTTCTGTAGATCAATTTCGTGCAACCATTTACCTTAAAAGAAGTTTGTAAAATCAAAAGAAGTTAGCTTTGCATGTTGTACAGTACAGTGTCAAATCCGTATGAAGTTACAGGTATCATCAGTATTATCATAGCAATATATTGGAAATATCCCATTTCTTTTGCTCACTTTAACTTTACTGTATTTACAGCACAATCTTACACGAAGATGCTCACAGCAGTCAGTAATTCAATCAAACAACACACCATTTAGCTTTTTACCAAAATAACTAAGAAAGTTTTGTTTGTGTAATCTGTTGTGTGCGTGTGTGCTGTCATGCGTCTCTGGTAAATACTTTAGGGGGATGCTGTAATTGGCTATTCTGATAAACCCATAAGGCGAAAAAAGCCATGTTAATTATTTTCATTCTGTATTCCACTAAGCTCCACGTTTCTTTAATTAACTCTCTGTTTCAGTGGTCAACAGATGGGATTCTGTTGGTAATTGTTGTTCCTTCTCATCAAAGTGGATTTAATGAATAAACAAGTTTCTGGTTGCAAAAGCAGCACTATCTGTTGGTGAGGAGGTGGAGTCAACTGTCGATGCATTCCGTGCATGGTTGCTTCGCAAAGTTTTTCGTCACAGACTCTGCCAAGTTTATCATTTGCATGGCAGACTCTGAAAGCTTCCACCATATGCCTCTCTTGTAATACTTCAAACAGATGGACAAGGGATGTCTTTTTTACCCTCCAATCTGAAAGTGTAAGAGAAAAGATGGAAATCTAGCTTACAAACAGCACAAAATCCTTGTTTTGCTTTTCAAGAATGTTCTCGTATGGTTTGTTTGATACCACTACTTTCTTTATATATGCAATGGAAATTTTTTGTTAAATTGCAATGCTATACTTTGCATGACTAAAAATTAGAAGAGTAATTAGGACTACCTATAAATGTTTATTATGTCCACACTTATCTTATATGTGCATATTTACTAAAACATGTTGCAACTATTTGAAACCAGACATAATTAGAAAATACTACCAATTGCTATTAAGTTTGTTTCCATTTCTTCAGTCTGTTTTGATGTCTTTGAACACAGTAGTTGCATCTCTCTCTCTCTCGATCTCTCTCTCTCTCTCTCTCTCTCTCTCTCTCTCTCTCTCTCTTTCTCTCTGTCACTAGTGGCACTGAACAGAATTGCAAAAAATAATGATTTCAGAACTCTGCCCGTCTTTTGTTGTTCAACAAACATATAGTACATTTACCAGACACTTTTGTCCAAAGCACCTACAGTGCATTCAGGCTATACATTTTGTATGTGTATTCCCTGGGTATTGAACCCACAAACTTTTGCACCACTAACACAATGCTCTACCACTGAGCCATAGGAACACGTATAGTCCTGCCCCAGGTTCACACCATTGGTTGTATTTGTGTGGTTTTTCTGTAGCTGAGTAACAGTTTTCACCTGTCTGTCCAGGTTTTTAAAAAAGTAAAAGTAAAAAGATTTATAAAATAACAATTTTCTATTTTAGTTTGTTTTAAAATATAATATATTCCTAAGAATTTTCAAGCAGCCATTACTTAGTCTTCGGTGTCACGTGATATTTTAATATGCTTATTTGCTCCTCAAGAAATACTTCTTATCACAGTAAAAACAGTTGTGTTTTCTGCGTATTTAATATTTTGTGGAAACCATGATACTTTTTTCCCAAAAATTATTTGAATATAAAAAACAGCATTACAATGTAACAATCTTTAGTCACTTTAAATCAATTTAATGCATCTTTGATGAATTAAGGAATGAATTACTTTACAAAACCCTTTTGGAATGCTAGTTTGTTTTAGAGAAATCTTTGAAAAATGTGTTTACTTATAGTTGTCTGTGCTCATTAGGAAAGTATTTTAATGTAAAAGAAATTGAGATTTAATTCATTTAAATAAGCATTTCTCCCTTTCCTTAGCACATTTCCTTTATTGTAATAGCATGCATTCCTTTTTTCAGTGGCAGCTCGAGAAACTGTGTCCCATTAGAAAGTGATAATGTGATGGTTATTGCAGAGTCAATAGACTGACGGAGCTGTAATAAAACGAATAATGTCCCACAATGCCCCCCTAGGTAGCGGGGTGCATAAAAAGCTGACTTTCTGCATTCTGGTTCGATGATATGTTGAGAAGTAGGGGCCTGTGGCAGGGGATGTTATTAGGTAGTGTGTGTGATCTAAAGCCTATTGAAACTGAACACACTGGTGTGAATTTGACCGAAAGCTTTAGAAGAACATCATCTGCTATTTTTAATCAGTTTTATTTGTTTTTGTTCTTGTTTTGCCTGTTTTTTCCTCTGTCCCATCCTTATACATTCCTCCACATCTTTCTCTTCCTCTGTCTCCATGTTTTTGTTCTTGTTTTGCCTGTTTTTTCCTCTGTCCGTTCATTTAAATGGTCTTGCTGATGAATGTGTGTTTGATGCAGAGCAGTACCGCAGCACAGGAAGTGGGGGGCGCTGTGTTGGCTGCAGGGAAAACACAGCTGGCCCTCACTGTGAGAGATGCAAAGAGAACTTCTTTAGATCTTTACCACAGCAGACCTGCCAAAACTGTAACTGTAATGCAGTGGGTGAGTTATACACACACACTCAACAAACCAATTGTGCATCAGTCACACTCATTCACATCTTCTATCAACCCATGTAATCAGTCTTGAATCTCATAAACTCATGCAAATGAACATATATGCATACAAATATACAGCTCTAAAGTGACTACAGCAAAGAAAAGTCTCTCACACACTCAAATTCAAACATGGATTTTCTTTTTACTATAGGTAATACTAACAAGACTACAGGTGATAAAAAAATGTTTATTTAAAATACATTAAATATGCTGCCTATTGGTGTAATATTTAAATATTAATTTGCATTCGGATATTGCAATATTAATGGATTTAAATTCCCAGAATGCCAGGGAAAAAATCGTGCACTTTTAAAATTATTTGTTGCTCTTTAATACATACTAATCGTGTCCGTCTTGTATCTGAAATATCTGATTTTGCTTCAGGTGGCAAAATGTGTGTATAAGATATGTTAAAATTAGCATTTATTAACCTTTATTGGCTGAATTTTTAGATAAGGAAATGATTCTTTAATGCAACTGAAACTATCTATGTACTCATTAAAAAACCCAAAGGCTATGAATGTCTGTCAAAAACCTGTCTTCTCGCTCTCTCTGTCTCTCTCCAGGCTCTGTGAGTTTGCAGTGTAATGCAGAGGGAGTGTGTATGTGCAGGCCAGGTGTGTCTGGTGTGAAGTGTGACATCTGCAAGTCAGGTTTCCACTCTCTCGGCCCTAGTGGATGCAGGTAATGAGAACGAGAATATCCCTACCAAGAATTCATCTAAAGAGAAAAACATTTGATTCGTGAATGCAGAATTCTGCAGAAATGTCTGACTAGTACATTTGAAAACTCATGGCGAGCAGAATTAAGCTAATATACTTCACACTAACCTTTGCAACAGAGCAATACTGTGAAGCAACAAGAGGAACGACTCTGTATAAATGTATAAAATGTATAAAAAAACATTGTAATACCAAAGTGCTTGTTTGTAAAAGTATGAGGAAACGTTCTTTTATAACATTATAAATTTACTGACATTTTTGCTAAATTTAATGCATCTATGGGGAATACAAATATGAATTTATTTCAGGAAAACAAATCTTACTGACCCCAAGCTTTTGAACGGTAGTCTGTTTTTTATTATTATGAATTTTTTCAATTACATTTTAACTATACATTTGTGCAAATAAATGTCCATGTAACAAAGAGAACAGGAACAAATCAAAATCAAAGGAAGAAATAACTTCTCAGTGTTTTACATTAATATACAGTATCACCTCAGTCTTCTATCAACACATTTCCAACTCCACATCTTGAAACTCTATCAAAAAAAAAAAAAAAATTATGTATATATCTTTTCCATTTATATATTTGTTACCATTTTCTTCAGCCAGCTTCCTATATTTGGTGCACAAATACTTTTTCAGGTATATATTTGGTACAAAAATGACTTTTTGCTTGAAGAATACATATAATTATAAATATATATTCCACTTTAACTGCTTAGGATAAAACTGGAATAATAAAAAAAAAAGTAAAGGTGACAGTGGAATGTTAATACCAAGGATGACCTTTATCATCCTTTTCACACCTTTCCAAAAATTCTTGGCTTCTTTACACTCCTATATACAATGGTATAGCATATCTTTAAACTCACTACATCTTAAGAAAGTGTCAGGGATATCCATCTGAATATCCTCCTTTAGACCCGATCTCCAGGCTTCCAACTTATAGTTTAAAGAGTTGTTTGATCCTGACACCAGAGTATTGTGTACTGATGAAATTAAACCTTTACTAAAGCAATTTCTTGTCTTTTCCCTTTCCAAGACAATGATGGCATAGAAAGGGAATTAGTTTGTGATTTGAGTATAAAATTTCTTATTTGTAGATACTTAAATGTTTTGTAGGAATATTGTGTGTATTATCTACAGTACTTCCTCAAATAACATATAGATCTGTTATCTTTTCAATGCCCTTGTCAGCCCAAATCTTGAAGCCTGTGTCTAATCTGCCTAGTTTAAACTTTGTATTGCAGTCAAATGGGACTAAAACATCATAAAGGGTAAAAGGCACCTACATTTTTTTTTCACATGATACCATACAGCAATCACATTTATAACTATAGGGTTAGAAACCTTTTTTTTTTAAAGTTCTTTCAGTTCTGATGAATATAAACAAATTTAGAGGCAGACCAGATTTGATGCCAGCTGATTCCATATCCACCCAAGTTGGGCAGTCTTGAGATAAAATAAAACCTATAAAGCAGTCCAATAATACCAACAAATAAAACAGCCCAATAATACCAATGTAGATTAGGACACTGTACACCTCCTCTATCATATGACAAATATAAAAGTGTCAGGCAGAGTCTGGAATATCTGTTATTTCAAATTAATTTTTTTAATGTTGAAATTTTAGGGGGAGGCAGAGGAATGTAATGGTCGTCTGTGCTGTTTAATGTATGCCTTATATTGAATGTATTGCTTTAGAGTCTGGTACAGTTGTACTGATACTTAATTTTGCATCTGTTATTTTAATTATTTTATGAAAGAAAGAAAAACATTTCAGTATTGAGCTGTGTAAAGATTATATCCACCTGAGAAGATTTGCTTTTTGCATATTTTGCTTATTCAGTGACGCAAATAATGGTGTAATGCAGAAGAAAACACAGGAGAAAGGCAAACGACAAACTAAAATTTTATACATCACTACACTTTCATGTGGCCCATGTGGGTCACTGTTTTTGGGTGCAAATTATTTGGTTCACTGGAGCGAAACGTGAAAGAAAAAAGATGAAATGCGAGAGAAACGAGAGGAGGGAGGTTACTTGTCAGATAGGAGAATTATGGGTAATGGCAAGCCAGGTAAAACCATGGTTCCAGGCCATGTAGAAGATCATAGTGAGATTAAAAAAAAAAGTTTACACCTGACAGAGCAGCTCTGACCTGAGGCCGTCAACCAACTGACCCGCACACTACAGGCACATCAGTTGTGGCTCTCTCATCTGTTTGTGTGTGTGTGTGTGTGTGTGTGTGTGTGTGTGTGTGTGTGTGTGTGTGTTCAAACAGGTTGTGTGAGTGTGACAACAGGGGCAGTGTAGGAGTATGTTCAGCCGAAGACGGACGCTGCCATTGCAAGACTAATGTGGAGGGTCAGTCCTGCAACAGGTAAACTACTGGTTCTCACCCTTGCATACTATAGCTATTTACTTCTATATTTACTTTGTTATTTAAAGAGATAGTTCATCCAAAAATGAAAATTCTGTCATCATTTACTTACCCTCAAGTTGGTCCAAACCTGTATGAGTTTCTTTCTTCTGCTGAACACAGGAGATATTTTGAAGACACTAGGTAACTAAAGAATTTTTCAGTGTTTCAAACAGAATTATAATTTTTGTGTGAACTATTCCTTTAATAAGCTTCCTATTAGGTCACATCATACACACATACACAAGTAAGTCCAGTTATAATAAATCAGTGGAGAAATGCTTATTTGCACTCTTCTCTGCACACTGCAAGCTCAAGAAATAAGCTCCAGATTTTTCAGATCTTTACATAAATTGTTTTGATAAATGTGAGGAAACTTGAACACTCTACCAGTGTACTGTATGGGCCCTATCATACACCCAGTGCAATGCAGCGCAAGTGTTTTTGCTAGTTTCAGCCCGACGCAGTTCTCATTTACCCATTTGTGCGCAAATGCGCGTGCTGGTCTAAAAAGAGGTGTGGCGTGTTGCTATTTTGAGGAACTGAAAATAGAGTGTGCCATAGACCAACTCAAACCTGGTTTAAAGTCTGGCACAATATTTTTTCTTTGTTATTTAAAGAGCGCGTTAGTTATATGCACCTATAGGTGGGTGCACAATGCGCGTACACTTTGCTTATTACACACACAGGAAACAGAGCAGCACACAAACATTTTTTTAAATGAAAAATTACATTCCGCCATTTAAATAGAAACCCGCCATGGTGCGAGCGCAACTGGCTTTTAAAGGGGATGGGAGATGAGTCTCTGATTGGTTTATTGCACGTTACACCGAAAAAAATACCCTTTATTAATTAAGAGAATAGGGACAACCCGTTAAGACCATGCGCCCGAGCGCACCGACCGTTTTCCCTTCGTTAAACTAGCAAAAGTGGATTCGGACATGCCCTGAGTGCACCTGCACCGTGCGCTTTAGACCATGCACTGAGATCGTTAAAATAGGGCCCTATGTCTGCTTTATGTGTCTTTATGTGTATTATAGGTGTAAACCAGGCTCTTTCAACCTCCAACTGGAAAACCCAGATGGCTGTAAAAAATGCTTTTGCTTTGGACACTCTCTAGCCTGTTCATCCTCCAATCAGTACATGGCAATTAATATTACTTCAGACTTCCTAGAAGGTGATTTATCAAACATTTATACTGTTTTGACATGATTTACATTCTGAATATCAGTGTTCACAATTCCTGCCTCCTACTGCAATCACACACTTTATCAACACTTTTTGTATTATTTTCCAGGTAATAGTTGAGATATATAGTGGGGTCCAAAAGAACTGAGAACACATTAAAATAAGTTTAAAATCGGATTTTAAGTTTTGGTACACCTTGGATCATCTAAAATTATTTTGGTGAACATCCATCATGCACACACATTCTGATTTTAACATTTTAAGATTCAGTTTAATATTTTGTTATGCTGATTCAATTTGTAAAGAGCATTTCTGTATTAAACAATAAATGCACAATGGAAGCACTTTCACCAATGATATCAGATTTTGTTGTGTGTACTCTGTGTTCAGATCCAGATGGCTGGAAGGGTGTGTTCACCAGAGGGCATGAACAGTCCCTCATCTGGAAGGAGGGAGAAGTCTATCTGTTGCCCTACAGAGAGGAGAATGGCTTCTACAAAGCACCTGGTAGGACAACAAATATACACTCCCTTTTAAAACATGTGTTGTGTCTGTAGATGTTGTCCTACTTTGAAACTATTCTAGACTAGTTACGAGATTTACAGTATCTGTCACGTTTGTTAAGTTGTTATATAGTATATGCTGCCAATTAGAATATTTTTTATGACACAGAAAATACCTTAAAGCTAAACCTGTAAAAATTGATTCACATGATTTACATCAAGTCTGTTCTTTTCAGAGCAACTTGATTAATCTGAACCTACCATAGCTTGACTGTGTGTGGTAGTGTAATTTATTCAAACTTTCTTTTTTATGCAAACAAACAAACAGATGATAAACAGTGGGCTAGAATTAGTATGCTTGGCCATAAATAGTATTTTATAGAGTAGCCTTTGAAGATAAACCAGCTGTACAGGCCAGTCCAGAGGCTAGTTTTAGTCCAGGTCCCCTGAGTGTAGTGGACAGGCTGAGGGGATTTACTCTTGTCTACACAGCAATTTACCGCCACGGGGACACACTCAGCCAGACCAACTTGACTGCTTGTCTGGGAGAAATCCTGTTAACAGCACTTCTTCATGTCTGGATGTCTGGAAGTTTTTTGATGGATTACGAGTGGCACATAGACAAATACAACGTTACCAACGCAACGTTATTGTACCGAATACTCTTAAAATACACAAATGTGGCTTTTTTTGCAGCATAAACTGAACCTAACCTAACCTAACCTAACCCTATATTGAATAGTAAGGTTTCATAAGTATCCACAAGGTCCTAATGTGCATGTTTAGTCTCATTCAACTTTGTTTTCCCACCATCGACTGGCCACAGAGATGCGGCGTTGCCCTTTTTGCAGCTCTTTGCAGCATTTGGTGCCATTTCTCTTATCGCTGTGGCGCAGAGCTTGTTTGTTCCGTTCTGGCCGCTCAGCTAAAATGCGCCAAGATCTATTGCTCCTTCGATGCGTTTAATGATCTCATGTGCTCTCCTTCCCTCTCTCTGTTTTCCCACTCACTCTCATCTCGTCATTCACGTGCATTTGCTTTAGAGTACAGCCACCATGACAACTGGAACAACACCCAAGGACTTTTTAGGTAACCCTTATGAAAAAGTAGTTTATTCAAGTGTGGTATTAGTATACTTCTTTTAAACTAAAAATAGGAAAGTATGCTTTTAGTTTACTTTTAATGTACTCCTCAGAAATATACTTAAAATGATATTTAAGTATACTTGACTTATTCTTACAAAAAGTCTAAATACTGTATATTTGAGCTATACTTGTGTTCCTAGAATCCGTGTTTTCATTGTTATACGGTAGAGGGCGCTAGTACACATCTTCTTTACAGAATTTCCAAAAAAACACAAGTGAAGAAGAAAAAGAAACAAGTCATACTAACACATGTAACATGATCATCTGACATGAAACAGCATCAAAACTGTAACATTATGGAATAAAATGTCGACCGATGAAGAGGTTATAATTACAGTCAAGCTTTGGGATGTTGATCGACTCCATCTACGTTTTGATTATCTTTCGGAATCCAATCCATAGTCTTTTTTTAGCTTTTTGTTGAAAATGTTATTTCTTTATTTTTTATGAAACATACCCACATTAAAGTGTTTAAAAAAAGAATGCATGAAGTTAGAATAAAATGTTTTTGTTTACAAGCAGATACCCTGTTCTTTCTTTGGATGTTTTGTATTTTCAGATATTCATATAACAAAATATATACAAATTAAAACCTAAATAGGGACATAGTAGTATACTTAAAGTATGATGTAAAGTTCACTTAAAGAAAACTAATGAGTATACTTGCAGTATAAAACTACTAAATTAGTAGTTTACTGAGACTATACTTCAAAGTGTACAAAGTATTTAATTAGTAAACTATCAGTATACCTATAAGTTCACTTTTAGTATAATTGCAGTACAAACTACAGACATAGAGGTAAACTAGTTGTGTACTCAAAACTTACTACTGTTATACTTAAAGTATACTTAAAAGTATACTTTTATATACTAGAAAGTGGGCCAATTTAGTCCCAGGCAGTATTGAAACAGTACACTTACAAGTATACTACTAGAACACTGATATTTGTATACTTGCTACATAAAGTATACTTTAAAATATACTTTAACTTTACTTAAGTATACTTAATAAAATAAACTTGAAGTATACTACTTTTTAGTAAGGGTATCCTTTTCATGAATGTCACTCTCTGATTTGTGGCGTGCACGTTATTTGGCTCTTTTTAATGCTTTTTACACACCAGCGGTCTTAGGAAATTTCAATGTGAAGGAGGAACGTTTTAAGGAACTGATTAAGTCTGTCTTGAGTATTGGAAGGAGTTTTATAGATGCTATGAGTGTGTGTTTGTGTGCAAATGTTTCTTCACTTGAATAGCTCATCTAGCTAGGCACAGCTTTGGGCTTTTGACACCGCTGAGGCTGCCATGTCAACAGAGGGGTGAGACAAGATACCATAGCCAAGCAGCCAAGCCAAGAGTTTAGCTGGCTGACTGAGCCAGACTGTGTGTATGTGTGTGTGATCTCCCCAGAGGTACATCTGCTCCATGGTGAGAGGACAGAGTGGAACATTTATCATAGCTTTGAGGAGAAAACAACATGTCACACACACACGCTCACATAAACACACATACACACCTCCCTAAAGCTGGTCACAAGCTGTCTCGGAGTCACAAACACAGATGGAGAGAAACGGAGGTCGCTGTGAGATTAGAGTTAGAGAAGGAAGAGTGTTGGAGGGAAATCTAAACCTCTCCCTTCCTCAGAGAGATGCATCCAGGTACCACATTGTGTCCGTGAACAACTTGGCCAGTGCACCCTAACAGCCAACCATATGCCTGGAATAAATCTCTCCGGCAATCAGAACTCGCTGGTGAAACGTATCAAATGTGATAAACTGAAACAAGTGGCACAAATTAGGCTCAATCCTTTAATCACTGAGATTGATGTTTAAAGCTGGGGTTTAATCGTGATATCCAACCCAACTTCTCCTCCCATATGTAAGATTGTACTGATTGTAAAATGCAGAAATATAGAACTGCAGCAGTAAGGCCAGACTCCTCTGTTAAAAGGTCTGATATATGCCGCATTGATGCTGCTGCTGGGTTTTTTAGTGCAGTGGGTGGCGTGGGATGACACCGGGAAAAAGTGCAAGCACACCTCACTGTGGTTGCAATGAGGTAAATACTGAATAAATACCTGATTTATAAGTCTGTGTCCCCCCTCACTGACTGATCTGCCTCTCTTCTGCGTAACAACTGGAGGATCTTCACTGTGTAACTTAAAGGGATAGTTCACCTTAAAATTACAATTCTTTCATCATTTATTCAAGCTATGTTGTTCAAAACCTGAGTTACTTTTTTCTGCGGAACATGAAGATATTTTGAAGAATGTTGGTAACTAAACAGTTTGCTTACCATTGACTTCCATTTTATGGACAAAAAAACAACATGAGAGTAATTTCATTTTAGGGGAACTATCCCTTTAATAGAGCTTTAGGAAATACAGAAACCCTTTTAGCAGTTTATTTTTTCTCAAAGGGTTAGTTTACCACAAAATGAAAATTCTGTCATTAATTACTCACCTTTAAAGGGTTATTTCACCCCAAAATGAAAATTCTGTCATTAATTACTTGCGCTCATGTCGTTCCAAACCCGTAAGACTTTTGTTCATCTTCGGAACACATATTAAGATATGTTTTATTAAATCACAGAAGATGAACAAAGGTCTTATGGGTTTGCAGATATAAAATTCATATATATAAATTTATATATATATATATATATATATATATATATATAGTTAATATTTTAATATATTTTATCATTGCATTTATTTGTATTTGTGTAATTATGTAAAGTGTAAATAAATATATATTAAATCATAAATATTTAATTATAATTAAAATTATGCATTAAAAATAAATGTTTCTTTTGTAGCATAATTTTGTTCATATGAAATTATGTGGTTTGTGACAATTATACATGAATTGAAACGGATAGTCTGCTCAAAAAAAAAATGAAAACCATGCTATTTGAAAATGATGACTTTCTTTCTTCTGTGGAAGATAAAAGAAGATATTTGGAAAAATGCTTCAGTGTTGTTGTCCTTGCTTTAACATGCCCATGGAAGTCAAAACTGTTAGGCAAAATCTTCTTTAGTGTTGCACAGAAGAAAAGATGATGACAGAATTTTCAATTTTGGGTGAACTATCCATTTGCATAGTGTTGAATGGACTGGACTCACAGCTTTGCTTTCATTCACATCACATTAAATATGTCGTCTACCCGGTCTGAGTTTTATTGCAACTGTTCAAACATTTAATGTTAAAAATAAATTGTTTCATTTCCGCTACTTTAGAGATTATTTCTTCAACTTCTGGCCTTTAAAGTACAAACCAAAAACCCCAGAAAGATGTAGAAAATGCATTTAAGCAGGCCTCTCCTTATGAAAACGACCAAGATGCTCAATCCATCCCCTCAGAGGGATTGTTTGTGTGAAGCTGAGGAAATTAAAATGAGGCTCGGTGGGTTTAATTGAGTCAGGGAAAAGTTAAAGCCCAGATTGATTGTTAAGTTTGACGGCGGCTTGCTAAATGTCACCAGGCTTTGTCGTCGTGGTGACGATTAATTTGTTTGTCTGAGACAGGGTTAACACCTCCATTTAATCAAATTTGATCTTGAAGAGATGGGAGTTAAACAGGTAGTGCTGAAAGCTATGAGGGATATTGTATTCTTTTGAACTGCTAACATTACTTTTATATTATATTTTCTAATTTCTAGCTTCAGTTGTTTCACCATTTTTTTCCAAGTTAAAATTTGCCTTAGCATCTCTACCGGTGCTGGAGTTTGCGAACAAGCTCATAGCGAAGCTTTCAGCGTTCTGTCAGACCTGAAAACAACAGGAATCCAACAGGTACAGAATATTTTAGCCTCCTTTTGTTGAAGTTGACTCATACTTGTCTCCGCATGTGGAACGGCAGGGGGGCGGAGAAGAAAACACACTCCTGCTAAGTATCTAACAAGCTTTCAGGTTGCCAGGGCTTAGAATGTTGTACAGCTCTTTGTTTCAGGAGATGCATGCGGCGCCGTGCATGTATTTCAGGGTTCAGTTCGATGGTGAAGAGATGATGGGAACAAGAAACTCCTAGGGGTGCCACATAATGGTCCAATGAGAGATTTGATCCCACAGAGTGGCCAATGCTTTAGATAACAGGAAGGACAATCATTTTGCTATGATTTTTGTACTGACTTGCGACAATATGCAAAGAATTATGAGTCGCCACGTATTCCATAACAGCATCACAATTAGACAAGTAAATGATTTGAACTTGTGTATTGATTGAAACTTTGGAACATTTTAATATTTTCTGTTACTTCACACGTTAAATTACAGATCCTAAATGAGTAACTCATGTTTAAGGGGCCATAGAATGCAGTTTATTTATTTTATATTATTTATTTATTTATAATTTTTTATTTTTATTTTTTTGCACTTCTTTTGCCTTGTAAAGGCAAGATGTGTGAATGGCCCATAAGACAAAAGTATTGAGAGTAAAAGAAAAGGAAGGGTTGACATTACTGAACCTCTATCCCTAAGCAGAGCATCTAATCACCGCCAGCAGGTGTATGTGTTTCTCTCAAAGTCCCAAAACAATAAAACAATTTTACTGTAACCACTGGCCATTACAGTGTCTGGGCAAAAATTTTACAGTGTGTCTTTCCCTAGCTTACCCCCTCCATCCTATTCTATCACATTTTTCACAGGTATTACTATCGCTTTATGTCCCGAGATGTGTAAATCATCTCTGGAAAATGTTCTTTGACTGAAGCAAGCATTAACTTCTATGAGGAGTAAAGACTAACCGCCTACAGATACAGTGGCCCCAAGGAGGAATTATGGTCCTGCGAGACCCTGGGGCACCAGCTGCTTGGATGCGCCCCAACAAAAACAAATGATTAAATTTTTTCTCTCTCATACACGAACACACATATACATGTTTGTGAATTGTGGGGAACTTCCATAGACTTCTATTACTTTTATACTGACCAAATGATATTTTATATCCCCTAACCCTAAACCTACCCCTTACAGAAAACCTGCTTGCATTGGTACACTTTCAGATAAACATAATTTACTATTTGTACTATTTTTTTTTCCCCTCGTGATGTCAAAAATGTCAAAAATTTCAGGTTTTACTATCCTTGTGGGGACATTTGGTCCCAACAATGAAGCATAAACAAGTATACACACACACATCCCTTGGGATGGGTGTTAGCATTATTTAAAAGGGTGTGCAGCTTGAGAACTTACAAAGAGTTCGGATAAGATAAAACAAGGTTGTAATGGTATGTTTTAATATTCAGTTTTCATTCCGCAGTTGAGAATTTATTCGAATTTATTCATCGTAATTTTGTCAGACTCTCAGAATTCCTTCTCATAATTGCAGTTTTATATTACCTGACACTTTTATATATATAGTATTGAAATATTCTATTTAATTCTAATATTCTGTTGGAATCAATAACTTTGTTTTGCATTGCTGTGCATCTTTTATTTTTAAATTGATCAATTATATTAAAGTGCTGGCTCGCTGTTTGCTGTATACCATTTACATTTGCAGTGCCTTGTTGCACTGCAGACATCTTGACTTGAAGCTCCTGGAGGCAATAATCCTTATATAAGTAACACATTTCAGTTGAATTGTTTTTAAATATCATATTTCATATTGTTCATGCATAACTTTTGCAATGCTCCAAAACCAATTTTTGCATCATGCAAATGAATTTGGAATGCATAAAAAAAATATTTTTGCATTTTTCTGCATAAAGCCACTTTGTTTGCACAGTTGCCTCAGAAAATAGATAAAGCACAGTATCTATACATAATTATAGTACAAGAACACCAGTCCTGTGCTATTGAATTTAGAAAAAGTCTCAGTGCTTCTGCATTTTCTACTGGTATTTTAAATACTACTGCTACAAAAGAAATATAGTAGAGCTAATGGCAAGCTTGACTGCTGATGCAATTTAAAATGTACCAGCTACTTAACATCCACTCTGGCTTTTTCTATTTTACAGACTTATTCAATGGAGATTTATATATAGATATATATACTATATGTATACATGTATGAATGTGTGTATGTGTGTGTGTGTGTGTGTCCATGCATGTGAATTTCTGTGGAAGCTCAGCATGGGGTTCTTTGAAGTCTTGTTAAAGCTCTTTAATGAGGCTGGAAGATATGAGTGGCAATTATGTTCGTCCTCTTACACCCTCTTGCATATAGAGATGTACAAACACAATAAGATCAGAGAGATACAACCGTCTTTTTTCTCCAGAGCAGAAAAATCCACTTTCTTTCTGTGAACTGAACTTTTTGGCTTCCTATTATATTTTTACAGTTATTATCTCTCAGTCACACACTCTTCATTGTGCCGTTGTTTATCTTTGGTAATCTGGTCGTTGTAGCTCAGTGGCTGGTGTAATGTGCTGGTAATCTGCAGGTTGTGAGTTTGTGTTCCAGAAAATTCTGCGCTGCCCTTGAGCAAACCACTTAACTCAATTCACAGCCTAGCTGTTGCTATCAGATAGATGTTACACTCATGTTTGCTTAATCACACCATGGTCATACAAATTGGAATGTGCACGGTAATTTTTAAATGTTTTATCTTTATATTGCAGATAAATATCTGGGGAACAGGTTGCTAAGTTACGGACGGACCCTTAGTGTGTCATTTACGGCTGAGCTGGAGGAACTCTTGCCCAGAAGTGTGACTGTGATGCTGGAGGGCTCCGGAATATCAGTTACTGCTGATTTGTACTCACAACAGGAGACTTATTCCTCATTGGAGAAGACGCCCATCAACACTTTCACTCTCAGGTGTGTGTGAGTGAGCGTATTATTCCCGACTGTTTGCTAAAATGTGGGTAGATAGTAAATACATTGCTGAAATAACGCACATGGGTTAAAAGGGATTCAAAGATCAGATTTGGCTTAAACATTTTTAGCTTAAATGATTTGGTGGTCTGGCAGAATTATTTCTAATATCAGTTTATATTAAATTTTACTTCTCTGCCTCATTTTGCCATCATCTGTACTCCATATAACGACATTGTAGATATAGTAAGAGTAGCATACTATACCAAATTTAGCCAAGATTTTAAGTAGGTGTTTAAAGAAACTTAAATAAAAGGGCAAAGACAATGTGCTTATTTGATTTGCCTCTAATTGTGCCTCATTGTGTGCTGTTAACAATGATCTGATCACTTCGTGTGTGAATAATTAAGCCAAACAATCTTCCCACATAACTATTTGTTGGCATTTTATGTTTTCATGGAATCCTTTATCCTACTTTTAAGAG
Source organism: Cyprinus carpio (assembly GCF_018340385.1). Taxonomy (NCBI): domain Eukaryota; kingdom Metazoa; phylum Chordata; class Actinopteri; order Cypriniformes; family Cyprinidae; genus Cyprinus; species Cyprinus carpio. Next base: position 10,467,655 of record NC_056601.1, read on the forward strand.
TGAAACCACAGACTCTAAGATCAGGTGGTAAACCTCAAAATAAAATATAAATAAAACATAATGGTCTTTAAGGACATTTGCAGACCGGTAGGTTCACATCATGTTCAGTAAGAATACTGTTGTTCACGTTGCTAATGAGGATGTTCATTGCATTTCATCTTAAATGTATAACCTGTGATGGATGAAAAGATGCCAGATTTTTCACAGGATTGGGCTTTCTGTTTAAAAATATATTGTAGTTGTTCTCATGAAAGTGCTCAAGTTTTAATTTATTACATTTAGTCATTTAGCAGATTAATTTCTTCTTGCAGTACTGCTAAAAAGCTGGTTATTACATCAATTACTACACCATTTTCACCTCTATATAGGCTAGCAGTGATAACTTAAAAAAAGCATCTTAATACCAGGTGGAATTAGAGCAATGTTATAGGAAGAAAAAATTGTGTGAATTGCTTTTGTGTTTTCTAAGGAAGGTATTTCAGTTTCCATGGCAGAAACATTTGCCCAGTGGGACCACATGACATATATATATAGTCATGACATCTGTGTGCGTACAATACTATGTACTTTGGTCAGCATATGGCAATTTTACTTGGCAGTGTTTTCTGCTAACCTGAAGCTTTTCTGTTCATAGAAGCTTTTCACATTTGCATTTGTTGTTTTGACAGGCACTTTCCTACCAGAGTGACAAGAAAATTCATATATTTTGTGACTCACTCATACCTTATTCCGTTGGCTTAAATTGACTAGACCTAGTGTGCCTTAATGAAGAGCCTCAGTTTTACGTAAATAAAGTCAGAGGAGCGCTGTTTTCTTTTGAAAAACACTACCATAGTTATTATAGCAGACACAGTCACATGTTTCTAACCATTATCTCTGCTTTCTGGTTTCCAGGTTAACAGAGAAGAGCGTAAATCCATCTGTTGCCCAATTTGAGTTTCTCCGAATGCTTTACAATCTAACTGCACTACATATCAGCAATGCAGGAGGCCAAGACTGTAAGTCATTGTTTATATATGTATGTGTGTTACACAACTGTATAAGGAAAAGACATGCACTGAAATGAGACAGAAATGCAGTCATGAAAGACTGAAAAAAAAATGATTTAAATGGCAAGGGAACATGCATTTCCAGTATGGACTGTACTGTAATCAGCCATCGATTAATATTCCAGTGGAGCCTGTAACTTTGGTCATGCCTCCCAGTTCGTTCCTGGCCTGTGATTGTTTTTAGTTATTGCCTTTCATTGTGGCATGATTTCTGTGCTCATTGAAATATATGCAGTGATGTACCTCTGTACTAGCCAGTTGGAGAGTGACACACTGGAATACAGTACATCTGAATGGATTATAGGTGTGAATGTTTCCCATTCTGGCATCAATTAAAAGTTTTATTTCTTTAATTGTTTAATGAATTAATCCTTTAACAGATTTTTACAAACAATAATGTAATGATGATTTAGCTTTTATTCTGGAAAATGAATTAAACTTGTGTATCTAACCAAAAGCAATATCATAAGTGTATTGAACATTACTCCTGTGAAAAAAATACAACAGAACCTATTTTAATCAGTGATGCTGTCTACACTGGATGCCGTGCGGCATGACACGACAAATCCCGACAGTAAACTGATGCCTCGTTCTATTGATGACGTACTGACACAAAGTTCAAATTATTTTTAATGGTCTCTTTGTCACGTCCAATGTCCAGCTGTTGCGGCAATTTGGTGTAGACACAGTGTAACAGAATTTTCTTTCATTAAAATAAATATCTATTTTTATAAAATGCACTTACAATTAGCTTCTAAAGGCACTTGTAAACAATATAAATAATTATAATTATATTTATTATTGCTGTTGTTAAAAATATATCTATTTAAATGGATTCAAATAAAGTGCCTCTACAGCACTTATTTAAGGGGTGGTTGATTGCAATTTCACTTAACTTTAGTAAGTGTGTAATGTTTCTGTTTGAGCATAAACAATATCTGCAAAGTTTCAGTGCTAAAAGTTCAATGCAAACTGAGATATCGACTTTTAAAATGATGGCAGTTTAATGCCTACAAAAATGGCTCGTAGGGACTACAACAAACTTCTTCCCAGGTTCGTGACGTCACAAACCCAGAAATTTACATAAACCCCGTCCCGGGGAACATGCAACAAAGGGGGCGAGACTATGTTGCGCTGCTGTAAGAAGAGGAAGAGTTGTTGCCATGCCGTCAAAACTAGGGCTGCACGAAAAAATCTATTCATATATGAATCGCGATTCTGTCTTCTAACGATTCTGATGGATTCACAAGTTTCAAAATCAATGTTCTAAAGAAGCAGTTCTTAATACTGTTCCTCATATCCACCTGCTCTGCACACATTCTGCTCTGCATCTCTCTCTCTCATTCAGCTCATCTGCTCAGCTCCAACAATAAACTGTTCCAATTATACACTTTGTGTATAGACGGTTTCATCGGGCGCACGCGCCTGGCCCTAAGTTAACTTCCGGTCTGTGTTTGTTTATCAGTCTGGCTAGGCGCCGGCTACAAACACAAGAGTTAAAGGTAAGGTGATGAGTAGACTGATGTTGGGCTCAGGTGGTTGTGCTGTGTGATGTGTTTCCCATACATTTATTTATTTGTGGCGCTCACCAAAATAGCAAAACTGACCGATTTTCCAAAAGTTTTCGCTGAATAATTATTGCTGTTGTTATTGATTCTAATAGGAAGTCTACTGGAAGTTAAGTTAGGGCCACAAAAGCGTGTATGCACGGTAAACTTTTCTTTATATTGTTGCCATTGAAACCATCTATAGATAGACAGATATTTTTCACATAGCCACGAGAAGCATTAAACATGGACGAGCACGCGGTTGCCGTGGTAACGAGCAATACTTGCTGCCAAACACTTCTTACTGTTACAAAATAAACAATTACTTTACAAAACTGCTACAATGCAATCATTTATTCTGCTGTACTAAGTAGGGGTGTAAATCGGATGGTTCGTCACGATATGATATGATATAGATTCTAATACCCAGCGATACGATATTTTCCGATACCTCAAAAAATTCTACGATACGATTGCGATTCGATTCGATACAGGAGTATATCGATCGATATATCGATATTTTGATATTTTATATCTATTTTAAACAACCATCTACATTTTTATTAACTCATAAATGCAACCAAAATATATAAAAAAAAAACATATATCTGAAAATTTTACATTCTGTACCTCAGTTGGGACATTCACAACAAAAAAATAGGCCTACACTTTTTTTAAATAATAAAGAAAATAAACAATTGGAAAAACAATTCTGGCTGCTACTATGTGCTCAGTGCTAAAATTATTTTCTACAGATAACCAAATTACAAGCAATAGCAGAAAATAACTACAATACAACAAAGACACAAGTTCAATAAACAGTGCTTTTCAGGTTTTTCAGCTCAGTCAAAAATAAATTTTCAGGTACGCTACAGAAAATGTGAAATAACTGCACAGTCTTCACTCTATAAATTAAATATAGATTAATCATCTCTGATGTTATAACGGTTATTTAGTCAGGAGCAGTGAGCACTTGTATTTTTCTTTGACAGCATTAGATTTATTATTAGTTTGCTTTCACTTTAAGAAAGAAGCACGGATTTAATACTACTGATACACACACCTTTTCTTTCTGAACTGTTTACGTTAAAACATATGCCTAACGACTGTGTTTACTAGGATATTCGTCAAAATGCTCATTTTGATTTAATTTTGTCTGTATTTATTCATCCATGCACAAAAAAGCGGAAGAGAGCTCGATTTAGTAGTCACGCGGTCTAGACGCCACTGTCTGTGTCCGTGCGCACACAGCGCTCGACTGTTCCACCAACAATCACGAGCGTCTTTTATGCTTCACCTTGTGCCTTCGGTCAAGGGCAGTCCTTATATTGAGTCCTGATACGCGAGTTTGAGCGAGAATGCACGCGTTGGTAATGCATAGACGGACATTATGTGAAAATGTGGACAGTGCCAAATAAGCTGCCTATTTATTTTACAGATATCGATATTTTACGTGTGGCATCGATGCATCGTATCGTCAGACATCGTATCGATGTATCGATCCATATCAATGAATCGTTACACCCCTAGTACTAAGCGTACAAATAACAGCATATCTAAAAGTATAAGACATAAACAAACAAAAAAACTTATCATTCTGAAATGTCCTATAAGAGTTTGCACCTGCAGGTTTTGTGCAATTCTCTGCACTAATATTCTCCGGGTCTCAATCTGCCTCAAATTGATAGGGAATATTGCCTGCGTCATTGTTTACTACAACGGAGCACATTCTGAGGTGAGGGGCGTGACGTTTCTGTACTGCACTAGGCGGTTTAGCAAATCACAACACACTGGGCCAGCTGACCAATCTGAGCCCATTGCATATTTCTGAGGGAGGGGCTTCATAAAATCAGGAACTCATCAGTGTGTTTATATTTTTTTTTACGAAGCATTTACATGTTAGACTGCACCCCATAAACATAATCAAGCTTAGAAAAAACAGTCAACCACCCCTTTAAGTAAATAAATGTTATTGTTATAAACTCTTTTAGTTTGCATAAATTCTCAAAATATAAAAATAATTATAATAATTTGCAGAGGTAGTTAATGAAAAGCAATGAGAAAAACTAATAATTATTTATATTTATTAATAATAATAATAATTGTTTTGTAATAATAATAATAATAATTCTAATTATAATTATAATAATACATCTCTATTTCAGTATAGTGCCTATACATACATACATACATACACAAATATCACACAAAAAAGGAAGACAGATATAATAAAACCCTTCCCATGTAAATAAATGAGTAAGATATTTTAAAGTTTATTTTCAGGCCAGACCACAACAGAAAGCAGCATACACACATACAGCAATCAATACTCTATTTTTCCCCTGTATTTAGCATCGCCAACTTGAAAAAAAAAACACCAGGTGAAATAGGGCTATGTTATAGGGAATAGTCTGTGTGAATTGCTTAAAGGGGTCATATGATGCTGCTAAAAAGAACAATATTTGGTGTATTTGGTTTATGCAGTTTAAGGTTTAAAAAAACACATTATTATCCACATACTGTACATTATTGTTTCTCCTCTATGCCCCGCCTTCTGAAATGCATCGATTTTCACAAGGCTCATCTCTCTGAAAAGCGAGGTGTGCTGTGATTGGCCAGCTATCCAGCTATCTAGAGTGAGCAGAGGCCGGCTTGAGTGAGCAGAGGCAGGCGGCTTCAGAACGGTGCGGCAGGCGTATTCTACGAAGGAGCGTACCTTGGTCTTGCAGCAACCACATGTGACAACCCCGGGGTGGACTCCGCTTCGTCCACGGTGAAAGACGATTCTGCAATCCACATTGCAAAATTGATGTATTTCCTCAGCGACCAGCACAGATCAGCTCCAGGCATGATGAAGCGGATATCGTCCTCGTTTGGAAGGCCAAACAAAGTAGTTTCGCTTTCACAGTTAAACACACAGAGTCTTTACGACATGGCGGCGGTGGCAACAACAATACTATAACGAGAATAAAAGGTACGCCTTCTTTCTGGGTGGCGTTATGTAAATCTTCCCACATAATGATGTAGATATGTGGGGGCATGTTAGAATGAGCCGTTTCAAGGGGGCGTGGACGAGTCTCAACTTTTATAAAGAATATCTCTTTGGATTTAAGACTATAGTCTTTGGAACTTCACAGATCTTCTTTATTCACCAAGAGCTTGTAACACTCCAAAGAGAAAGGAAAATTCGAAATCACATCATATGACCCCTTTAAAACAGGTTTTTCTTTGTGTTTTCGGAGGAAAGTATTTCAGTTTCCATGGCAGACTGAAATATTTGCCAACAGAGACCACATGGCTTATCAACAAGTATATTTTATTATTATAAATGTGTGAACAACATGATAAACATCAGAAAACAATTGTGGTTTCAATCATGACATCCATGTGTGTGTGTCATCAGCATATGGCAATTTTACTTGGCAGTGTTTTCTGCTAGCCTGAAGCTTTTTCTTTTCATAGATGCTTTTTAAACTTGCATTTGTTGTACATCTTCATTCAGGAGATAGTAAGAAGCTGTAGTAAAAAGAGAAAAATGCCTATAAGAGGAGACTAAACTCTGAGCATCCCTGCCAAGCTGCACTTACAAATACTGTACATGAAGCATAGAGTTTAAGGCAAATTGTGTGATTCTACGTGGGAGTAGATTTCTTCTCTCACACACACTTTGTCTCTCTCTCGTCTGTTTTCTTCGTCAAAGGAAGAAAACTACATCTTACCAAAGAGCATAATTATTTCTCTACCACGTCATGCACTGACAGGTTCTTTCACTGATTCTTGGAAACTGCTGCACTGAAATTTGTGCATGTGTTCGAACCGTTCTCCCCCTGCTACAGTGTGCACATGATAATCAGTTTGTCTGTATACGGCCACGCACACACAAATGCCAGTATCTCTCAAAAGCACATGCAATCATTAGTTTTCCTGCCCATGTCCTGATATGAAAGGTGAGAAGTTGAGACGATAGGACACAGAGACCCTGGAGGAAGAGAGAGTTGAGGTGAGAGAGAAATTTGATCTGTGTACAGTCTCCCTCTATCACTATTTATGAAGCAGTATGGATCCCTGAGAGAAACAAAGACCCACTCACCTTCACCATGTTCCACCTTTCCCCACTCAGCCCTTATTGATTAATTCATTCCTTGTTCATTTATTCATATGATGATCAAAGATTCTATCTGCTTGCACCCAGTGGTCCTGATGTCTGTCTGTGTGTAAGCAAAGGTGTGAGAAAGGCAGAGGGGAGCTTTAGCAGGCAGGGTAGCTAAACTACATCGTGAGGGCAATTACAAGTGGACGGGACACAGTGATTTCACATTCAGAGTAGATTCATGGTGGAGTGCTCTTTCCAAATTCATCAGAACTGCTTAATCCCGCTAAAAAAAAAAAAAAAAAAAAAACCTTTGAATTGGCACTTGTCTTTTCTTAGTCAGCATATGATGTATTTTACTCTTAAAAAAACTTGTTTTTCTGTCACACAGCGTCTTACATATATTTACTGTTATGCCATTTCTGTGCACCCCAAGGATTGATCCATTATTTATTTATTTTTTTGTTTGTTTGCACTACTGTTCAACAGTTTTATATATACATATTTATATATATATATATAAGACTCAACAATACCACAAAACACTAATATTGTGAAATGTTAGCTTAAAACAACTCTATTGTAATATATGTTAATGTAATTTATTTCTGTGGTGGTGAAGCTGAATTTTTAGCATCATTACTCCAGTCTTCAGTGTCACATGAACCTTCAGAAATAAAGAATCTAGTTCAAATTGTTAATATCTAATGTGCTCAAGAAACATTTTTTAAATGATAAATATTATTAGCAATATTGAAAACAGTTGTGCTGCTTAATATTTTTGTGGAATTCCTCATACATTTTTTAAGGATCCTTTAATGAATAGATCGTTCAAAAGAAAACCTTTTATTTGAATTTTTTTGTAACACACAAACACACACATATATACTGTCACTTTTATCGATTTAATGTGTTTTTGCCGAATAAATGACTTAATTTTTTTTTTTTTTTAAATCATACTGGTCTCAAACAAACTCAAACTTAAACTGTTGTGTATTTATATATTTATTGTATAATTTCTAAGTAGGTTATACAGTTATTATAAGTTATATATCTTCTTGTTTACAGACACCTCCCAGCTCTCCAGGGTAAGCCTTGAATCTGCAGTCCGGACAAACTACGATATGGTTTCACATGCATCATGGGTGGAGGAGTGTTCTTGTCCCAGAGGATTCACTGGGCAGTTCTGTGAACACTGTGCTCCTGGATTCACCAGGGAGACCCCTAATGGTGGACCCCTCTCCCCTTGTGTACCGTGCAACTGCAATCAGCATGGGACCTGCCATCCTGAAACAGGTTGGGAGAGTGTTTGTTTGTTTGTTTGCATGCAGACTCAACTTTTTAAAGCAGGGTGTCATCCGGTGATACAACATATACTGTTTCCCCACCGTAGTAATGTTTATTTTTCCATATAGATACATTAATCTTCAAAATTTGGGAAACACTAATACATTGTTTTTGTTTGAGAGAAAATGACACTTGTTTATTAAGGATGGGATACACCCATGCATTTCTGATCATTAATCATGCAAGTGTCAGAAGTGGCTTTGTCTTTGGGCTCTTTCGAAAGGCCATGCAGCATCTCAGCATCTTCTCCTGGCTACTGCAAATAAAACTGGTGTTTAGCGTGTCCTGTTTAATGTAGCTTCCAGCTAAACATCAGTGAGGGGTCTCTTTCTCAAAATGCAGACTCTTATGTGCTCCTCATTTTGTTTTGAATCTGGGCTGTCCACTTATCTCCCCTGTGCTGTTAGATACTGTTTGCTTTGTTCTTTTGTTCTTGTGTACAGAATAGCCTTCATCTCTCAAAAGAACAATTGAATGACTGGAAGAATGTGTTTGTGTTGGGCCATTTATAAAACCAAAATTTCAAAAGTGACATTGTACAGTGACTTGAAAGAAATGCAAGTATATTCACTACTTTAACAACTGAAATAGACTTGGCACTGCCATTTCCACAGTTCATTAAGCAGCACAACCATTTTCAACTATGCTAATAATAAGAAAGGTCTCTTGAATACCAAATCAGCACATTAGAAGGATTTCTTAAGGATTATATAGCACATGGTTTTCTTAGTAGAATGGAGTAATGGCTGCTGAAAATGTGGCTTTGCAATCATAGCATATTTTAATATATTTTTAAAAGCAATTCATTCCTGGGATGGCAAAGCTGAATTTTCAGCAGTCATTACTCCATTGTTTTGTGTAATATGATCAGAATCATCTAAATGTTTATTTGGTTTTCAGGAAACATTTCATATTATTATCAATGTTGTCCTGTGGTGCTTAATATTTAATACTATTTTGATTATTAGAGAGCTCAAATGAGCAGCATTTCTTTGAAATACATTTTTTTTTTGTTTATAATTATATTGTAAAAATCTTTTCTGCCACTTTTGATAAATTTAATGCATTCTTGGTAAATAAAAGTATTAATTTCTTTCCAACAATCAAAAAAAAAAAAAAAAACCTGACCCCCAGACTTTTGAGTGGTAGATATATTTTTTGAATTATAATTAAAAATATATATATATTAATTTAAATGTATAAAATGATTATAGAATTATATATAAAAAAAACTTTTTTAAATGGTAATTATTTTAAACTGTATACAAGTTTTTGAATGTATTTTTTACTAATTAACTCTTTCCCCGCCATCATTTTGTTTTTAAAAGTTGCCAGCCAAGGCCAGCGATTTTGATGATTTTCACTAAAATTTGATGGCCTCCAGTATATTTTGCTGGATGAATATTTGAATATGCAATACACCAAAATAAAGATCAGAGCCTCTACTTTTAAAGTTTTTTTCTAGCTTAAAGCATTCTTTTTTTATCAACACTTGAATATAGGTAGGTTTCATCAAAAAAAAAAAAAAAATGCATAATTTTGAGTAAAAAGGTGAGGAAATCAAATTTTTATCAAAAACTACATCTGGATAATATTCAGTATGATTATCAAAGCATAAATCCGGTAAATCGCTTCCATCAACACCTCCAAAGCTTGCATAGACATATACCACTTCCTGGATCAACATTTTACTCTGTAACATTATGCTGTCTATTGTTGATGGTCGCATTATTTCTCATATGCATATGGGTATATAAGAGATCGCTCATTTCTCTGTCGTGTTCATGTGTGTTTTTGTTCAGGAGGTTTTGTTCTCGTTCAGAAGATGTGTAATAGCGCCCCGAGTGTATAACAGTGAAAACATGAAAAGCCGTAAAAACTCGTCAATGGCGGAGAAGCGTTTTCTTTTAAAAGACGGGATAACTCGTCAATGGTGGGGAAAGAGTTAAGAGCTACACTGGTGAACAGAAGGAAGAATTTCTTTCAAACAATGTCTTCAGTGTTTCCAAACTTTTAAATAGTGGTGTCATAAACCTACAGGTACAGTTCCTATTTCTTCTAGATTAAAAGAAGCCCCTATCAAAAGCCCATTTGCTCTTTTATCTAAAAGATGGACGTTCTATTTCCACAGCCGCCAAATTGAATGCTGCAATTTCTCAATATATCTACAAGTGGTGTACTTATAATGTTTCTGACTGTAGGCTTCCAAATACATTTTTATACCCCCAGCAAAATCACTGAAATGTTCCTCTCACAACCCTCTTCTTGTTGCTGTCATTTACTGAGCTGCTTTTCCTTGTTCCTCTCTCACTTTTTCATTCCTCCTCTTGTTCTTTCCATGACCCCATTAGCAGCTAGAATGGCGGGCTGTCTTTCTGTACAGGGTTGATAGAGTTCACACTCGTTCCTCTCTCCTCTATTAGACCTGCGAGCCAGCCAGGGGCTAATTAATTGTAATGTCGATTGCAAAACAAAGAGTGTTTGTTTGTGTTCGTCTACTTTCAACGACCACTCCTGACGTGGATTTAAGCACTTGTCCTCCTCTTTTTCTCACTCTTGCCTGCTCTGACTGTCTCTCTTTCACACTGATGAGTAATTTCACTCTTTTAATATGCGGCAAATTAAACCTCCATCATTCTTATTATGAGTGTAATGTGTGATTAGTTTGGTACAAGTCTTTAACATTACAAATTAATGTCAGACATGACTTTATCTACCACTCGGGGTAGGCAAAAGGACAAATGAGAGCAAGCGATTCACTTGTATGCGAGAAAGAGGGAGGGAATGGAAGGAAGAAGGAAAGAGGGAATCAAAGCAAAGGGAGCTCAAGGTGGGGGGGGGTGAACGAAAGATTGAACGAATGTATGCACAGGAAATCTTCACCTCCTCTGAGAAAAGGAGGAGCCCGTTCCTTTTATTTATTTATGAACATGTTTAACTTCAAAGCAGATTTCGCCTAAGTCACAGCGGGCGCTGTTCATTGCCATTTAGCTGCTTAAATATTTTCCAGGTTCGTAAATAGAACTAGGCCTGCAAGGTCCCTGCTGAAAACCAGCACGCTTTTCATTAGCATATGCATACGTCACTCTTCATTTTTCTCCGCATCAAAAACCAAAGTGTGTTTTAATCTTGTTTCGTATTCTTAAGCGTAATTATGTTTTGTTAGTCCTTTGATGAGCATTAATTTAATCTCATTTCCACTTCAGGAAGGGTTTGTGCACTGACGAGCCACACCCCTTTGATTTATTTTTTTTTTCCGAACAAGAGGGTGTTTCTCACGGTAATGTAATATGGTTGTAATTGGCTGTTAATTGGTTATTAGTCTTGTCACTCAGCACAGGTGTTGTTTATTTGGTCAGAGATAAGAGAGGAGGGAAGCTCACCACTCTGAGCTGAATCCAGTAGTGCTTCGTAATTGTGATTTATTTAAAGTCTGCCTGTTCGTGTCATTTCTATTTTCCTGCGAGCAATACAACAGATTGGAAAAAGTTAATATTTGCAGCGGAAAAATGGAACGGTGGCACAGTGTTGTGCTTGAGGGCTAATGAAGTCAAGCATATGTCCTTCGAATGCACATATATTTTGCGTGCGTGTGTGTTTTCTGGTCTCTTTCTTGAGTACTTTTCCCAAGCATGTTAATTTAAGGGATCCCATCCATAAAATTAGGTTGAGAGGGCTTGTATTTGTCTTGGAAGAATCGGGGAAAGAACAGACAGAGAAGCAGAAAAAGAGGGGTTTGCTGAGAATGTGGGTTTTCATATAAATGTATTTAAATTAACTGCTACAGTCGCAGAAAATGCGAGAGCATTCATATCTCACCTTGCGCCATTGTGTCATTTTCATTCTCTCTTCCTCTCACCTTCTCTTCCCACCCTTTGCAAAAGAGATGTGCATTCGATTTGGATCAGTAAATATGGCAAAAACAATGAATAATTTTATAGCGGATAACAGCACATAAAAAGAACATTCATCTGCTTAGGATGTTTGTCTGTAATATTAACTTAATTTAAACCAGCAAATAAAGAAGAAAACAGCACAACCTTGCCTAAAGAAAACTGAATGGTCAACTCAGACTTAAATATATTCTCACATTCTTATATTACATGAGGTTCTGTGTTCACATGGGTTTTAAAATGTGTTTTATAAGAGTGACTCATACATTTAAAAGGCTGTTTTTTCTGTATGTTCTATTCTGATTTTTCTCTCTGTTCCTACCATCATCATTGTTCCTACAGTGAAGTTGGCCTTATAAAGGAGGTGAAAAGATAATGAAAGGAGAAAGAAAAATACATGGAAGATGTTCTGTAGTGAGAAAGTACATCTGTCTGTCTTTGTCATAGATGATCGGCTGTCTATTTTTCAGAGTTGTGAGAACATATCATCAATTCAAAGACTGAATGAAAAGACTCAGTTTTCAATCTTTTTGATTTGAGTATCAGGGCATCGGTGAGTAAAATCATTCTGAGGCTTTAGATGTCCGTTTGCCACTACACCTTGAGCATGGTACACAATACAAGAATGATTTATTTCTAAAAAAAAAAAAAAATCATTTTATTTTATTTCTAGACTGCTACATATTCCTTAGTTTTTGAGGCTCACCAATGCTGCGTATATTTGTTTAACAATACAGTAAAAAACAGTTATATTGTGAAATGTAATGCTCAAGAAACATTCCTTATTATAATAAAATAAAATAATTTATTTCAAAGAAGAAATTCTAAAGTTCGACCCCAGACTTTTGAACAATAGTCTATAGTTAAACAAAGCATAAATAAAGACACATACAAACTCTTAAATAAATCTTTTTGCTGTAATTGATTCCAAAGATTTATTCTATATGATGCCATTGCAACATAAAAAGTGTTTGGCTAACCATCTGGAGCCTCATAAATAAAAATGCTACAGTCTAATTAGCTATTTAATGTAGACCAACCTGTAATGAATATTCTAACACGCTCAACCGCCTTATGACGGATGTAGTCTGGCAGCTACCGGAGGTCAAGAGCGCCCTTTTCCCAAAGGACAGCTGCAGGGATGGGTCCTTTTCATGCCTCTGTTTTTGGAAAGAGAGGGACGTCTTTATTTTACTCTCATTCTTTCACCCCTCTCAAAGAGTCAGGAAGGGCCCATGTGGAGGTGTTGACATTTAGCCCCCCTAAAGCAGTGAATAATTCAAAAAGAGGAAAGGTACAAATGTCAGGCGCTAGGAATAAACTTGCCTGAAGAGATGCGAGATTTCAAGTAAAGACATTGATATGATAATCCCAGCAGACCTCTGGCCGTGGATATCGTCCTGTTTTGCATAGCACAGATGAGTCTGTGAATATTTAGGATTCTGATTTGAATACATAATGAACCCGGCCTCTTTTGTGACCATTAGTTGGACAGCATGTAAAATTAACTTGATTAATCTTGATTGATTAACCATTAAATATAAATCGGACTCTGTAAGAGAATGTTGATCTGATATCACTGTCAGTCGTCAAGCAGTTTGAGGGAATAAGGAGACTTTTGTTTCAGAATGCAAATGAACCAACTTCCATGCCAGCAGCTTTTGATCTGCACACAGGGAAGTGGTTGTTTCTGTGTGTGTGTGTGTGTGTGTGTGTGTGTGTGTGTGTGTGTGTGTGTGTGTGTGTGTGGCATCTGCCAGTCAATAGCTGCCACATCTGTCTCATATTACCATAAGGGCAACTTTAACATCCGCCGAGGCCGACAGACAGATGGTAGCCAGCATTTCTTTTACAGTCAAACATAATTAAATGTAACCTCTCTCACCTTCCTATTCTTCCTTCTGTCTGTCTCTTTATACCTTTGTGACCAGGTGTAACTGGCTGTTCATGCTGAAAAACGTCCTGAGATTAATCATTTCAGCTGGATTGCACACATTCTCATCACCGGTTGCAATGCTGACAGAAATGTCATCCGTCATCTTCAAGCCTTCAGTTATGATTCAAATGAATCTGATCCAAATTTTAGTCACCTGTTGCCTTTGGATTGCAACATTACTGTGAAGTGAAATGAAACGGGTCACCGACAAAATATGTAATGTTGTCTCACTTCGTGACCTTGAATTTAGTGTTTGAGAACTCATACATTTGGTTCACTCAAAAATAAATATAGTAATTTCTCACCCTCATGTGCTCTCTTACATAAAACCAGAAAAAAACAATCCTTTCCACGCAGTTATAAAAAAAGGAGAATAAAGCTTTCAAATTGCAAAAAGCCCCCGAAAATGTGGTCCATGTGGGTTCTGTACTCTATTCTATGTCTTCTGACGCCATAAAAAGACCAAAATTGGCTTTTTGTTGTACTTTAAGGTATAGCAGAGTGTTCAAAACGTTTTTGCTCTGCATTATGTGGTGTTGCTGTGAGTCCTGTGTTTTGTTGTGTAAGAGAGTGGTATTGATCTTTGTGAGAGTTGAGGTTTGTCTTGGTGAAGTGATATATGGGGCGGTGGTTCTTTTAGTAAGACTTTTAGAGTTAAATTTGTTTCCAGGTCAGACCGACACAGACGGTACGTCTGTGCATACACTGTGTTTCCAGACCTCCCAAAGGCTGAAAATAAAATGCCTCCTAAATCTATTTCAGCAGAACAAATAAACAGAGGAAGAGGAACACGGCCGAATCCAGCTGCTTATAAAATCAGACAAAAAAAATAAAAACCCAGACGCCCCTACAGTCTTTTCTTAAAAGACTCCAGACTTCTTTATGAACTAAGGTGCTTTTCATTTGAAGTTATCACACTGGTTCCCCGTTATTGATCTTTCTGTCCATCTGTCTGTTCCTCTCAGTCTCTTGCTTGCTTTCTCTTTCTTTCTCTGACTCTGATTTGGATCTATTAACGCTGGTCAAAATCTTCGAAATCACAAAGTCTTCCAAGCTAGAGATAGTACTCTGGCTTATAAGAAAGCATCATGTCCTCCTGGATAGTGGTTGGGACTGAATATGTACTATATGTGTATGCTTTATTCACAAATATAACACAATCAAATTATTCTTTGTTATATTTGTGGAAGAATGTTTTCCAGTTACATTATTGTCTGTTATCAGCTATACAATACAATAAATAATTACAACAAATTATTTCATAAATAATTCAAATAATTTCTTACCCCTACCCAATACTTTTCTCTGACTTTCTCTCTATTCTCTCAGGCACTCAGCTATCTCTCTCAGTGAAACCTTATTAAATCTATTACTGTTAACCTTGCAAATTCTCTCAGTGGCATTTAGTGCATTTGAGGGACAGCAGGAGTGTGAAGTCTTTGTCCTTTAATGTTGTGATTATCTGATTGCTAGGTGTGAATTAACCATCACACAGAGCTCCACACGACCTCACTTACAAACAAGCTGAGTTGTTTTTCACCATCCACTTGTACTGTGTAGTGCTTCTGTGCTTTTATCCAAACCATTTGAATATCTTAATCGGTTTATTAGCTTCAGTTTCTAAAGTCATCTTTACCATAGATTGGTAATTTTAGAGACTTAATTTCTTTAACACTATAGTTTTATTATTGATTTCTATCTTTTGTCATTCCGCTAGTGATTTTTCTCAAAGCTGTCTCAATAGGGAACGTCAGCACTAAAGCTAATAAACAATTCAGTAGCTTTCGAGGTTTTCACTGAAATGCATGTTAGAATGTTCTTTTATGTTATAGTGCCTGTAATTTATACAATTATTTTCGTGGATCTTTCTGAATACTTGTCCTTCATGAAGCTGCTTTACTATTCATCTCATGTGCTGAACATATTTCATACATACACGGGGTAAGGAAACATGTTTTTTCAACCATGAATGTGCTTACGTATTATATATCAAAGTCGAAGGTCAGAATGAACTCTCATAATGCTGTTTGCCCTCTTAGGGCAGCTTTTCCTAATAATCTGAGACAGAAAGACACATCTAGAGACTTTATGTTCTTATTGGTAAAGAGAATAAATGACTTTTAAATTAAGTTCTTACCACTGAATCAGAAATAATCGATGAGCTTTTGAAGACAGATGCATTTGAACAGTCTGATATCTTTGAGCTTTGTAGTTACCGACTAGTCACATCACATACTTTCTCGCATTTTCACTCACACGTTTAATATAATAGTGTATTGCCATCTGCTGTTTCAGATGGGTAGTGTACTTTTTAACTTAAACAGATGAGGGGTGCTTGTCTATAGGTACACACTCATACACTTGAAAAATTATAAAACGTTTGTTTCTTTTCATATATATTATAGTTTAGTTTATGTGTAAACATTTCTATTTTTTATGTAATGTGTATTCTTCCTTATGTATTTTGTAGTATATCTCTACTTGTTTTTAATTTCTGTAAAATTAAACTTTCAGGACATGTGGGCAGAATCCAAATGGAGCCCAGCGATTTTCCCAATGACATATTGTAGCCTGTGTTTTTGTGCTGACACTGGTCTGAACTGATGAGTTGATGCGTGATTGCTCACACCCTGGTGTTTCTGCACTGAGCCAGAAAGCCATTTGAGTATGTTTGCTTTTGTAGAAACTAATATTGTATTCATGGAGCTGTAATACTGAGTTTCAGCTTGTGAGGTTCAATGAATCTTAAGATTGTCTTAGACTGTCTGACTTCATGTAGCCTGTCTCCAAAATAATATCATATTTTTAGGGCTGGGTAAAAATATTGATTTCTCAATTTTAATCCATTCTCATTTTTATGAAATTATATCGATTCTTAAATCCTAAGAATCGATTAGTCTAGCATGTTTTCAGTTAATGAAAGGAACATTGATGTGCACCTCTTATCCAGAAATCGCAATAAGCTTTGTGCTTTGTTACTTTTCGTGTGAAACAAACTCCCATATTTCAAATTCTGTCCATTTTATTACAATATTCAAACAATAAATACTATTTCATGTGGAGTGCCAGATCGCTGTAGTATCGCCTCAGTTCAAGAGAAGTGGCAGCGCGAAACTCTTCTGAACTGATCTCTTTCGGCGACAGCATGAATGAACAATTGATGGTATGTTAAAAGAAAGAGTACAACTTACCGAGACCCAAGTCCATATCCTGTCTCATATAATCGCTCAATTATTGTTTCAACCACAGCAATGTTCACTTCAGTGTTCAGTGTTTATATTTCAAAAAACGAATTGGAGTAGAAATATAATTATGTTATTTACATTTAAAGTTAATATTATAACTTCAATATTATAAAAACTTCAATGAGTGTAATTTGAGTGTTTGTATACAAATCAGTTAATTGTAACCTTCAGTATTATAATAATGTAGTACCAACCGACTCTCATGTTTATTTTACAGCATTAGTTGAGGGATTTTTTTTTTCCTTCAGAAAATTTGCCATGTACTGTACTTGATGTGTGTGTGTGTGTGTGTGTGTGTGTGTGTTTTATTGCAGGTGTGTGTGACTGCAGAGACTTCACCACAGGTCATTATTGTGAGCTTTGTGAAGATGGTTACTATGGCAATGCACTGACTGGCAGCCCAGGCGACTGCTTACCTTGTCCTTGTCCAGATCACACCACCTGTGCCCAGGTGCCAGAGACGGGGGACGTGGTTTGTACCAACTGTCCAACAGGCCAAAGGGGTCAGTTGCATTCAGTTTATGTGCTATTTACATAATTCAGCTCAGCATAGCTCAGCATTAATATGCAAACAGATTAGTAGTTAAAATACATTATGCACTCACTGTAAATAAATATACATTTAGCAGACGCTTGCATCTGAAGCACAAACACAAAGGGTGATAATAAATAGAAAGTAGATTGTGTTAATGGATTTTAATGGATTCCCAGGTGTACGGTGTGAATTATGTGAAGATGGTTTCTATGGCAACCCTTTGGGTTGGGGAGATAAAGTGCAACCGTGTGTGATGTGCGAGTGTAATGGGAACGTGGATCCCAATGCAGTGGGTGTGTGCGATCACATGACTGGACGCTGTCTGAAATGCCTGGGACATACGACTGGGGACCATTGTGAAAAATGCAGATCAGGTTACTACGGCAACGCTTTGGCCAATGAACTCAATCCAGAGCGAAAGTGCAAACGTGAGTATCATTTAAAACATGAATGTGGCACAAAATGAAGACATTTGATTGTTGATTTCGGGGGGGGAGGGGTATATAGTCACCTACCTTATCCTCCTAGGGACAGTAAAATTAAAAATCACCTACATTGTGGAAACCAGCCAAAAAAAAATGGCTTAATATACTGCAGATATGTAAATGCAAATGAGTAAGAGACAGAAAATATCATTAGCTGAGTATAAAAACAATAGAAGTCAATGGAAAGGCGTTGATGCTTTGAGACTTCAAAACTTTGATTAAATTGTTTTTGAGAAGCTTGGCAACATTAAGCATTTTGTCCTTGTTCGAGCTGTTGCTTTGTTGCATGCCTCATTAGAATGTAGACATTAAAAAACATTTTGTGCATGAGCTATACATCATTTGCGATCATGTGGGTGAGAAGATTTTTTGTGAAATTCTTTGTAACTCAGGAAACTTAACGTTCTGGGTATTTTGCATTGAGAATTTATGAATTTCTGTTTCTTAGCTTGTGCCTGTAACGTGGCTGGGACATCAGGATCACCTGACTGCCACCCTGATACAGGAAAATGTGTTTGCCTGAGTCATGTGACAGGGAGAGACTGTGGACAGTGTGAAACTGGCTATTTCAACCTGCAGCCAGGCTTGGGCTGCGAGATGTAAGATCTGTCAGTATGCCTGTCAGTCTATCAGCCTATAAATTAAAATAGCATAAATTCTATACTCTTTTCTTCTCTTCTATAGGTGTAACTGCAACCCCATTGGCTCCTCTTCTTCAGCATGTCATCCAATCACAGGACAGTGCATGTGTCGAACAGGTGTAGAGGGGCTGTCGTGTGACACTTGTCGAATGGGATTCTTTGGTTTCTCGTCTAGAGGCTGCAGAGGTATTGAAATCAATAATCAGAACCAGACACTGGACATGTGTGGTTGACATGGACAAGTCAGATTTGCCCTGAAACTAAGATTGATTTGTATCTTTAAAAACGGTTTACTATTTACATTTTAATGTTTAATATTTATTTTACTAATGGAACTTTTCATTTTTTTTTTATTATTAACAAATTAAAAATACAAATATTTAATAAACAAATTATAGTTGTCAGCTGTCAATGTTACTCTGTTAACCAAAGTATTTTACTGTGAGTTCAGCTAAATAAACTCCAAGGAGTGTTATAACACAATTGAATTTAGTTTTAAACGGGTATACATTTTAATACATATTTAAAAAGATAATTCACCCAAAATATGATTTTTTTTTGTCATTAACTACTCACCCTCATGTCATTCTAAACCTGTAAGACACATTAAGATATTTTTGATGAAATCCAAGAGCTTTCTGACTCACCATAGAGAGCAACGGAACTACCACGTTTAAAGCCCAGAAACGTAGTAAGGACATCATTAAAATAGTCAATGTGGTTCAACCGTAATGTTATGAAGCTACCAGAATAATTTTTGTGTGTAAAAAACAAAAATAACAACTTCATTCAACAACTTCTTCTCTTCCGTGTCAGTTTTACATGACGTACTGAGTACCAACGTACAGAGTACCACAACGCATGTGTGTGCATTCCTCTCTTTTCAAACAAGCCGCAGCGCATCTAGGTTCTATGTCGGAACGCCAAGTTCTGCATCAGCAGCACCACATGCATGCATCAAGAGAAGTATTCTCGTAGCTTCATAAAATTACGGCTGAACCACTGCTGTCACATGGACTATTTTAATTATGTCCTTACTACCTTTTTGGGCCTTGAATGTGGTAGTTCCATTACTGTCTAGGGTCAGAAAGCTCTCTGATTTTATCAAAAGTATCTTAATTTGTGTTTTGACGACCAATGAAAGTCTTACGGGTTTGGAACGACATGAAGGTGAGTAATTAATGACAGAATTTTCATTTTTGGTGAACTATCCCTTTAACATTATATATAATTTTGTCCATTGTGTCTTTCACATACCTGTTTCAAGTGAGAGTCATTGTTTCTCTTTGTCAATCTTCCACCTATAGCATGTAATTGTGACCCCATGGGCTCGACCTTGATGCAGTGCCATGACAATGGGACGTGTTCTTGTCGCCATGGGTTTGTTGGATATAAGTGTGACAAGTGTGAATTGAACTACTACCAGAACCGCCTGACCCACCAATGTGAGGAGTGTCCTGTGTGCTATAGTCTCATCAGAGACCAGGTGGGCCTTCCTCAGTTCATGAGAGAGAGAGATGATGAAGCATGAAAAATTATCTTTTGATGTAATGGTTGCTTAGCAAATTAAAAGGTTCACAATTACGTGTTATCTCACCCACTCACGAAGTTCCTTTGCTCAGATCTTCCTGGTTTTTCATAATGAGCATGAATGGGTGGTAACGCAAGGCTGGTTTTAACTCTGCCCTTTAAATGATAGTGCAAAGCTCAGTGGGGCTCAAGCTAATAAGGTGCAGTTGATATTTTTAATAATCAAAGTTTCGTCTACTGCTGTAATTGAGTGCTTTGATTTTTCTGTTTTTAAATATGACTACGTTTACACATTGTCTCTTCATTTTTTCTCACAGGTTTTGTTAATGATTTTTTTCACATTGTTATGTGTACAGGCCAGTAAACTAAAGGCCAGACTGCGGGAGTTGGAGACGCTGCTCAGCAGCTATGACTGCAATAGATACAGTCGGCATTATCGTGGGCGCCAGCAGCACAGACACCAACATAACGGCCTGGACAATCACATACAGAAGGACCAAGTTGAAGACTATCTGCCCAATGCTCTGGAGGACCTCATAGCTATTCAAGGTGAAAAGTCCTTAACCTTCCCACTCCCAAGATAAGAGAATTCACAAACAAGCTGTTTAACACATATTAAATGGCAAAGTACCACTGGTGACTATCTAATATTATACAATAATATATAATATTACAATATATTTTATAATACAATATATAATACTGTTTAGTATATAATATTTAATGTCCAGCACATGTACTATGTTTACTACATGGAAGGCAGATTAATTAGATAAAATATTAATAAAATAAATAATAATGCCCTTAAAAAGCCTAATTAGTCATTGTTGTTGTTGTGTTTTTTTTGTTGTTGTTGTTGTTGTTTTTTTACATTAAAGCACCATTACATAGTTAATAGAAAGTAACACAATGTAAATAAGAAGAATTTAATGTGTAATTAGAGGGGCTTATGTAGTTATTTATATATTGTTGTAATTGTTAACATGCAACATGTGTGTAAGACTCATTAATTTGATCAAAAATGACAGTAAAGACATTTACAATATTGCAAAAAATCTATTTCAAATAAGTGTTGTTCTTTTGAACTTTCTATTCATCAAAGAATCCTGAAAAGAAAAATGCATCACAGTTTCTGCAAAAATATTATGCATATTCAAATCAGCATATTAGAATGATTTCTGAAGGATCGTGTGACTTTAAAGACTGGAGTAATGGCTGCAGAAAATTCAGCTTTAATATTGCCATTTTAAAATATATTCAAATAGATTTTAAACTGTAATGACATTTTAAAGTATTACTGATTTTACTATATTTTATAAGGCTGTATAATTGCAGCCTTGGTGAGCATGAAAGTCTTATTTCAAAAATACTTTTGAAGGATATTATATGCTAAGAAAAACTAATTTGTTTAGTATGGTTTGTACAGTGGCTTTTCAGTTTATCAGAAACTAATGTAGAACATATTGTACCTCCATTCAGCTTTGTTGTTTCTGCCAGTGACAGTCGTTTTGTTGGAAACTCCTTACTGATCCAACACTGATGTTCCTCCTTTGATGCAGAGGCTCGCGAGGCTTTCATTAAGCAGTTCTCACAGCTGGAAACATCTGCCCAGACCTTACAGCTACAGCTGCGTAGCATTGCATCGGCACTGAACTGCAACTTAACAGACACCGGAGAAGTTACAGAGGAAGAAAAGACAGTGAAGGGTGAACATGAGTGTCAAGAGCTTGGTGACACTTTATCTGCTGCTCTGAAAATGCAAGACCAGCTTCAGAAGATGACTCTTGACCTTAACAGCATGGTGAGTCTGCACAGATCAATTAAATGAATGTCTAATCCGTCTGGCCAGAGAACGTGTCATAATGAAGGCTTTTGTGTCTCTCTGCTTCTCTTCAAACATCTTATTCTAGTCATCCCATCTGTAATCCCTAAAGAACCAAACAAATGGAACGCTATAGTGAATGAGTCTGAGGTGCTGGTGAAAAGGTTAGCAGAAATACTGAATTTACTACAAATGTCAATTTGAGTTTTAGATGCGACTTCTGCAAAAATTGTTTATAATGTTTTCTTTTAACAGTCACACAGACATGGCAGCTCATATAGAGCAGATAGCAGAAGATGCCTTTAAAATGGCTAACAGAACCTATTCACAGCTGATAATGTTACTAGAAGACAACTCCACCGATTCATATGTACAGGATCTCACAGAGAAGTGAGTTACATTATGTTTGTGTCTGTATTCATCAAGCACTTTTTGGGGTTCCCTGGGTATTTGTCTTTAATAACTCATTTTAAATGCCACTGTCTTATCTATTTTTGTCTCAAAGGCTGGAGGAGATGCAGCAGTTGAAGGAGAATCTGACGCTTGAGGTTAATGAGACTTTAGTGACACACCTGTCACTTCAGAGGCACAACTCCGAGATAGCTGCAATTTTAGAGAACATCACCTCTTCACTATCTGAACTACACAGAACGGAGGGCAATTTCACCCTCACAGTGCAGGAGTCCAATATAACGTCTTTCTCACAGATGCTTAATCAAACAAATGTCACAGCAACACAGGATCCTGAAATCACAGAGGTTCGTTCATGCATTATGAATGGACATTGTGGTACTGCTATTAATGCCTCAATACACTAATTATTGTTTAACATGCATGTATTTTAATCTTATTAACTAAAATCTTATACATCTAGAGTAATGGAAAATTATTAATTATTTTATAGTTAAAATTACTATGCTTAGTTGTCATCACTATTCCACAACATGACATATAGAAATCATTTTCAGAAGCTTTCATAAACATTATTTTATGGTCCAGTCATGTTTTGTAACCAAAGCTATATACTAAGAAGCATTTCTGATTGAATTGTAAAACATTTAAAGGGATAGTGCACCCAAAAGAAAATTCTGTCATTAATTACTCATCCTCACGTAGGGGTCTACGATATATATCGTCTGCGATAATATCGTAATTGTTGTGTGCGTTTTAGCATTATCGTGTATTTTGCAAAAAAACAAACAAAACACCTAGGGATTGCACGCGTACATTACGTGATGAATTCTAGTGGGTTAAACAGTGCACATGTGCATTTAGTGTGCATTCTTTCACTGCATGATTCAGTCTATTAAAATGCATTAAGAGTGATCACAAAATTCAAGATATGGGGGCAGAAAATGCATATATTTCAGTTATAATGATTTGGTTCAGTCAAAATGATTCACTTATTAACAGTGACTTGCTGCCATCTACTGGCGGTTTTAATTTCACATATAAAGTATCTTTTCATTTTTAAAATAATTTCAAATATCAGTATTCAATGTTTTATGTTTAAAATATCAAAACATTATGCTTTTTTTTCTTGCGGGTTAAGCACACCATGTCCCTCTGAGCTGCATTAAAATGTGTGCAAACACATCTAAATGCCACTTCAGATGCAATTTCTGCAAAGATTAATTTTGTTGATACTGATTTCATTTATTTGGTAACAGCTTTAATGTCTTATTATTCTAATTGACTGATTAATTGTAAGAATTTGACTCAAAAGATGCACATTTTTATGAAAAAAAAGCTTTATTAAAGGTAAAAATGCCCATAAAATGTAAATATCAATTTAAACTTATAGAAAAAAATTCATTTCTATCACTGATGTGAACTGACCATACAGAATATGAAGAATATCATAAACTGCAGCAGTCCACGGTAGTCAGATATCAGCACAATAACACACTCTGCAAAATATCTTCTAGTTATTGTTGTGGGGGAAAAAAAAAAACAGAACATATCGAGATATCACTTTTTGTCAATATCACACACCCCTACCCTCACGTTGTTCTAAACCCATAAGACCTTTATTCATCTTTGGAACACCAATTAAGATATTTTTGATGAAATACGAGAGCTTTCTGACCCTGCATAGACAGCAACGCAAATACCACATTCAAGGCTCAGAAAGGTAGTAAGGACATTGTTAAAATCTTTATTTTTGTTTTCTTTGCACACAAAAAGTATTCTCATCTTAATAACATTATGGTTGAACCACAGATGTCACATGGACTATTTTGACAATGTCCTTGAATGTGTCAGTTGCATTGCTGTCTATGCAGGGTCAGAAAGCTCTCAGATTTCATACAAAATATCTTAATTTGTGTTCTAAAGATGAATGAAGGTCTTACAGCTTTGGAACCACATGAGGGTGAGTAATTAATGACAGAATTTTCATTTTTGGGTGAACTATCCCTTTAATGCTAAGAGGTGTTTAATCTAAAAGGTTCCTTAATGGATGTTTTTAAGAAGTTTTCACCTTGAAAATTTGTAGGATTTTTAACAAATTAAAAATTGAAAGATCTTTAGCAATAGTATTTTTGTTGTAATCTGTAAGAAGCTTATTTACATTTATATATATTATAAAATATTTCAACCTTAAAAATTAGCTAATGATGCTGATATGCCAATAAAAAGTCTCAGGCCATAGGCAATAAAATATTAATAAAAATAGTTTTTTTGTTTTTTGTTTTTTTTAAATAAATAAATAGTGTGCTCTGAGTGTGGAGGTCATCGAAAAGAATATATTCTAAACCAAATTAATCTGCATTTCAGATCGAGGACCTGATGAACAGGACAGCTGAGTTGGACGTTTCTGTCCAGTCCAAAGAGCATTTGATAAATAAGACCAGAGGGGAAATACAGCCTCACGTGGACAGTGCAGAAAAACACCTGAAAAATGTTCAAGAGCACAAGCAGGTAAAGCCTGACCACACTGATAAAAAACACACAAAGAAGTATAATAAAGTCCTAGTAATTAAAGGTCTAGCAGTTCTTTCATCCTGTGAGTTTAGCACCTCCTGCCAGTCAGTCTGGTGGGAAATGTTACAGCACAAGAGAAAAAACAACAGGGATGTGTTCTCAGCTCAAAGCAAATTCAAATGTGACAATTTCCTGCCAAAAGACAGTGTAATGAGATGCATCTTTTGTCTTTTTATCTGAAGCTGACGGCTGTGGCTGAGGGATTTAAGGTGTCAGCCGTCTCCTCTGTGGTGACAGGGAAAGAGGTTGAGGCGGAGATTCTGTCTTTACAGAAGGGTCTGGAAGGTAACTGGTTCTGCTTTTTACTTCTTTCATATTTTCACTGTTGATACATAAAATCCATTTTCAAGTTATGACAGATGAGCAATAAATGAGGTAAACATAGAAGTAAATGTGTCCTAATTACAACTTGAACATTCTAAGCTGTATAATGTTAAAAGCTGTGCTGTAAATTGAGTTAAACAAGGTAAAAATTAAGCATTTGTAATAAAAAAGGGGGATTGAAAGAGAGTAATAAGGTCCAGCTGAGGACTGTGAGAAATACAGCAGAAGAATGGTATACCATTTAAAATTTTAGGGTCAGTAAGATTTTTTTTTTTTTTTTTGGAAAGCATTAAAGTGACAATAAAAAAAATATAATCTACATTTTCTATTTCAAATAAATGCTGTTCTTTTAAACTTTCTGTTCATCAGAGAATCCTGAAAAAAATATGTTTTCACCATTATAATACTAATAAATGCTTCATGAGCAGCCAATATTAGAATGATTTCTGAAGGATCACATGACAATGAAGACTGGCTGAAAATTCAGCTTTTACAAACATATTAAAATAGAAAACATTTAATTTAAATTGTAATAGTATTTCACAGTTTTACTGATTTTACTGTATTTTGATCAAATAAATGCTGTTTTGGTGAGCATAAGAGGCTTTTGAATTCTTTTGAATGGTAGTGTATAACGGAATGAAAATGTGACAGTGTTGTGATAATGTACTCTGAATTGTAAAAATGTTCTCTGCCGTAGACATGGAGCAGGACTGGCCTCAACTGCCCACATATAGCAAAGGATATCTGAAGAGAGAGAAGCTGCTGAGAGAAAAGACCCTGGTGGATGTGAAAAAAAGAGTCAAGCAGACAGAGAGAATGGTCAAGCCTGCAGTGGAGAACGCTACGGCTGTGAGCAGCACAGCTAAACATGCCCAGGAGTCTGCAGATGCAGTGGCTAAAGTAGGCTATAAGCTGAAGCACACATGTATTCAAAAAACAAAAAGTGGTTATATTTATCAGTCCTGTTCAGCTAAAGTTTCTTTGTCTGAATTATGCAAATAAGAAATACTTTTCTCAAAGTCACTGAATCTAAGTATTTGTCAGTAAAGTTTTTTTATGCTATAATTCATTCTGTTAAACAAATTGTGATTATAGATGTTGTGTATAACCGTAACTGTGAAAGGCAATTTAGTCAGATCAGAGCCTAAGTGTATAAACACTATATTGCCTTGAGGAGCCTGGACTGAAGCAAGAACTGATGGGAACTGAAAGCCCTGTTATGTTGTTATTCATGACAGGATGCCAAAGTGTCCCTCACGCAGGGGAAACGGACAAAGCATGCATCTGGACAGTTGCGTTCAGCTGTGGACACCACCCTGGAGCAGTTGACTGAGCTGGAAAGCCAAGCTTCAGAGAAACAGAAAACCATGGAGGCAGAGGTAAACAATTTGGCATTAACTTGATAGTAGAATTGCCAATGTTTGTCCAGTTGGATAGGACCTCAATGTCATTATTATTAGAACACAGACTTCTGCAGGACATTCAGTACTGCCATTCTGTTTAGGGGGGTTGAGACACTGCAGTACATGTTCCAGAGAAAGACTAGATCAAAGAAAAGTATTAAACATGATGCGTACCTGTAAAGTCCAGGGGTGCGTTTCACAAAAGCATCGTTAGCTAACTATGGTCGTAAGTTCCATTGAACTCTGTTAGTAACGAAGGAACTTGCGACCATAGTTGCGTTTGTGAAATGCACCCCAGATAAGTTGACCGAGGAGGTTGTTTTTGAATAGCCGCGATGCTGATGTGCCATTTCTCCTCAGGACCTCCAGCTTTCTTCAAGGAATGTGATAGACAGCATGGAGACAGCCAAGAGTCAGCTGGAGTCCTTTACAAACACGCTAACTCTGCTCCTTAAACAACTGGGTAAATTCAGTATTTTATTTTATTTTATTTTTAGTGCTGTCAAAATTAGCGCATTAATGCAGGTGATTAATTTTTCCAGTTTAACAGGGTTAAAAATATTTATCGCAGTTAATGCAGGGACAGAACTAGGGACGGAACTGCTTTTGTCTCTTTTTCCTTGACAAGAATTGCATTTATTTAGACACAAAACGTCTTTACATCCACATCAAACAGGAGACATTTCAGACACACACCCCACTTCGCCTCAGTGCCAGGCGCTAGTTAAACAAGTGAGGAAGCAGTCCATTTGACGAGGAGCTTCAGTAGAATAACTGTGGACTGTGGTCAGATGAGATGTTGTCATGCCATATGACAGTAAAAACTAATTTTCTTTACCTGTCAGCCGTTTACTGTGCTCGTAGTGTGTGCTCTTTAATTAATAATTACACATGCAAATATGGTGGCGTGCACTGTAGCCTGAATCATATCATATATTAAAGTGCTACTGAAATAGCAGCCAAATAATCTAATAAACCAAGTTGCTGTGATGTCTGTTAATCAAAGAACAAAAGAAAAAAAAGAGGGAATCAGTAACTTTTGTAGCTTTAAGGATTAATCTATATTTAATTTAGAATTTAGTGTTTGATAACTTTATTAAATTTCTGTATATTTCCTATACTTGCTGAAGGGCTCAGGTAAATATGGCATTTATAATGTGTTTATGTGAAGATTTTTACATTGTTACTTTTTAATGTCCAATAAAAAGAGCTAATAAAATTAATAGCTCTCAGTTATACTGTTATGTAAGTATCGTCAACATTACATTTAGTCAATGGTTAAATATTAGGGCAGTGCTTCCCAAACCTTGTCCTGGAGGCCACCCCCGCCCTGCACATTTTGTATCTCTCCCTAATCAGACACACCCAATTTGGTTCTTGCAGTCTCTACTAATGAGCTGATGAGTTGAATCAGGTGTGTTAGATAAGGGAGACATACAAAAGGTGCAGGACAGGGGGGCCTCCAGGACAGGTTTGGGAAGCACAGTCCTAGAGATATCAGTAGTTTTGGTATCAGTGATACTGGTCTTTTGTCATAAAAGAGATGCCATTAAACAGATATTGAAAATATACTGTGTTCATGTTGTTTCTACTGTAAATTAATTTGAAGATTAAATGTAAAATTATTGCAATATAAAAGTAGATTTAAAAACTTTAATGTTAGGTGGGATTAATCACGATTAATTTCAGAAAGAAAAAAAACATGCAATTATTTTTTTTTTTTTATTGATTGACAGCACTATTTATTTTATTTCATTTTATTTTCCCTACAACCCTATACCTAGGACAAGGAAATTTTTTTTTCTTTTTTTGGTCATTGTTATGTGTTTTTTAAGAGGAACAAAAGTATTCCTCCAGCAATATTCTCAAAATCATACTCTTCTCCCATTGATGTGAACAGATGCTAATGTGGTGCTGGAGAACTATGATCGCATCCTGAATGAGACTGCAGCCCGTCTTCGTGTTCTCCAGGGTGCTGTGGAGAGTCCATCTCTCACCGGAAAGATTCAGACGCTCCACAGTGCTGCGCACGATCAAGAGAAACAGCTGCAAAATCTTGAACAGAGCCTTCAGGAAATACGAGAAGAAAGAGACAGTCTGACAGACATCGCCCAGAACTTGCCTAAAACATGCCCACAAAAAGGGACTAAGCCGGGGGGAGGAAGAAGTATATCAGTTATCTAGTCTTTTAGAGAGACACTGAGGTATCTCAAAGGTGTTAGTCGCCTTAGAAAATCTGATTCAAAGGAAGCTGCAGAACCAAAAAAAAAAAAAAAAAAAAAGGAAACAAACTTCTGAAATCCCCCTCTCCATTCCTCTTTCAGCTTTGTCTTGTTATAAAAGCAATTCTGAACATATTAATGACACATTCAAATGTAAATTCTTTATAACATTCATTTGTTGTGAATACAGAGTGGCTTTACTTATTTACTCTACTGGTAAAAAGTCAAAAATGCAAGTGATGGCATTTATACACTGTAGCACTTTGAATTGAAATCATCAGTTTTCAAGCAAAATGTCAGTGTTATCTTTATTGGGCTTTCAAAGATGATCACATTGACATTATGCTTAAATATTGATGTTTTGCAGGCTACCATTATGAAGTTTGCGTGCAATCTACTTGCAATGTAGTAATATGCAATTTTCCCATCCATTAACCTTAACTAATGGTATTTCCTGACAAGATATGGTCTCTTTTGGCCACTTGAGGGAGCCATCTATTCAAAATAATTCGGTTGTTGTACACAATGTCTTGCACATGAGTTTGAAAATTGAAAATTTGATTTTAAAGTGCGGAAATAAAGACCAAATAAACACATTGTGTCATGCTGTTCTCAAGAGTGTGATCATGCATTATGAGCATCAGTGTGTGTTTACTTGTGAGCCTATTGACTTGCAACTTATTACTTATTTAATATCTAACATGGCATATTAAATATGTATTTTTGTGCTTATTATCCATCTGTTCATAAATTATAGTCACAAAAGGATTTGGCTATGAATAGCCGAAATTTTCCATTATTTGGGACATATCAAAATGAATGCCTGCATGGCCCATTGTTTGCTTGTCTTCAGTTTTGATGTATCGTAGCTAATTGTATTAGCTGCTTCCTGTGAAATCTGAGCTTTTGATCCATTCTCTGAGCCATTGACTGAGGCTAGTACACTTTTAATGTTTTAACCCCACTGAACCCGAGACTAGAGACACTTTGCTTAACTTTTATTTCAATAAAAAGGGAACCATTTGTCAAAAACAGACAACCAGACTGAACACTTCACGTCATATTGCATCACAAAAACCTGAATTCATAACAACTCTCATATTTGTAGGCCTATGTTATCAGTAATCACTAACAGTTCTAGTTACAAAGCTATACGTTTAATGTTGATCGTTCATTGGCTCAATATATGGATATAAATTAACGCAAAATATAATAGGCTACTTACTTAAACCTGCTGAGAACCGCTGTTAAAACATATTAAAACTTGTCTCTAATGAAACCCACACACATCAAGTCAAACTTTATCAACTGCACAATAAATCATAACTGCAGGAAATTAAAAGCTTATGACTTGCTCCAAAGCAGAGATAAAATCAGAGATAGCCTAAGCTGAGAGTTTAAAATTAAATGTTAAGATGATGAACGATAAGATAGGGAAAGAGAAAAAAAAAACGATATGTATTCTAATAAAAGTGTACAAGTAAACAACTAATTCGCAACTGTGAAATACAATAGCCATGAAATGTACAAAACTAACTAAATGAGGCGTGCAATTGTAATTACAGGAAATTAGATGTTTCTAAATTAAAATGTAAACGATGAGAAAGATAAGATTAAAGACTGTTAAAAATAAACTGCTGTGCATGCAATATGATATGTGCAAAACTGACTAAATAGTCACTACATTGTGCAGTTGAACACGTTTGATACGCTGAAGGCGTTAGGCGTATATATGACTAATTAAATTACAAATAGCTTTATACATGATGAAAGAACATTGGCTGGCAGAACGCTTTTTCCCAGTTCAGTCACGTCGGCCTGCATTACCTCTCTTCACCGCACGGTGGCTATATATTTTATAGCTGCATTCCTGGCGAGCAGCGACTGCATCACAGGGAGACCTGCGCCTCTTAAATAGCGTGAGATTCCCTCTTTCCCGCATAACCGACGCGAGCAGTCACCTACACCAGTGTCTCTCCTCTCTCTTCCTTCATTACCACCTCTTGACCGTCCCAGCATGCCTTCCAACCTGGATTTACAAGGTATATGGTTTGTCACCGGTCTGTTATTAGTGAACTGATGCTGTATTTACGGTTATCCGCGCGAAATCTGTTTTTGTTCTGTGCGCGCGCGTGTGCCGTTAGCGGCCGACTGTCCTTATCTCATGCCTGCAAGTGCACCAGACAGCCTGTGTAAAACATCCAGACGGGTAGGTACAGTCACTATGTCTCATTTTTCAGGTGGAAAAGCCTTCGGGTTACTCAAAGCACAGCAGAGGGAGAAGCTGGAGGAAATCAATAAGGTAAATAAGCTAACGCTGATGGATTATTATTGTCTGAGTGAGGAGGCGAGATTATTTCATTGGCCTTGAGCCGCCTCCATTTACCCTGATGTAGTTCCCGCGTTGTCTGTAAATATTAGCGATGCTTTTAATTTACTTTACTCTTCCCTGTGGTCTTTTAGCTGTTAAATGTTATTTTGGACAGCAGCGAAATTGTTAAATTCGATTTTACAGCAGCATGACCTAATTTATTTAGCTCGACCACATTAAGCTGCAGATCATTTCACAATCCAGAGCAGGGCTGTGTCTCAATCTATTGAGCTGCCTACGGAGACATGATTTTCTTCTCATTTTAATGCTGCAGCAAACTATAAAACTGCTAAAAATCACTATCTCAGTAGATCGATGACTAGGTCTTGAGACACAGCCCAGTTCAACCCGCTCATGAGTCATTCACAGCTGCGTTAAACGCTCAAGGATTCCCCCAAACACTCGCCCCGTCAGCAATTGGTCGGACAAACAGATAGCCCCGCCCAAAACTCACGCTATTGGCTGAGCCAGTGTTAGTGTGTCGTGAGGGACCAAGATCCTCGAACAATAGTTTTAGTGGAATCAACATACAACTATGTACTATAATAATGAGCATATTAATCTTAAAGTGTTTTAAAATAAAAATGACACACTTAACGTTTAAGTAAAGGAGGTGACCTCATTTTGGGCAAAACCTTTTAATGAAAATCCCAAGAGGCTTTTTATCTTGACTAGTGTTATTTTGAAGCTAATATTTAAGATCAGCCTTCTT
Source organism: Cyprinus carpio (assembly GCF_018340385.1). Lineage (NCBI taxonomy): Eukaryota > Metazoa > Chordata > Actinopteri > Cypriniformes > Cyprinidae > Cyprinus > Cyprinus carpio. Next base: position 10,499,795 of record NC_056601.1, read on the forward strand.
TGATGTGATGATAGGCAGTGTGTCCCCCCGCAGCCGGCTGTCTCTGTGGCCTCAGACGGGAAACAGGTGTCTGTGATCCAGCATGAATGGACCCATTATGTGGGAGGGAGATTGAGGAGTGGGCAGCAGTGGCATTTGAGCCGCAGTCTCAGAGGCCTCTCTCTCTCTCTCTCTCTCTCCCTCTCTCTCTAATGTGGACTGAGGCTGGTGGGAGTGACAGCTTGGTCTGGTCACATGAACACGAAGGAGAAAATCAGGTCATGTTCTGGCCTACTACTAGTAGTGACATCTGCAGTGCTTACCTGCACATAGTGTAGAGGTGAATCTCAGGAAAAGGGTCAATAAAATGTTAGTCAACCTCCGATAAGATTTGCCTTCATCCATTCAACAACTGATGGATTGACCCAAGTATCTATCCTGCTGCTTTCTTTTTTCGTCTTTTTATTTTAATGTGCGTCACAATCCAGAAGAAAAAATCTTTCACCATTTAAGCACATTTCCCACCAAATTCTTGTTACCATAATGCAAAGACATTTGACCTTTGTTTTATTTGTAATTTTTTATTTTGTATAATTATTCTCTTAAGGACAGTGTATTTTTAATTGTTATAAATTTATGGTGCTTTATGTGCTTAATACTAAAAAAAATTCTGCTTTACAGTAATGAAAATGGTTTCTTTGTTGGTCCCTTATGGTAATAAAAAAATTAGGGGAAATTAACTTAATTTTTATTTATGCAGAAAATCGTAGCAGTGCTAAAAAAGCCGTAATTTTCTTTCAGTAAAACAAGGGCTAGTGTCTTTTGATTTTGAGGGTGTAATATGATATGTGCGTGTTCTTGCGTGTTTTCGTCAGTCAGATTTGTTGATTTCTTAATAATCTGATAAGAGCAGTATAAGGGTGATAAGAGATGCTGCATGCCAGTGAAAAGCAAACACTGAGCTTCTCAAATGAAGAAAATTCAGTTTCGATTTCTGAATGATGTGAAGGAATGTTGATGTGTAGTCGTGACTAGGGATGCATCGATCCGATACTGGCGTTTTCTGCCGGATCGGGTATCGGTCAGGGGAGACCGATCCAAACCAGATATTGTGCGTATACTATTGTTATTGTTGAGCCCCACGAAAGGCACAAAAACATTATAAAGCACCAAAACGTTTTTATGCACTATATTTCAAGTGTTCTGAAGTTGTTCGATGTGAGGTACAGATTAATATTGAAGTCATTAAATTCAAGTTCACAAACTCTTCTTTCCGCCGCTGCTCTGTCATCCTTTATTCAGCAATCAAACTGCGTGTTGCGTTCAGTTACTACAGTCAAAACGATGAAACTCTCTTCAAGAGCGCACATTACCTGAAATTTTAAAACCGTTAAAAGAAAAGTATTAATAAACTAACGCACGGATTTAATACACCACGTATCAATATCTCTTCCCTTTACACTAGTAATGTCCGGTTCGCGAACGAATCGTTCGATTAAACCGGTTCTTCTCGGACTGAATCATTTGAAACGGTTCGCATCTCCAGTCAGCATTAATCCACAAATTACTTAAATTATTTAACTTTTTTTTTTTTTTGTAACGTGGCTGACACTCCCTCTGAGTCGAAATAAACCAATATCCCGGAGTAATTCATTTACTCAAACAGTACACTGACTGAACTGCTGTGAAGAGAGAACTGAAGATGAACACGAGCAGAGCAGCATGTGTGTTGTACTAACTTTTCTATGCGGACTCGGCTCGGAGGGCTGCGCACTGTGACTCCGTGTTGTTTCAAGCGTATCATTCTGCGCACAGGATGCGCATAAGCGCACGTGCCGCTGTATATTGGCGCCTTTAGTATTATAATACTGTTCTGCGCAATCAAAGATTAAGTCTTTCTTGTTCTGTCCTATCTATCATATGTTGCTGCCTTTATTACTGTGCTATACATTTAAAAGAAACGTCTTTTATATTTCTATATAAATGTATATGCTTGTTTTTTTTCATGAATGTATTGTACAATACAAAGAGCAATGTGTAACATTTTCAGATTTTAGATTTATTTTTATTTGTAAATAAAATATTTCACTAGATTTTATAAAATTGTACACCAGTGATTAGAGTATCTTTTGCTGCTGAATTATCCACTAACCTAGTTTATAATAGTATTTTTGTCATAGATTATGATTTTTTTTCTTTATTAAAATTAAGTTGTCTATATGTAGTAGATTGTGTTTTACACATCAAGAGTGTGATTAGGTCAACACAGAGAAATATAGAAATTCTACATTGATTTAACAAAAAAAAACTGTGCTGGTATCGGATTGGATCTGTATCAGCAGATATACTCAGAATTTTTGTGATCAGATAGGTTCTGAAAAAACAGTATCATTGCATCCCTAGTCGTGACTTGGCTGAGGTAGAAGCTGGTACTCGTGCTCTTCATCTCTCAGCATGACTCAAGAGGTCTGATCCTCACAGTGTAGTTTTTATCTTCTAATTCTAAAACTGTATCACGACTTGACCACACTTTGTTAATCTAGCGTGTTTTTACTCCCTCTCTCAGTATGTGTGGGTTAGAGAGAACGAGCAGAGACAAGACGTCACGATGAGTCATACTTGACTGTTCAAGGTTGCTTGATGCTCCTCACACACACATGCTGTTCGCTTTTACAGCACATTCCTTAACTTAGTCCGCAGCATCTCCCACCAGCCATAATTAAAATCCACTCACAAACACACCCACACACACTGCACTCCCTGATACGCACACACACTCTAATACTTCACTGATAGTGAAGTCTCATATCACACATGTGTATCTTTGATTTATGGGCCTCATGCAGAGTCTTGTCAAAGATCATTAACAAATGTTAGAATTTACCGACCTGTGTTGTTTGTCTTTATTATGCACTGATAACACACTAGCTAGCACTCTACACTTCACTAGCTTGCAGGCTGCATTTATGAAGCATGCTTATCCTCAAACACTAAAGGTGCAGTCACATTAGTGGAATTTCTTGGCCAAAAAAGGGCTGTTGGCTATTGTCAATAATGCAGCGATGCAAACAGGGCTTGCAAAATTTCAAAATCCCTGGTAGCCCTTCCGGCAGACACTCTTCAGATTTTGGTAGGCCGAACTTATTTTAATTTTATCATATTTCTGCTTTTGAACCATTTTTAAGAATAGGGATAAGTCAAACCTATAACTTGTTAATTTAAAACATAAATGTATATCTTTTTAGAAGTCACAGTCTCTGTGTTTTGCATAAAAATATGGGTAGATTTTTGCATTTGTCTGAACATAAACAGCAGAAAGGCTTATTGAAAATGCAGATTCATTCCCTGCCAGTAGGTGCCACTTTTGGAAAGGCAGAATATAGCATTTTCACGATAGCGGTTGGACACAAAGCAGCGCTGCGCTCATAAACGCGCACATACAGTATATATTTTGAGAAATTTACGTGTGTGTATATGTATGTGTGTGTGTGTGTGTATTATTTATTTATATATTATGTGTGTGTATTTAATGTAAATATAACATTTTACTCAAATGTATACATGCGTGTGTGTATTCGTGTATGTATACATAAACATACACAGTGCACACACATTATGCTTTGTGCTTTTTTATTTTGGATGCGATTAATCGTTCGACTGCACTAGTTATTAGGCATTACAGGCAAGATTAAATGAAAATGCCATCAAAACTTTTCTGAATGCAGTCGGTTCCCTTCAGAGATACATTCGTATAAAAACACCCATGCTGCGTTTTGACTTGAAACGTGCAGCTCATATTTATTCAGTGAAATTGAAGTTTAATCATCACATTAATCCATATTCATTAATCCGCAATTCTTGTCTTTCCGTCCCCAAATGTAAGACCTCTTGAAATTGTAATGTTGACATTTCTTATACCATTTAAGATATTTGAGACACTTTATGGCCTTAAATTTTATACAACAAAATTGAAGACTTTTTTTAAGGACTTGCGGGAACCCTTGTATTTAAGATCGGGCAGGGATCTGACTGGAAAACACAATAGCACCGGGACGATTTTCTGAGCCCTGATGAAGCTCACACACAAGTCACTTTCAAACCAAGAAGATTTCTGATGTTTTAATGTTACTAACTTTAAAAAGTGCAAAATTTACATGGGCGAATAATCCCAATCATATTTCTCTTTCTACACAAAAATATATAGCCTAGCTGTCTGTGTTTTTCAAGGAAGGGGATATTTGGGTGTCCTTGGCATCAAAACTGTTCTAGAGAATAAAACTACATTGCAGAGACTCCACACTCTAAGATACTTGACACATGCTTGCTCGCCCTCTCTGGGATTCTGCCATGCACAACCAAACAGAGGGGATAATCATTCACCCAGCCTATTCCAGTATGAGATCATGCTAACTCTGTTTCTCTCTCGTTGGCAGGAGTTTATGGAAGATCAGAAGTACAGGGATGAAGAGGATTTACCAGATAAGTTGGATTCTTTAAAAAGTAAGGATAGTTGAAATATTTTAAACACCGACACAGTCCAGCATTTATATGCGCATATGTTTGTGTGTTTGTTGCATGAATGCTAAGAGAGCTTGTGGGTGTTTGTGCATGTGATGAACTTGCTTTCTCCATATGGTCTTGCAGGAATGTGCTGGTCTTGCCCCCTTGTTGTTGTTTTAGCGCTAAGGGTTTTGGACATGTGCTTCTTGTGGGAGAGGAAAATAACGGTTTGTGTGTGTGTGTGTGGGAAAGGACAACTGGAATGTAAACGAACAGTCTTCTGAGCCTTTTGGTCAAAGCTAAAGTGTGGTTTTGCTTTTCTGTTTGAAAACCTCCATGAAAACTTGTCCCCTGAATCCTGAAGTCATCCTCCCTCTCTTTCTAATGTTAACACTACTCAAAAGATGACCTGTGAAGTCAGTATTGACTTAACACGGATACTTGGTCTTATTGTGCACAATTGATTGGTGTTGTTCTAAGTTAAAAAAAAAAAAACAATTTTTTGTTGTAATCTTTGTAATCTTTATGAAAATGTGATAACTTGCTCTGTCTCTGAAACTAGAGATGCTTGAATATTGAGTATTTAGACAAAAGAGTGAAGTTTAATTCACAAGCTATTTTATCTGATTTGACTTGACTATTTGCTGAATTCGGAATTCGGTAACTACTAAGAAAATATTGGCCAAAACATTTAAATCTTCCTTATCTGAAACAACTTTAATTTTTGGCTGACATTATGAATTTGTTACTTTTTAACCCCTCCCCTCCAGCTGCCTGTCTCCATTTTGGTGTGTATTGCCCACTTTTCATAATACAGTCTAGTCGTGCTCTATTTTTTTTGCCCTTCTTTGAATATTCTGTGTCAAGTCAGGATTGCATCAGATTATTAAAAAAAAGGATCTGACTGAGACATGTTTAACTGAATTATTTACCAGTTGTCTACCAGTTTACTACCTGGTTTTGTGGGTCATTATCAAGACGCAGTGATTGGGTTAAAGGGGTTAAGTGGCTCTGAATATTACAGTAATTTCTTGTTAAACTGTGAGAAAATGGAAGGAAGGAAAGGACAGAAGTCAAAAGCACAAGGGACAGGAGGAGTGCCAAACCCTTGAGATTTCTCGACATTGTTGAAATGGAAGCACACGCTTGCACATGCTCACACACACACACACACACACACACACACACACACACACACACACACACACACACATATATATATATTAGTTTGACCCACTAATGTCAGAATGTGTGTACACCACTGCCCTAAAAGCAGAAGTGAAAAGAGGGAAAGAATACAGTTGATTATAAGATGGATCACCATCCAAAAAAAAGAAAACCATTTAGAGAGGTAGCGATTCAGTCAGTGAAAATTGTGAGTTACATTTAGGCAGCATCGTTGCTCTTGTCTGTTTCACACACTCATTCAGCTCGGGGGTGAACAGGCTGCGTTTGTGTTTATAGGGGGCCATTGTAAACCCCTCCTTCCCATCAGCCTCCTCACGGTGACTCCATTACACTCTCTATGCATCCACTCCAACAGAAGCTTCATTGTGAGAATGAAATGACATCGAATGAGAAAGATGGAGGGGAGAGAGAGGAAATGGTAGAATCTAGCTAAATCAAATAGGACACAGATTCAGATCTGGTACTAGCTGTCCTCATTTACAGATATAGCCAGCCATCCTTTGTGAAATAGGCCTCATTTCAGATAAGAAATGCTGGGTTCTCCAAATTTCCTCTCTGTTGTTTGCCTCTGAACCGCAGCTGTCACATGCCTGACCTCTAGATGCTGCCACTGTCCAGATGTTGCTGGCGGCTGTGTGTGAATTTTCATTTGTTCTTGTTTGACTATTAAAATAATTTTTTATTTTTTTTTTCAATCCACAGATAAATATGCTGAGTTTGACCTGAATGATCAGGGAGAGATCGGTAAGTGTGTGTGTGTGTGTGTGTGTGTGCATATGTAGTTAAGACTTTGAGGTGTTATTGGGGAAGTGCTCTTTTGTCATGCTCTGTGTAGATGATGCCACACTTGACAGATGGGAAACATAAGATCTCATCTGTAACCAACTTAAAGGTCATTGTCATGTGCTGTAAAAAGAGTAGGAGTGACTCATGATAGGAGATGGAGAAAATTAAAAAACTGTAGTTGGAAGCTTGAACATTTTGAGTTTATTCGCTTCATTCGCACGTGAAATTCACTTCACAACAGAATGTAGTTGGTTTAAACTCAAATATGCGGTTTATTTATAAATTTATTACCGCGCCTATTTAAAAATGTGTTTCGCCGATTTCGGAGATGATCAGCGGGAGCTCAGTTCTCATGTTACAGACGAGAGCGCACTCAACTCGGCTAGTCCTTCTGACATTTGCCGCTGGCTCTGATGTCTCTTTAGTGGTTAAACATAAAATATAATTTGTTTTGGGTAAATCTAACAGGTAATCTTTGGTCTTTATTCAATTAATCTATTAATGTGTTACAATGAAAATAAAAATTAAAAGAGGCAATACTGTTTGATATAATATTTTGTTTCATTTAAATGCAGGCTTTATAAGCCTACACATTTCCCTGAACTACATTTCTGCGGCTATTTAATGTTTAAATGAAAACTAAAGGAGGCAGTGGTGTTTTTTTGTTCAAGTTTAGATTGTTATAGTTTTCAAATGATAAATGGAGCCACTGTTTCTATAAAAGTACGAAGATGCATCGTACAGCTCTGGGTATCCACCATAGACCGTATAAAAATATTCACACACACCGACGATGATTTTGTCCTCCATTGTTGTTTCGGATTTCTGCCTCTGCTCGCTACGTCATAATTACGTCACTACTAGAGCAAGCTCCTGATTGGTTAACTTGCACAAATCATGCGTTATGCGCGTCAAAACGCTCAATTCGCGCCGCAGGATGTCTGTTCGCGTCTTTGCATTGACTTAACATGTAAATCACTCGCGCTTAACGCTTCATCATTAACATATTAGGAATTTAATTGTAATTTGTAATGGGTGGTTCAAGGTATATATATATATATATTTTTTTTTAGCTCATTTAGTTGTTTGTCTAAATGAGCTAAGACCATGAACCATTGCTCTAAAAGATTCATATTGCTATGGTGGGAAAAAAGTAATAGTTGCACTGTAGAACAGTTTCATCGTCAAAGACAGCATGAAATAAAAATTGAGCAACAGTTTCAAGAAAAACTTAAGCTAGTTAAGTCAGTTTTACCTGAATAATAACACTTGAAGTTTCTGGTCTTACTGTGTGTAACTGATCACTGCATGTCACTTAAAAAAAAAAAAAAAAACATGCATCTAAAACAACTTTGCATCTGGCGTAAACACAACGTAGGTAGGGATAGATAAATGTTAATCATTACTGATAATAATAATGTTTTTAAAGTTACCATCAGTGCACTCAAATCATGATAGACAAGTTGAAATCCTGTACTATTTTCCAATTCTGTTTCATTCAGGAAAGTATAGCATGCATTTTTATGCAAATAGAAGGCTTGCCCACATAAGATGTTGGGGGAAAGTGGCATAGGTCATTATTACTGATTATAAATCCAAACAGTTGAAGCATGTGTCACAGAAATAAGGGCACTACAGAAGCTGATTCATGGAAGACTTGAACAAATGTGTAGTTTGTGGTAGCATGTATGCATGAGAAAGGCGAATTGTATAATATGGGACAAAATTTTTTTAATGCACAGTGAGGAGAAAATCATTCCATTAATGCAAATGATGTGGACAGATGAACACTGACATCTCTGTGTAGCCCTACTCTGTGGTTGTAATATGCTTGGTGTTGTAGTATTAGCCCTGAGGCTGGTTCACCGCATAGATGACACGTATGTAGTATTATCTTCAGGATGTCAGCACATTGGAAGTTTAAATGCATTTCTTTGAGCATAATGGTTGTTGCCCTTTTCTAATTAGGCCAATTTTTGTGTCAATGTACACCAAATCAGACTCTTTATTTCTTAGGGGACACTCACACAAAAAGTAGGGTTCTTGACATATTTTTAGTCTACTTAGACTATTTTTAACCTGATGTTTCACGTAAAGAGGTCAAATGATGCGATTCCAATTTTTCCTTTCTCTTTGGTGTGTTACAAGCTCTTGGTGCATAAAGAAGATCTGTAAAGTTGCAAAGACTAAAGTCTCAAATCCAAAGAGAGATTCTTTATAAAAGTTAAGTCAACCACTCCTACCTAAAATGGCTCATTCTTACATGCCCCCACATGTATACATCATGATGTGGGAAGATTTGCATAACGCCGCCCAAATGTTCATGCAAAGAAAGAAGGTGTGACTTTTATTCTCGCTGTTGCCGCCACCACCATGTTGTGGAGACACTGTGTGTTTCATTGTGAAAGCGAAACTACTTTGTTTGGCCTTCAAAAAGGACACAACTAGAAATCAGTGGTTTAGTTGGATTTACAGCACTGTGCCAGAACAGTTCAACCCAAATATGCAGATATGTGCAGCGCATTTTGCAGAGGATGAGGACTGTTTCCTGTGAGAGTAGCCTCCAATGCTTCTGTGCACAAAGGCTGTTTCTATAAAGTGGGCAGTTCCAACTTTGCAAGGACAGCCTGCACTTCTGACTCACAGCCTGTAAGTACATTTTCATGTTTAAAGAATTTGCCACTAATGATTCAAATGCGAGTTTTGTGCAGTGTAAAGTAGCGCTTGTTGTTTGTTGTTTCTCCAGACATGGTTTTATATTTACGCAGCGCGATACGCAATGCGTAAAAAGAAAGTATAAGTAATTATAATCGGTAATTATGTCCCCACTGGATGCTACAAATGCCTCATTTGTAATGGGTTTTTATTAGTTTTGTCTTGTCACACCGGGACACACGGTATCACAATATGGTAAGGGGCTTAACATTTCCGTCACACGCTTGAGCAATTCGGCCAATCACAATGTACTGGATAGCTGGCCAATCAGCATACACCTTGCTTTTCAGAACGATGAGCTTTGTAAAAATCGACGTGTTTCGGAAAGGTGGGGCATAGAGGAGCAACAATAATGTACAATATGTGGAAAATATATATATATTTTTTTTTAACCTTAAACAGCATAAAACATTGCATTACACCAAATACCCAAAATAATATTCTTTTTAGCGACGTCATATAACCTCTTTAAAACACAACCCAGCAGCCAAAGACATCGGTGTTCTATGTATCCCTTCAACAGAGTTAATACCAGATCTTCAACAAATATACAGGCTAAATTGTGACCTCATTAATTGACTAGTTCATTGGTGAACAACTAGTCAGCATCCCATGGTTATTAGGGATCTATTTGTCAAGCTGTAAGAGTTTGTTTGTGTTTCCAGACATGATGGGCTTGAAGCGAATGATGGAGAAGTTGGGTGTGCCAAAGACTCATCTGGAGATGAAGAAAATGATCTCGGAGGTGACAGGAGGTTGCAGCGACACCATCAACTACAGGGACTTTGTAAAAATGATGCTTGGCAAGCGGTCAGCTGTTCTCAAACTGTAAGTTTGTATATATGCGGATTTAAACATGCTTCATGTATATTCTCTCTCCGTCTTGTTTTTAATATTGGCAAACGGCATTGTGCAGAATTGTTGGGCTATTTCCTGCTTCCATGTGCTTTGACTCAGTCTAGCTATTTTTAGATATGTCGACATGTGTTTAATCTCATCAGCACATCTAGTGCAGGATCAGCATATCTGTGCCATTATCTCTCAGTGGGAGAGGGATCTGCCGTGACGGGTGATGTCGTCATCATCATGAGACACTTGGGGTTGGATCGATACCAGAAATTTGGCTTTAGTACAGTACAAGCCTCCGGTAACTCAGTATCGATGTTAAATCAGTCATTAAATAAACTGCCTTGAGTGACTGAAAAAAAGAGACTAGGGCTTTCAGTTATGTTTGTTTGCACAAAAAAATAATTGTGTCTTTTCACTACTTATTTTAAAAGTTAAGGCTTCATTCATTAATGAAATTATGTCATGTAAGATTTGATGATTTTTTAGTTTTGTATAAACACACTAGTGTGTATATATAATGACATAACAGCACACATTTTCTTGGGTGGGGTTGGAGATACAGTTATCCCCTAATTATGGCTGTTGACACAAGTGTGGATGTTGTCCAAGTTGGCACAGGTACCACTAAACACCTCCCTTGTCTCAGTGGAAGCGATAAACACAACCATCAACTTCCTGTTTTGTTTTCCATTTTTGCCTTTTTTGTGAAAAACACGGCTGTAGTTTGGAAAAGAAAATTGGGTTGTTTGAAACAAACATTAGTTTGTGCCAAGTTTCATGATTCATTGAAAACATCTTAAGCCATTTTTCACAAGGCTTTTGAGTGGATGCACAGACTGGAGGTTTGAACTTTCTCTCTCACAAGTGCTTGCTAGATTTGATAGATTACTTTTTTTCACCCATTCTGTGGTCCACCAGGCAGAGGTTGGTTCGTCTGACCATTTTGAAAAGTAATTGCACAATTACTCAATAAATTATTATTTTTATTTTTTTTGCATAACTATCATTTGAGTTCTGTGTTAAAGATGTCTGGTGCTTTGCCTAAGCAAACAGAACTAATTTATAACCACTATCACTGAATGTGTGGTTCTTGGCTGTGATGCTGCAGAAATTAGATTGTTTAATTTCTTGCTGTGAGTGACATACAGCCAAGTATGGTGACCCATACTCAGAATTCGTGCTCTGCATTTAACCCATCCAAAGTGCACACACACAGCAGTGAACACACACCCGGAGCAGTGGGCAACTGTTTTTATGCTGCGGTGCCCAGGGAGCAGTTGGGGTTGGGTGCCTTGCTCAAGGGCACCTCAGTCGTGGTATTGCCAGCCCGAGACTCAAACCCACAACCTTAGGGTTAGGAGTCAAACTCTAACCATTAGGCCACGACTTCCCCACGTGCTGGATGATTTTAATAACAGGTGGTATCAGACTTATGATTCAGACACATACTGATTTATTATTAGTTTGCAGAGATTTGTATCTTCATCTGTCAGTATTCTACACATTGTGAACGGGTGATTTGTGACTAGCTGTTAGGTGAATCAGGGCTTGTTAAGGTCTTATGAGAGATTTGTCAAGGTTTACCTAAAACAGAAAGTCACATGTGAATGGATCAGTCAGCAGTTCTGCACTGTCACTGTTCTCTCTTTCTCTCACTTTTATTTTTTGTTTTGTTTTGTTTTGTATCTATTAACTCCAAAATACCTGCATTTTGTCTGATCCGGGATATGTGGTTTCACAGGCTGGTCCATTCTCTTTTTGACTTGTCTCTTGCAGTGCACTTACACTCTCTAGCTTTCTCTACTAATCTACTCAGTGGGAAGCTGGATAGCTTATAGCCGGTGCTGGACACTGAGTGGACACCACAACGTTTTTTTAACTCCCCCGTTCTTAAATGCCTATATTTGGACATAGAAGCCTTATCCTTTGAAAAATAGGACTAATGTGTATGTGCATAATAAAATCTTGACCTCTCACAATATTATAATTATATAATATAATACAACATAATATAAATGTTATATCTAAATTACAATGTATTATAAATTCCCTTGTAGTGGTGAGAAGATTAATCTTGTTAATAAAATACTTGCAAAGTTAATATGGTTTAAATAAATGTAACAATTGTTTGTCCACTTTAAATCACGGTTCTAATTACTTTTAGGTGGCAAGAGTAGTTAATTTTCTTTTGTTATAAAATGTGTGTGTATATAACCCACCCCAGTTTTGGATTGTTGAAATGAATTTTCTCTCTTCCTTATACAGGGTTATGATGTTTGAAGACAAAGCTAATGGGACCAGCTGTAAACCCGGTGGACCCCCTCCCAAGCGTGACATCACCAGCCTACCATAGACCAGTGGAGATGGATTTGATTGACATCCCTGCATTCACAAATCCCGCCCATTTAACATTAGGGGCTAGGTTTCTATAGCCTTACCTAGAATCTTTTTGCCAAGATCCAGGGAAAATCTTAGTTCATAGACTGACAAAATTAAGAAAAAAAAAAAGTGAAAGATGTCTATATTTGCTGTGAAGTCGAAGCGCAAAGTAGCTTTTTATAAGTAAACAAATGTATATATTTATATGAAAAAGGTGTTTTTGAATAGTGTTTACAAGCACAAATCCTGGAAGTTTAGTGTGTAACACTGCAAGTGTACCAAGTATAAAGTGCACAGGATGACACAATTTTAGCTTGCAAGGCAGATTTTAAGAATCAAGATTGAGAATTAAGATATTTCGTCTTTCCCCATAATGTGTGATTTTTTTTTTTATTTTTTCATTTCAGTACATTCGTGTTTGCCATTTGAGTCGCTTGAAGAGTTCTTTAGCTTATGCTTAACACCGAGTCCTATAGTGTGACATCATAGATGTGCATGAGGCTCTTGTAAGATTCAGTTAGTGCTCAGCCATGAAAAAACGTTTCATTTAGCTTGATCTGCTTCTAAAGCAGGATTTCCTTTGTAACATTTTTATACAGGAAGGCGCAGGGAGTGAGAACGCTGGGATTTGAGTGAGGGAGAAGGCAAAAAGGGACGCCCGTTAATTCATCAAACTTTCTTTGCTCATTCTCTGTCCCTTTTTTACTTTCCACAGTCTTCAGACTTTCTTTTTAACTTGTTTGTATGCGTCCAAATGATTAATCTGTAATGTTACTGTACCATATAAGCACATTAACTGTTAAGTACACACATCTTGTGCAGATATGCATTTATAAATTCTCCTGCTTGAATTGGAAATGATGTTGTAGGAAAGATCCGCAGCAGGGTTGATTTTAGTCACTATGGCCCTCTTTCCAAGTGCCTCACTCAGTTTGATGTAGCAGAGGTTTTGAGTGATGATTGAGTGAAGCATCTTTGAAACAGATTTTGTGTGTTTGCACGTGTGCTTGGAATTTATATTCTGTTGAGTCGTATTCTGAGACATTCCAAGAATGTCGTTGTGTGGTGGAGTCCTTGGAAATGTTGTCGTGTTTTAACCCAAGCAGACTTGCATGTTGTGCAGCTCCAATGTGTATATTCCAGTAGTGCTTTTGTTTTGTTTTTTTGTTTTACACTGTCCTCAAGTTTTCTTTCTATAAGATGTGCTACGTTATGGCACAAATGATCTCAAGAGGTATTTTTTTTTTTTTTTTTTTTTAAGTTTAAGATGATGAAATGACATCACTCAGCCGTAGCAGGTGTGGCTTTCACTTCCATTTCAGACTGCAAACAAAGCAACATTTATTTGATTCTGTCACATGTCATGTTTTCTGAGTTTTATTTCTGTGCCTCTGTTCAAGTTTATCTTGTAGACATGCTTTTGTTTTCCTTTTAAAATCAGTGAAATGTGAATTGAGGGCTGCACTGTATTGCTATTTATTAGAAATGCATTTTTAATGAGTTATTAGAATTATGAATAGTTTTCTGTCAGCATATTAATTTGCAAAGGCATTTGTGAACTTTTTCATATCTTTTTTTTTTTTTTTTTTTTGCCAAACACCAAAGGAAGTAAATACCCTACTGTTACACCTGAACTATTAGTGGAGCTTTATTTACGTCTGTGTGTGTATGTGTCTACATCTAATTGTTCCCCAGAATTGTGCAAAATGTGACACAATCTCAGTTTGGGGACATTTGGGTATGTCCTAATTTGTGAAAAACTATTATAAAGTAGTTTTGTTCTTACAATCTTTCATAACACTAAAAATGTGTGTGTGTGTGTTAGGAAGTGAGGGGTCAGTCAGATTTATTTATTCTAATATTTATTTTAAAATTTCATTCAGCAAGTTAAATAAATTAATCATTAATCAAGTGTTATATTTTAAAAAGCTTCTTAAGCAGCAAACCATCATATTAGTATGATTTCTGTAGCATCACGTGACTGTAAGCAAACACTTATTAGTTAAATTTTAAAAATGCATCAAATCACAAATATAACCAGTAGACGGCAGCAGAGGAGCGCTTATTGGCTTATTAGCACTGATCTATAATAGAGAATATATAGATCAGTGCTTATTAGTCATTCATTTCTAGTTATATATATATATATATATATGTTTATAAAATCACTATTATAAAATATCAAATCATCATGAAATCAGATTTTTCCAGAATGTTACACTTTATATTTGTGCATGAAGTAAGAAAAGTCACAAAGTGCCTTGAAAAACAAACTTTTCTTAAATTTGCTACAAAATCACACATAATCACTGAAGTTGGTCAGTTCCATGGAAGAATAATGGTACATTTAATAAGAGTGGAATATATACATTATCTATTTAAAAATTAGATTTTGCACCTGTTACTGTTGTTAATAAAAGTAAATTTTGTATGCATCTTAACTCAAGCTTAGTGCTTTACTGTCAAATCTGTATAAACAATAAACAAAAGAAAAATAAAGAAATTAACGTAATATTAGTTAGTGCACTTATTAATGCAAAACAATAGTAATTTTAGGATTAAATGATGTATATTTTAATACTCCCAGTGCTACCAAATCTGCTCCTGGTGTCACCATCTGTAGAACTTAGTGGCACTGGTGCCACTGCTCTCAAATGTTAGTCTGGAGCCCTGTGGGTATGATAATGGTCACAATTAGATATTACGATAGGGTTTTGTTTGTGACACCCTGTTTTATGCTGTGTGTGTAGGTTACGTGATTTTTCAAACAATTTTAAGCTTGAAAGATAGGAATAAAACCTTTTTAATTACAGAAAGGTTTTGTTATTGGGGCTTTTCCAGAATAATGATAGTAAAGAGGATATTTTCGTAAGTGTAGACTCAGTGGTCTGGTTCACTTCCTCATTAGACTTCTGCATTACAGTTTTCAATAGAAGTGGCCTTGTTCTCACCCACAATTCAGTTCTTCATACAGCTTTATTTATATATATATATATATATATATATATATATATATATATATATATATATATATATATATATATATATTTGAAACAATGTTTTAGAAGGTAATTGTTACCTCCTCCACATAAACGGCAGGTCTACAGGTCTCTCTCTGTCAATGGACCCTTTTCACAAGACTGTGATGACGCTTTTAACGGTCATCAGCATCGTAAATCCTCTCAAGTTTTTCACATTTGTATTTTTTTTTCTTTTAATGTATGTACATTTATAAAACTCTTTGTATTATATCACATTTGCATCAAATTACAAAGAAAAAAAAAACCCGGTTAACGCTAATGCAGGTGCAGCGTCTATGGGAGGGACATTGGACATTCTCTTCCGACTGCCATTATCAGTGTCTCTCAATTATGGGAATTCAAAAATATATATTTGTGGTACTCTAACATTCACTGCTCTTCAAGTTTACCCAACTATGACGACTTCCGCTGCTGGAGAAAAAAAAACTGCAATGTGAGAAAGGCCCATTGTAATCTGCTGCTCTTTCCCCATTCTGCCTGAGGGACAACACGGACTGACACAAAAATTAAATTTACCAAACAGTGTAACACTGACCTTTGCAATGAAATAACAAACAGAGCTGGGACAGACCGATTAAAAAGTTCCGCGTGCTGTTCGTGCTGTTTACACTGCTAGTCAGTTCAAAGAGTATTGAAATATAAGGTCGTTGGTCAGTTGCAAAGGTTTGTGCGAGAGTCGTAATGAAGGACTGTGTTTCCCCCTACTGGGCTCAAATGGTGTCACTCCTTAATGACGTGTGACAAATGAACCCTAACCAAATAAATGAACAAACAAACAAACAAATTTTCACAAAAAAAAAAAAAAAAAAAAAAAAAAAAAAACCTATATTATTGGCGTACTTAAACTTTTATAGATTCACATTATGTATTAATGTATTACAGTATGTATTTACAGTATATATATATATATATATATATATATATATATATATATATATATATATATATATATATATATATATATATATATATATATATATATATATATAATACACACACACACGGGATATGCATATAATATATAACGTTACAGAAATATAAACGACCAGTAATATTCCGGGACTAATCCGCAGACAAAAACGTTAATTATGAAGTTACAGGTTTTTACAAGTATATAAAATGTGAAGTTACTTTAATTATGGACTTACTACTTTTTAAATGTATATACATTTAACTAGTAACTTTTTTATTCGTCTGGTTAGCCCCGGAATACCTTACAGTTCATTCATGTTTCTGTCGGACTTATTTACAGAGGCACCAAAACGTGTGCGTTCACAAACTGTCGTCGACTGTAACGATTCTAAAAGGCTTTGACAGCTACCAGTTTACCGTGTTTAACATGTTGCCAGTGGGAAACGATACGAGTTTGTTTTAGATGTGTTTTGCTTTATCGTGTCGTCACTGAGATTCGACCCATCCGTGCAAGCGTTACGATGAATTTAATGTCCAGTCTGATCTCAGCGTGACTTTGAGCAAGCACTGCAGTCATGTGTCATACTGTACAACTGAAGCTTTAACCCTTTAATCAAACTTTCCGTCTTAAAATGCATCTGAATGTACCGTTCCCCATCCTCCGATGGGTAAGTTTGTGCTGTCCCTATTGTCTTTATTGCATCAGATCTATAGGTATTTGTCATTGACTGTAATTTACAGAGTAATTTAATTATACTTTCCGCCAAAATGCCATGGTTACAACAGTAAATCCTTGTTTAAAGCGACCACTGTTTTAAAAAGGTGCTGGATCTATTTAAACATCATCTCATACACTTAAATGAGTGTTTAACAGCATTAACTGCATCATTCATTCCCTTTCAGAGCATCAGACACCTGATGACCAGATCCTCACAGACGTGCTCTTGGAGGAGAAATTACAGTTTTTATCGAGGTAAAGGACAATAGAGAATAGTTACAGAGTTCTGCGTGTTTTGTAATTTTAGACTATTGTCTTACTGTTCACAACTTTTTTTTTCTCCTTCAGATGAGGTGAAATCACTTAGAGCAGTGGTCAACCCTGACATCTCAAAGTAAGATATGACTTGTGAGCATCTTTTTACAACATCTTTTAGAGCCTGTAAGAATAATGGTCTATTAATACCAAATGTTTCTGTTATGTTCTTGGTCAGAATTCGTAACATAGGTATCATGGCGCATATAGATGCAGGGAAGACCACTACAACAGAGAGAATGCTGTACTTCTCTGGCTACACACGGGCTTTCGGAGGTGAGGTGACCTTTAGAAAGAAAGTTGACAAAGAATATCTGACTATCGTTAATTGAAAAACAAAAAAGCTGAATAATTTGAAATAATTATGATAACATTAATTATATAAGTATTAAATAAGAATGTAATATTATGAAAAACTTACATTTAAAAACAGTAAACTGAAATAAACTAATTTTAAATTGAAGTACTAATGTAAATAAATCTCAAATAAAAAGTAATGCTAAATAGAAATTTTTTAACAAATATAATGAAAATGGCACATTCACTAAAATTTGAATTAAAATGAAAACTTAAAATAAATCTAAAAAAAAGGCTTATTCAAAATATTAATAAATACTATCATGGTATATAAATAATACTAAAATAACATGTTTAAGTTGTTTAATGCACATCCTTTAATAAATATGTGTATTTGTTTTATATGATATAAATGTCTTTGTGATTGGTCTTGTTTAGATGTGGATGACGGTGACACTGTAACTGATTACATGGATCAGGAGAGGGAGAGAGGAATCACCATCCAGTCAGCTGCTGTTACCTTTGACTGGAAGGATCACAGGATTAACCTCATAGACACGCCAGGTACACGTGTCCACACAGTGTTGTATTCAGTGCAGGGCAAGGGACACACAGTGCAAAAGTTTGGGGTTGGTACAATAAATACAGTGTGTGTGTGTAAATATAATATATATATATATATATATATATATATATATATATATATATATATATATATATATATATATATATATATATAATATATACAGAAAAAAAAGTAATATTTTGAAATGTTTTTACAATTTAAAATAACTGTTTTCTGTGTGAATGTATTTTAAAATATAATTTATTCCTGTGATAAAAGCTGAATTTTCAGTATCATTACTCCAGTCTTCAATGTCACACTTGATCCTTCAGAAATCATTCTAACATGCTAATTTATAATCAATGATGGAAACAGTTGTGCTGCTTAATATTTTTTTGGAACCTGTGACACTTTTGTCAGGATTTTTTGATGAATAAAAAGTAAAAAAGAACAGCATTTATTTAAAATATAAAACTTTTGTAACAATATAAGTCTTTACTATCACTTTGTATCAATTTAGCACAAAGTATTAATTTCTTTTTTAAAAAAAAAGAAAGAAAAAAATTTACTGACCCCAAACATTTGAACAGTAATGTGTATTATTGTTACAAAAGATTTATGTTTTAAATAAATGCTGTACTTTTTAACTTTTTATTTATCAAAAAATCCTAACAAAAGTGTCTCAGGTTACAAAAATAAAATAAAAAATAAAAATTAAGGAGCACAACTGTTTCCATCATTGATTATGAATTAGCATGTTAGAATGATTTCTGAAGGATCAAGTGTGACACTGAAGACTGGAGAAATGATACTGAA
This sequence comes from Cyprinus carpio, assembly GCF_018340385.1. Lineage (NCBI taxonomy): Eukaryota > Metazoa > Chordata > Actinopteri > Cypriniformes > Cyprinidae > Cyprinus > Cyprinus carpio. Next base: position 10,518,855 of record NC_056601.1, read on the forward strand.
AATTCAGCTTTGCATCACAGGAATAAATTATATTTTAATTGTAAAAACATTTCAAAATATTACTTTTTTTCTTTTTATATATATATATATATATATAAATTATTATTTTCAATATTTTGTAAAGAAGTCTTGTATGCTTTCCAATAAATAAGAGTAAAGACTTAATTTCTAATATATAAAAATAAATGATATTAAGTATTTTTTTTTTAATTATGGCAAGTAAAAGGAGAAGAAAAATAATCTTAAGAATTTTTTTTTAAAGTAAATATATATTTAAATGCAGTAAGTCAATATGAATGATCTTTCTTTCTCAGGTCATGTTGATTTTACTCTGGAGGTTGAGAGAGCTTTACGAGTGTTAGATGGAGCAGTTGCTGTGTTTGATGCTTCTGCTGGAGTAGAGGTTTGCCAGAAGTTATTTGTAGTCAAAATAATAAATCATAGTATAAATAAATTATTAATGTATTTGAATTAGTAATTCAATTAACTGTAATGGCAAAATATTTTCTGTACATAATATATTTTTTAATATATTTTTTTGTTGTTGTTTTTTTTACATGAATTTCAGGCTCAAACCATGACTGTGTGGCGGCAGGCAGAAAAACATAAAATCCCATGTGTGTGTTTCCTAAACAAGATGGACAAGCCTGCAGCTAGGTTTTACATATAAACATTTTTTGCCTATTTCTCAGAATCTCATGTTTAAATTTAGAGGATCTATTAACACATTGTCTGAAAAGTGGCATGTTGTATTGATCTAAATGAATGACTGCAGTTCCCTCTAATTTCTTCTAGCCTGAGGTACTCTTTAGACAGCATAAAGACTAAACTAAAGGCCAACCCTATTCTCCTTCAGGTAACCTTTTTAACCATAGTAACCAACTACTATTACCAATGAAAAGATTCCTTCTGGATATTTGGTATTTTTTCCAGATCCCCATTGGCTCAGGGAAGAGCTTCACCGGATTGGTGGACTTGATCACTAGGCAGAAAATGACATGGCAGGGGAGCTCACTGACATATGATGGTCATGCTTTTGAGACCAGCGCCCTTCAGCCCTCAGATGACCCAGATGTGCTCCAGGCTGTCAGTGAGGCCAGGGCCACCTTGATAGAACAGGTGAAACAAAACAAAAAATTTTAAACAATAGAATAAATACTGATACATGTATTGTAATTTGCCAAATCCTGAGGTACAGAAGGTTCTTAAAAGGACAGTTCAACAAAAAGAGGTTTAGAATGATATGGCTCATAATGACACAATTTTAATGTTTGGCTGATCTTTTTTTGTGTGAACTGGACAGGTAGCAGATCTAGATGATGATTTTGCGGAGCTGCTGCTGGGACAGTACAGTGAAAGCTTTGATGCAGTGCCTGCTGGGAAGGTAAGAATATACAGTTTCTCTATACATGTGCTCCATGTTTCTTTTTTAAACAGAATTGAAATCGAATATCCAGTTGCAGGAGGCACTGAGAAAAGTGACATTAGCTCGTAAGGGGGTGCCTGTGTTGTGTGGAAGCTCTCTGAAAAATAAAGGGGTTCAACCTCTGCTGGATGCCATTACTGCTTACCTTCCTGCCCCCAATGAGAGGAACCATGACCTAGTGTGAGTGCACCATTCCTCAGCCCCCTCATCAACTCATTTTGCTAAAGGAGAATAAATCATGTTCTGATTAAATGTATATGTGTTGTTGTCTGTCCAGACGCTGGTATAAGGATGATCTCTGTGCGTTGGCATTCAAAGTGGTCCATGACAAACAGAGGGGTCCTCTCGTGTTTGTTAGGATCTATTCAGGAAGCATGAAGGCTCAGTCAGCAGTGTACAACATCAACAGGAACGGAACGTAGGTTTATTCTTTTTGATTTCAGACTTGTATGCAGTTATAATGACATCCAATGAGTCCAATGCCAGATTTTCATAGTTCTCTTAAAAAAGAAATGACTTATGTATTTTTGTTAATTCTGCATCTTTTTACTTTTGGTCTTTCATTTGTTGTGGAAAACACAACACACACACACACACACACACTCAAAAATAAAGGCTATTACTATGGTGTAGGGGTGTCACTATATACAGGTATTGACGATAATCGTGACATTTAAATAATGTAATGCCATTGTAGTTTTAATTAGGAGTATTGCCAAAACCCAGTATTGGTGATATTTAAAAATGAATAGGACACATATTAATCCAGTGCCTTTAGGGAGCGCTAAACTCTCACATGTAATTTGTTTCATTCATACTCGACCTCAGAGGGTGCTCTCGCACAATCCATCTCAGGTATTTTAATAAGGATATGTGCTTCTAAGGTAATGTTAATCGACATAGCCTTAGAATATAATAAAATAATATAATTTATGTCTCATTCTGTGATATGAATCAGTTATTTAAAACATAAAAATATGTTGTTATTCTCATAAATCGTACTTTGATGCTGTACTAAACTATAAGCGGTTGGCATTTTAGTCTGTTTAGTGTAGTTGTTCTTTTTGTATACAATGGTGTGACTCATCAGTCAAACAAGGAACAAATAAATAAAGGTGAATTTGATTAAAATTTTGTGACCACAATAATCATGTAGTGAAAAATCGGATATATCGTGACAGCCCTAGTGTTACATTAAGAACTATTGTTTTTTTTTACTTTTTTATTTTGACTCAAGATTTATTTTATTTTAAGCTCTACCATGAAGAACAATGTTTTGTGTTTTTGTTGCTCCAGGGAAAGAATGAGTCGACTTCTCTTGCCTTTTGCCGATCAGCATATAGAAATTCCTTCTTTATCTGCAGGAAACATTGTGCTCACAGTTGGACTCAAACAGGTAAACTCAACTTTTATGGGATAAAGAAAACTATGTGTAGTTTACATGATTGTTTGAACTGCTTTGAGAGGAAAATACTCTTGCAACATCCTTCAAAGTAACATAGTATTCAATTAGTCTTGTAATTTAAAACAGAAATAGCAGTTACCATTAGTGGTATCCCTCTTATAGACTGAAGATGCTTTTTTTTAAAGATATATTTTTGGCATTTTTTTGCCTGTATTACAGTAGGGCAGTTTAGAACTGAGGAAGCAAAGAGGGAGACCCTTGAGGCTATCAGCACCGTCATAAAGATGCTTTTTCTTGCTGGCTTATAGGTCTGGAGTCTTCATCTGATGCATTACACATCTTTAGAAAATAATATGTTCTGTCATGTTGTTTGTTTCAAATCAGACTGTGACAGGAGACACCATCGTCTCCTCCAAAGCCTCTGCTGCAGCTGCGGTGCGGCGGGCTCAGCAGGAAGCAGAGAGCAAGAGTAGCTCACAAAGGGAGAGCAGCAGTCTGGTTCTTGCAGGGGTGGAGGTCCCTGAGCCTGTGTTCTTCTGCTCCATTGAACCTCCTACTCTGGCCAAACAAGCAGGTAAGAACATTGTGAACAGTTTCCAAATAGGCTGCAGCAGGTGGAAGGATTGAAATCTCACTGGGGTTTGTTAAACAGATCTGGAGCATGCGCTCAACTGCCTGCAAAGAGAAGACCCCAGTCTGAAAGTCAGAATAGACCCTGATTCTGGACAGGTAAAGGAGTCATTTACAAAGTATTTCATTTTTGAAAGTGTTTTGTCTATTAGACGTTGCATCTTGTTTATTAGTGCTTGCATAGGCATGTACATATTTTCATATTAAGTACTTATTTACTTGTTCAAACAACCTCAGTGCTCAGAAAAAAAGTTTTACACAAATATTACATTGTGACACGTAACTGATCCTGCACCATTTGTGCTGCGAACATCACATACCCTTGAATCTTGTGTTGAGGAGAGGAGTGCTTCTGTTCTACAATGTATTTTTCACTTATTCATGCACAGACGATACTGTGTGGCATGGGAGAGCTGCACATTGAGATCATCCATGACCGTATTAAGAGAGAGTACAACATCGAAACTCACCTAGGACCCTTGCAGGTGGCCTACAGAGAGACCATCCTCCAATCAGCAACTGCCACAGGTGAGGCTAGTGCTAGCTCCACCTTTGTTTTTTATATGTATGTAAAAATCATATTACTTTGTTTGTGATGAAACATCAGCACTATTTCCCAATGACAGGTCATCTGTTTTGTTTGTCTGCTTTACTGTTTTATGGTCCAGTGCGACTTATGGTTACAATGGACTTTGTCCATGGTAAAAAAAAAATATATATATATATAGGCATAAAACAATAAAATGAAAAAGAAGACATGTATGACTTGTCACATGCCCTGATTTAATGTAGGTTCAAGAGTGTAGGATGTTTTAATGCTTTATTTATATATATATATATATATATATATATATATATATATATATATATATATATATATATATATATATATATATATATATATATATAAACTTAAAATAGGAAGAAACTAACATGCCTATAGTTCTAAACAGAACAAACTTTAATGGTATACATGTAAAATGGATTATAATATCAAATAATACAGTATTTATTCTGAGTAGATAAGTATTTGTAAATTTCAGTATGATGCGTATGATCATTTCAGACACATTAGATCGTACTCTTGGAGAAAAGAGGCATGTTGTTACCGTGGAGCTTGCCGTCCATGCTCTGATGGAGTCTAGCATTTCCTGTGACGTGACTTTTGAGGAGGAAGTAAAAACTCAACTTCCTGCTGTTGTCAGACAAGCTGTGGAAAATGGAGTTCAGAGCGCCTACCTCCAAGGTAACAGAAATGGATGCTTTAAAGCTTGTATGCCTGAATCATTGATCACATTTATATCTTCCTGGTACAGTATTGCAGTCTATAAATCTAATGTCTTTGTCAGCCATATGCAGTTGTTAAACCAACTCCCTTCCCAGGTCCTGTGCTGGGTTTTCCAGTAGAGGGAGTAAAGACTGTTATCCAGCATGTAAGTTTGGAGCCAGGCACTTCTGCAGCCATGGTGTCAGCCTGCGTGTCCCGCTGCATGCTCAAGGTACTCAAACACTGTCCCGTGCCTTTTCCCACAATCACTTTCAAATAATGCCATAACAATTGAGTTTATGTCCTTCTGGTTCAGGCTTTGAAGCTGGCTGGGGGGCAGGTTTTGGAGCCGGTGATGGCTCTGGAAGTGACTGTAGGCGAAGAGTATCTGAGTCCTGTGCTTGCAGATCTCGCCCAGCGACGCGGTATTATATGCGACATCCAAAGTCGACAGGAAAACAAGGTTTTGCTGGCTAAAGTACCTTTGGCTGAGATGATGGTGAGTCTTTTATTAAAAATATTACAATGATATATATTATTATTGATAAATATTACGTGTCAGCACAATTTACTGCAAGTTAATCTCTATGTATAATAATGCCAATAAAATGTAACTCACCTCGTGATTACTATACACCATAACAAGTGAACTATGCTGAAACGATTTTTATATTTATTTATTTGCTTCAAGGGCTACTCAACCGTTCTGCGCACTTTGACCTCTGGGAATGCTACTTTTTCTCTGGAGCTTTCCAGCTATGAGCCTATGAACACTCAGGAGCAGAATATACTGCTCAACAAGATGGCTGGACTGGCTTAAAACATGAACTTTCACCAACTGAACTGGGCTGTGTTTCCCAAAAGCATGGAAAGCTTAAGTACACCGTAGACCCATTGAAACCAGTGGAGCTACTGCTCAGCCCACATCCAGAGACCTAATTGGATTTTTTTCTCTGATGGAGAGAAGAGTGTAAAGTAAAAAACACTTACTGGTGTTTGTGTGTACATGTATATAAAATATACCAATCATTTTAAAAGAACAATGCATACATTTTTTAAAAAAATATTTACTTGGGAAATAATTAAAAAGCAGACCTCATTTCAAAAACTTCAAATTCATTCAAATTTATTCACAAGAATAGTAATTACAGTTTAATAAAATTTAAGCCTACAGAGGAAATCCAGAACTGTCCATTTAATAATAAAAAACATCAAGTTCTGTCAATAACTGGCTCAGTGCATAGAACAGCAAATCATAGTTACTGGAATGGTTAACATGGTTTTATCTTTTAAGAAGTGTTGTCCTTTTATTCCCTTTAATTGTCTACTGTGAACTTAATGTTGAATTTCATAGCCCCATGTACTCCTGACGGCAGTGGCCAACAAATAGAGGTTCTGCAGGTATGCCTCTCCTGATGGGGAAGAGAAGAAAATCTCACTTTCACCAGTGAAACATGCAAAAATATGCCTGTGCAATTTTTTTTTGTACAAAGACTGTACAGAATGTTTTACATTTTTTTAAATTTTCCCAATCGACCCAAAACAGACAGCCTTAAAAAATAATTAGAAATAAATAATATTGTAATAATTTAAACTATAAATAAACAAAAATCAAGGACATCAGAGATTAGTGAGGCCACTCCACTGCTAAGCAATTTGATTCTTACACATAAAATTGAAGAATTAAATAGATCAATGGAACTGCATGTTGTATTATTGATAAATTAAATAATAACTTGTAGATTGCATTAATGAATTTGCCACTGTCATATTTTAACTCACTTGACCATGCGGCAGCGATGCTGGACCAGACGTTTATAGGCATTACCCACGTCTGTCACACTTTTATCACTCCATAACCTCTCAGCAACAGCACTGGCTCTTGGCCTACAATGGCATATGCAAACAAACAAAACAAAAAAAGCATAATTTACATAATTCTAAATAAATACTAGGTTTGGTTCCAGTTTTGGCACTAACTCCTAACTTTAGCTTTTATGTTTTACATATTACAAGACAGGAGATGGTACTGTTGAGTAATATATCATACCAGAGTCGAGGAGTGAGGTTGGTAGCATCCACATACTCTCCCCAAAGACAAGCCTCTCCACCAATCACCAGCTTCTTCTGTGCATCTGTGCCTGTGGTAAATTATCAATCACAAGTTATAAACAACAGCAAAAAAAAATTATTTAACATTGCACAAAAAGCTGTCCCTCAAAGTAAAGAGTTGATCCTGTTTGAGTCTGATCTTTGTGTCAAACACCTGAATACTTGCAGACAAAGCATACCATTTAAACTGGGTGGTGACTGAATAGACTCATAACTGTCAGTCTGTCCAAAGTGCCATGGTCACATGACAAGCATGTTTATTTGCATATCCAAATGACAACGTGTTCCTAACAATGCCATTGCTATGACAGAGCTTTGGACTGAAGAAAAAAAAAAGATCCTCATTGATTTAAGGATATGAGAAAATCTGGCGTAAATGACACTGTACAATCTAATGCCACATTTATCATTTAAACATGTTGCCTTTGAATCAGTGTAGCTGACCTTCAGAACCTAAAACTATTTGTACCAACCTTGGTTACAGTAAACAAGACAATTACCCAGATTCATCCAATAACAGACTTCTCAACTCCAACATAGGTCTGAAAATCATGTATTGTATAATCAGTGCTGTTTAAGTTACTTATCAGTCAGTTTTTTACTGTACGCCTTGAGATTTTGTGCAAATTTGGGAGAAACACAACAAGTCAAACAGAAACAGAGGCCCATAGACTTTATCTGTGAATGACACACACACCAGTGAAATTCTGGGGGTCGGCTTTGTAAATGTTGACCCAGTCTTGGCCGTAGCTGATGCGGTTGAGGTACCAGGGTGTGGAGAGCAGAGCATTGAAACCAGCCGCTGTTACCTTCGCCATCTCATCCTGGTACTGCGGCCTTTCTTTCCACACATGGATCTGTGTGTCGGCTTTCAGCTACATGTGTACACATACAGACGCATGTAGAACACACAAACGAACACACGTCAACGTGGATAAATCCCTCTGGACTCCATTTAAGGTCTCTGTGAGGCTTTTCATGCTTCGTTCACATTTACTTTGTCACATTTTACTTTACTTTGCACATTTATGCAGATCTAGTTGCAAGTAGTCATCATGAAAGAACTGAACATGGTTCATTTTAAAGTGACGAAAAATATAGATGTATGATGTTTGTCATAAATTCAGGTGTAAAAAAAAATTATTATTGACACATCCCATTATAATGCAATCAATATTCTTAATAATAAGTTATAAATAATAGGTTAAAAATGTCAACACTACATCAAAAATTGTAATACGTTAGATCTTGAATGTAGTCCAAAGAAATATATCCATCTAGTGTCATATTTTCCTGGAAGGTCAGATGCTCAGTGACTCAACATGTCTGCTTTCTCATTAGATCATTAGTTAATGACCTCAAAACCTGACAACAGTTAACTATTATTCTAGAAATAAAAGTGAACAGTAGCATTTATGAAGAACGGGGTAGAAAATGTTACTTTTTAGTAGTAATATTCATTTAACAAGACTGAAGCAAGATGGAGGAGGAATTATGGCAAAGCATACCCTACTATTCAAAAGTTTGGGGTCACTAAGATTTTATTAAGGTCAAAAGTGACAGTAAAGATATTTATGTTGTCAAATAAAAAGTAAAAAAAATTATTCAAAGACTTCTGAATGATCATGACATTTAACAATATTGCTGCATTTACTGTATTTTTGACCAAATAAACAGCCTTGGAGAGACTTCTTTCAAAATAATTTTTTAAAACTCTTACCAGATCCAAACTTTTGAACGGTAGTGTATTTAGAGTGACACATGATGGAATGCAAGCTTTCCAAAGCATTCAGGAATATGTGGTTTGAGTGTCTACAACAACTGACCTCGAGATGTGGCAGGAGCTCAGAGTTGATCAGGAGTGGCCAAACATTCTGACATTACGTAGACATGACAACGTACTAGTGACAAGCAAAACCAAGAGCCAGAGCCAGACTGAGCGGATCACAACTATACACTACAATAACGCAAAAAATGACAGGAAATTCTATATAATTAATATACGGTCGATGACGAGCGCATTTGTCCTCTTTTAAAATGCAGGTGTTTCTCAATGAACCATCTCTACACAGACCAAAGCCTCAACCCCAAGCTTGTTTGGGATTCAACACCATGTAAACTTGTCCATGGCTATTTTCAGGGCAAGAAACAGGTTGAAATGTAATTAAAGGTAGAGTGATTGAAAAGGTTACTAATAACCATATTTAATTAAAAATCTGAACTCACTTTCTTAACCATAAGTTGCCAACATGACATGTCAAAACTATCACACATAATTTAATGGTCAATACATGTGTTAAACTCAATAACTAGAGTAGATTAGTAAACTAGTGGTGCTAAAATTAACAAAATTAAGAGTTGGACAGGAAAAACTGACCAGGGAAATTGAGTGGCTCAACTTTGTAGTAGCGTTGCCAGTCCTGTCCATAGCTAATGTAGTCCAGGTACCAAGGGGCAGAAAGAATGGTTGTAAATCCTGCCCCAGTCACATTCTGTAGCTCCTCCTCCATCTTGTTCCCAATCCACACCTCCACCACAGTGTCATCCTTCAGCTGGAACATGCATAAAGCACATTATGTGCCCTAATCAATGTTTTTTTTTTTTTCTTCTGCTGGGGGGGGGTCGTTATATCATTATGGGCAATCATACATCTACATGCAAGCAGTTAAAAACAGCAATTTAGTGATATGTTAGCAGTGGCTTGTGAAAAGGCGAGCGTGCAAGTCAAGCTATTTGTGATTAAGAAGGTTAAAGAAAAGTAGATTAGGTTTTGATTTGAAGTCACAGAACATTTTAGACCTGCAAGAATCTGTCTTAATTTGTTTATTAAAGGTGGTTAAAGTAACGAAGACTGTGATATAACATTTATGGATTTACATTACATCCCAACAGGACGAGCCCATCAGCACAGAAGAGATGAGCCTTACCTTCACCCCATTATCAAACACTTCCTGCCACACCATGTAACCTTTCTTGGTTGCAGCCACAATATCAAGCAATCTGTTTTCCAAAAATGAATAATACATAATGTTAGAATGTGTTTTGATACATATTTTCATTTACAATTACATTCTTCTGAGAAAAAAAAACATCATAATCATCTATAATTTAGACTACAAGACCACAATGTATTCCTGACTATAGTGAAGCTCTTACCTTTGAATGTAGAAAGACTCCAGTTTGCTGTAGTCTGTGCCAAAGCCCTGCTGCACCATAAACTTCTGAATATCAGGATTAGACTTCCTACAGAAACAATAAGTTGAATGTAAGCATGGCCTTTAACAATAACAGCGATCAACACAAAGTAAATCAAATAGAAAAAGAGAAACAATACATGCCCTTACATATTAGGCTATGTGTTTTTTTTTTCATTCTGTTTAACACTCAAGGTCCCGTGTGATAGTTAAAGTTATTTCTTTTAATAAACAAATTTGATAAAAGAAAAGAATGTTATATAAGGTAAGATTATTGGCATTACATTATTCAGATAAACAATGTAGTTTAATAATTGACGATTGAGTAAGAAGCTCCTGTTTTCTTACCAGCAACTGAAGTCAACCTCGTCTCCCCCCAGGTGAATGTAGGCATCAGGGAAGACGGTGCTAATCTCTTTAAAAAACTGTGTCATGAAGTCATAAGAGGAGTTTAAGATGGGGTTCACTGGCCCAAATGTTCCTGAAGGACTAGAGCCACTGTAACAAGGTGTTAGTAGACCCTTTATGCCTAAGAGAAAGAGCGACAGAGAAAACGTGTTGTCATATTCATCAGTAAGTGCAGTTTAAATGTGAACTACTGAAACCAATAAAACACGACTTAAGGCTGGAACACACTATATGACTTGTTTACATTCATCATGCATCTCCTAGCAATAAGGCATGTTTCTTTGCGAGTTAGCTCTGCGTTTGTTTCGACTTAAAAGTCAATGCTTTCTGTTCACATTTTAATAGTTGTGCAGTGTTATTCCAGCCCTAAACATAACTAAGCAAAACAATCTGTAAAAAACTCTTGTATCAAGTCCACCAACTGACCATTGCCCCATGACTGTGTGTGTCCTGGGGTGTCAAACTCAGGGATGACTCGGATCCCCCTCATGCGGGCAAACTCGATGACCATCTTCACGTCAGATGGAGTGTACACATGTGTGAATGGGTGATAGGCTCCCTGTCAATCACAAAAAAAAATAGGGAAAACATGATCATTACACAAAGACGAACACTTTACCAGTTAGATTTCAGCAGTGGCAGTTGAGTTCTACAACCTAATATTTTCGATTAGAGGAGAAATTTCTACACTAAAGGAAATGACACTGGAACTGACGTGTCTTACAGCACTATCATCATTTTGTGATAAATATTTATTCCTTACCTTTCGCTTCCAATGCAGCAAATACACAAAAAGAACTGTTTTTAAAAGCATGGCATATCTTTTTTTAAAGGCTTTCAAAAAATCTGGAATTTGTTGCAGTGTAACAATACAATAGCTTGATACGCATAGTTGTGGTCTCCTATTTACATGATGTTGGCCATCACCCTTTAGTGATAAATAATATCCACTAACAACCTTTTTAAAATCTAAAATATTTCTCATGTTCTGAATAGAGATGTGTTTAATCAGTGTGAGGCAGTCGAGCTTAAATCTAAAACAAAGTCAAGTACATCATATACTCACCTTCTGGCTTAAGTCAGGGAAGGTACGGCTCATATAAGGAAATGATGGATCGTCCACAATGTGCCAGTGAAATACATTAAACTTGTTCATCGCCATAGCTTCCTGTGAAAATGAGACATTTTATTACTTAACACTGTGGGATGAGAAGCATTTCAAAACCAACAAAAAACCTTGGAAGGTCCTTGCACATATGTCCACTAATATGAACATGTGACTCACTCGCATTTAATTCTAGGTCAAAACTACTGTTCACTGACCGCAATTTTTTCCAGAAAAACCTTGTGATAAGCATCATCTTGTCTTGTGATTACTGTCATGTACAAACGTTAAAAACTTGACTTTCCAGTCTCATAAGTGAAATAACTTCCTTGAGCTATTTAGCTGACATAAGTCTTCTAATGAGGAAATTGATGAAAAACTCATCAATTAATGATGGCCTATTTTTCTAATAAAAAAATGCAACTCTAGACCCATGCATGTGTTTAAGTAAAGCCTTTCATTGTAAAGCAAATGATTTTAGCTCACCAAATTGGCCAAAATGACTTTGAGTGGCAGGAAGTGTCGAGACGAGTCCAGAAGGATCCCTCGATGGGCAAACCGTGGGAAATCTGAGATGTCTGTCTTATTGATGTTGTTCTGTTGAGAAGACCAAAAAAGGTTGATGGAATTTATCAATATTTAAAGCTCTAATGAAAAACATCAATCCAATAAGTAATGGTCTACTTCAAACTTACGGCTCCATAGTCGTCCCTATAGACCAGCTGGCTGAATGTTTCCAGTCCTTACAACAATAAACATATGAGGAAGTTACACGTTGATGAAATCATAAATTAAGATAAAACATAGACATAATAAATACTGCAATCTCTTCTCTTAGGGCAGGATTATGCAAAACGTGGCTTTAAAACAACACTTAACATTCTTAAGAAAGGAATATACCACTGACAGGACTGGAAACGAGCTAATACAGTAAAAACAGTAATATTGAGAAATGCTGTTGTAATTTAAAATAACAACAATTTTAGTATATTTTAAAATGTAATTTCCTGTGATGGCAAAGCTGAATTTCATGCTGTAGAAATATTTCTTATTACTACCAATGCTGAAACAGTTGTGCGATTTTTTTTTACAATTCATTGATGAATAGAAATATATTATTTGTGACAATTTAAATGTTTACTGTCACTTTTGACCAGTTTATTGTGTCCCTACTGAAAAAAAGTATTAATTTATTCTTAACAACATAAAAGACTGACCACAGACCTTTTGATGGTAGTGTGTATGTTCAAAAGGGAAATATAAATGTAGGCTTGTTTACGGCCTTTACTGTAGAACTCCATTGTAGAGTTTCGCTTACCTCGCAAAGCTCCCCATACATTAGCAGCTTTCAGCACAGCAGAGGGTTCATCAACTGACAGCTCATCTACACAAAGAGAACAAAACTTTACACAATTCACAGACAACCACAATATTCACCACACAGCTGATCTGAGTTTAATCTCAACACATCTGACTTTTATAATGCAGTTTCCATTTAATATTAAGCAGAAAGGCGTTTATAAATTACTTTGCATGAGTCAAATGTTACTACATCTAAAAAGAGATCTAGGATCACGTTAATATGTTAACCCGATTACACCTCCGAGAGGCAGATGTCAGTTATTGGATTTGCCGATCGTTCATTGGATTAGAGATCATTGAGGATCACAGAAGCGGAAGGGAAAAGAGCTCACATGACTCGTCGGTTTGCAGACTCGGGTAACCGTCGCACTCCGGATCAGCTGATGTGATCCATACCTGAAGCTCCGCGAGATCTGAATCATACACTTTCTTTCGGCTTTTCTCGTGCTTCTTCAGGTCACCAAACATGTATTCAAAATATCTGCAAAGGTCAGTTGAAGACAATGCTGTATATTTGGCACGGAGCACACAGCGCTTATGAATCATACTGTAACACACTGTAACACACTTCCTGTTAAAGCGAAACATTAGCATCTTTTATAAAACAATATCTGCACAAATATGAATAAGGTATTGTACGGTTAAGTTACCTGCGAAACGCATTCACGAGTATGCTGCAGCTCGGTCCGGCGGAGGACTGTTTCGCGTGGACGATCTGAAAGCTGGCGGGGCTGAGTTTAAAAGCGACGGCGGACGACTGAAATTTCTGCGGTAGCGGCCAGAGAGAGATTTCATCCAGCTCCTTCTGTTTTCCCACAAAGTCGCCGAAGAGCCAGCCATGGCAGACGGCTACCGCCAAAATCAGCGGCGCACATTTGAGCAGGCAGTACATGTCTGTGTTGAGCGCTGTGCGGTCAGCTGACTTCTGCTTCAATCTGAACGGAGGAGTGTGGATGAGCTCAGGGGCGGCGTTTACCTCAACCCAAGTCATGAGACCTACCAAGCCGCCACACCCCCTGGGAGTTTCACAGATTATTATTATCAAACCTCATCCCTTTATCTGCTAATTTGTGCCGAGAACAATGAAGAAGGTCAGTTCTTAGATGTAGGCTAAACTTGCAAACAAATGGCCCAGGCAAACGAAACGATATGAGCTAAACAATTGTTTCAGGTTTCAGTACTTATAATGTAATTAATAGTGGCCTACTGTGTACTTAACTACTTTTTGTAGAGCAATATTTGTTGTTGTTCTGAACAACTAGATATGATATATTATGATATATGATATATTCTTTTCTAATGTAAAATTACGATAGAAAGAAAATGAGGTTCAAGATTTTTTCTGCACAAATAGATAATGTACAGCTGTGGCCAAAAGTTTTGAGAATGAGACAAATATTAATTTTCACAGTCTGCTGCTACAGTGTTTTTAGATCTTTTTGTCAGATGTTACTATGGTATACTGAAGTATAATGACAAGAATTCATAAGTGTTAAAGGCTTTTATTGACAATTACAATAAGTTTATGCAAAGACTTAGTATTTGCAGTGTTGGCCCTTCATTTCAAGACCTCTGCAATTCGCCCTGGCATGCTGTCAATCAACTTCTGCGCCACATCCTGACTGATGGCAGCCCATTCATGCATAATCAATGCTTGGAGTTTGTCAGAATTTGTGGGGTTTTGTTTGTCCACCCGCCTCTTGAGGATTGACCACAAGTTCTCAAGGGGATAGAGGTCTGGGGATTTTCCTGGCCATGGACCCAAAATTTTGATGTTTTGTTCCCCGAGCCACTTAGTTATCACTTTTGCCTTATGGCAAGGTGCTCCATCATGCTGGAAAATGCATTGTTCGTTACCAAACTGTTCCTAGATGGTTGGAAGAAGTGTCTCAGAGGAAGTTTTTGTACCATTCTTTATTCATGGCTTTGTTCTTTGGCAAAATTGTGAGTGAGCCCACTCCCTTGGATGAGAAGCAACCCCACACATGAATGGTCTCAGGATGCTTTACTGTTTGCATGACACAGGGCTGATGGAAGCGCTCACCTTTTCTTGTCTGGACAAGCTTTATTCTGGATGCCCCAAACAATCAGAAAGAGGATTCATCAGAGAAAATGACTTTACCCCAGTCCTCTGCAGTCCAATCCCTGTACCTTTTGGAGAATTTCAGTCTGTAACTGATTCTTTTCCTGGAGAGAAGTGAGTTCTTTGCTGCCCTTCTTGACACCAGGCCATCCTTCAAAAGCCTTGGCCCCACTGTGCCTGCAGATGCACTCACACCTGTCTGCTGCCATTCCTGACCAAGCTCTGCACTGGTGGTGCCCCGATCCCGCAGCCAAATCAACTTTAGGAGACAGCCTGGACTCCTGGGGCTTGCTGGACTTTCTTGGGTGCCCTGAAGCCTTCACAGCAATTGAACCTCTCCCCTTGAAGTTCTCGATGATCCGATAAATGGTTGATTTAGGTGCAATCTTACAATAGTATCCTTGCTTGTAAATCCCTTTTTGTGCAAAGCAAAGATAACTGCACATATTTCCTTGCAGGTAACCATAGTTAACAGAGGAAGAACAATGATTTCAAGCACCACCCTCCTTGTAAAGCTTCCAGTCTGTCATTCTAACTCAGTCAGCATGACAGAGTGTCCTCATCAACACTCACCTGTGTTAATGAGAGAATCACTGACTTGATGTCAGCTGGTCTTTTTGTAGCAAGGCTGTAATACAGTGGAAATGTTTTTGGGATTAAGTTAATTTTCATGGCGAAGAGGGACTTTGGAATTTATTGCAATTCATCTGATCACTCTTCATAACATTCTGGAGTATATGCAAATTGCCATCACAAGAACTGAGGCAGCAGACTTTGTGAAAATTTATATTTGGGTCATTCTCAAAACTTTTGGCCACGGCTGTACTACCATTTAAAGCCTTCCCCAGGTTTATTAAATAAAACTACAAATGCCCACTTTTGTTGTGCAGAGAACTTATACTCTACTCAGAGACCTCATACTTGAAAATTCAGTCATTCTTAATGTCTCAGACAACAAAAAAATAATTTAAAATGTTTTGCTTGGTCTTGGTCGGTGAAGAAAGAAGGGCACATAACAGGAATACCAGGGTGAGGCAAATAACTGAATTTTAATATTTAAGTGAACTGTTGATGTTCCTTTTAAAGAATTACGAGAAAAGTAACACTGAACACTGTCAATTTCATCAAACCTACCCAGAGCTGGGCTGCCCAAAAGCATTGTATGCATAAGTAGATCATAAAGAACTTTGCTGCCAATTGTTTCTATTCTGGTTTTCTAATAATATTCAGCTAAATAAAAAAGAAACTCAGCCCAATTACAGAGTTACTGTTGTGTGTGTGTGTGTGTGTGTGTGTGTGTGTGTGTGTGTGTGTGTACTGGTGTTCACTACGTTATGGGGACCCACAAGTATACTTAGTAATACCAGTAATTTTTGACCTTGTGGCAGGGCTCCAGACTAACTATTTTTACTAGGAGCACCGTATAGCACCTGACTAAAAATTTTAGGAGCACAAGCAGAAAATTTAGGGGCACACCTTAAACCAGCCTTCAATGCAATCATTCACATATTTCCCCCATTTTAACTGTATTACTGACAAATGCTTTGATAATAAATAGACTTGACTCATAGAAATTACAATGTGCAGTATTCTTTTAATTTTAGAGGGATATGATAAATTAATTAATAAAATCATTTTGCATGAATAAGTGCAGTTTCTAAAAATGTTACATGTTCATTTCTTGTTTATTTCATGTTTATACACATTTGACAGTAAAGCACTAAGCTTGAGTTGGGAAGATTACAAAATCTATTTTATTAACAACAGTTACGTGCAAAATCTAATTTTTAAGTAGAAAATGTATAAAATGTACTATTATTAAATGCACATTATTCTTCTATAGTCTTATCTGGAACTGACCAACAACTTCAGTGATTATGAGCACTTTGCACATTTATGAGCACAAAGCACTTTGCAACTTGTCTTACTTCATAGACAAAAAAAAAAGAGCTAAACTCTGACAAAATCTGATTTCTTGATGATTTGATATTTTATAATACTGATTTCATCATTTCAAAATATAAAGGAAAAACTACAAATTAAAGGCACAATATGTAATTTTTCTGCTTTAAAAATAGCAGAAATCACTATATCTATGTTATATATTTTTTTTAGTGGTGTACTTACATTATCTCGACAGTTTCCACGAACTTTCAAATCCGGAGAAAATTATAGTTTAATTAGAAGACACGGCACGTTTCTTTATTTCCGTTTTGTCACCCGTCTATGGCGTCATATAACCTTTGACCTCTCTAGTTTCTCTAACTTCCTGCGGAACCGCCAAATACAAAGGTGAACACAGCCAACAGAAGCAAAGAACAGACGAAGAAAAAGTAGTAGCTAGCCTCGATCGAGATTATTATATTTTATATCTATATTGTTTATATTAGTATTTATACCTCAATCAATCACTTACGTTAGTTATGGATCATGATTATGCTTTGCCTGCACGTTCTGTGAAGCGCAAACGAACGGGTGAAATAAATGACCCGAGAAGGTTTTGGGACAAGAGAAGAAACAAGACAAAGATAAATATTGGAGTTGCATTTCCAAGATGGAGAGAGCTTCGTGACAAGCTGAATCTACAAAGAGATGCCGAACTCGCTTACATTCTAATAAACAGGTATGCATCCATTCAGTTTTATTAGCTAACGTTACTTCGCGGCAATTTCATTAGAATGGCATGTCATGAAGTGAATAGCCATAACTAAACGTAACAAGAATAGAAATATAATACAAAATACAACAATACATTACCTCGTCAGTGAACATGTTTTCTGCTGGAGATGCTAGATGGCTGGTTGTCATTGACAGTAACTACAACTCCCATGAGCCCACGCTCTTTCCCGACGTCATCAAAGTACGTCTTTTGTTATTATTTTGATTGAGTGACCCCTGGTGGCCAAAAATTCCTTACTGTACGTTTAATGACTAATAAACCAAAAAGTGCTTCTCTGCTGCCATCTACAGGTTATAATGGTGATTTTATTTTATTTTATTTTGACTATTTTTTTACACAAGTGTTTGTTCACCACAGTATATTTTGATCATCCCATTAAAAATAACATTCAAATTGGATCATTTTGGAGCTTTAAAGTGCTGGAAACATTTATGTGAAATGCTTGAAAGTAACTGTAAACTGCTTGAATTTCTCTCTCAAAAGGTTGTACAAACCCTGAAATGAATGACACCATGGTTATAGTTTGCATTTCTGGTTTTCTATGTCCGCGCTGTTTGATCTGTTTATAATAATTTTAATTATAATAAATAATCCAGTTATCCAATAATCCAATTTTTGTATGCACACGGAGCCCGACAACAGAGGTATGGGCCACAATCATTTTATAGCTCCACAGATTTAGTAAAGAAACATACCAGGCCACAGGAGCCACATACATAAGTCTACCACATTACTGCCAAAGAAGATCCAAGAACAATCGTGACATTTTTCATTCGAAAGGTACAAATTTAAATCACCTAGCATAAGTCAAGGGCATTTACAAGCATGATGCAGACAACGCAATTGCGCCTTTTGTTCAGTAGGGGGCGACATTGTTCCATGAATTTAAATTCAAAACTAGCTCTGAACCTTCTAACCAGTGTGTGCATGGTAGTGCATCTCAAGACTAATGAGGAATATATATTTTAGTCTGGATGCATAATTTATAGACTATATGATTTAAATTACTTTCACTTTAAAAAAACAGCATTGCCACTGGAGTTGCTGTTTAAGTAGGAAGACTCTTAAGCAGCACTTCCTAAAAGATCAGTTATATGCGAAGTATACAGTAATGTATACAGACACTTTGAATACTTTTATACACACAAACCCCTTGGTGATGCAGCCTAGTAAAATTCCTTTATTATTCTATTAATAAGCCCTACCACAATCTCCTTATCTCTTTTCACGCCTGTTCATGGGTCTATCTCCTCCCACATTCTCCTAAAGAGCAGCAGAGCTCCGCCTCTCTTTCTTCGTCCTCTAAAAGCTGTTCACACCCGTCAGCTGTTCACTATTGAGACCTGCACACACACGCGGTGGCGGAGCTGCTGTGTGACGATACGAGCGAATGTAGTTGTGCACCGTAGTCACAAAGACAGAGGAACTCGAGGAGTTTTCTGTGTAACAATAGACCAAACTGCATTTATAGGCCGGTTGCTTACGTTAAAAGCAAGTGAATTCAATTATTCTTCATTTGTTTGTTTTGTGGTTTATCCACGCGACATCGGACGCTGTTGCCAGAGCGTTTAGTATCGCCGCCAGTATCGTGACTCTGCACGCGTTGCTTGTGGCATGTTTGTGGATCAAAGCAGACGGAACTGAAGTCCTCATTGCTCCTGAACAGGTAATATAACGTTATATCTTCAGTTTGTTTCTAGTACATATTTCATAGGACATTTCTCTATTAAAGCATGTGAAACTTTTTGAAATATTAAGAAAAAATTCACATTTAAAGCATTAAATAATTCTAGTTGTCATTTATTTTAAAATAATATTCTAATGATACATATTTATCAAGATAGTGGAGTGTGCAAGTGATGTCAGTGCACCTATGACATTGTCATGAGAATGTTGATCTGTCATCATTCAAAATTAGTTTTCTGTAACAAGAAATAAATGGTGTTTTAAAAGCACTTTTTTAATAGAGCCTATTTATAAGATGTATTTGTCATTTCACTCTTTATTGTAACCTATTAACTGATTGTTTATGATTTATCATAAACATATCGTTCGGATCACATTGCTGTTTTTCAGTGCTGTGTTGCAAAATAATTAATAGCCAATGTCAGCACAGGGTTTCTGGCTCTTGTACTTCACAGCTGTGGCCAATATAAATGGATTATTGGACTATATCAGGTGTGATACATCATCATTGCTTGTGTGTCTTTAATTTATTAAGCTAAGTTCGGAACTACGTTTTGCCTCTGCACAACATTAGTGGAAACACAATTAAATTCTCCCCGGAGGGATGTTGACAGCCAGCAGGGACCTGAGGGGCGTGTATCGGTTACATGGAAATTCAGACTGATTGGATTTGAATGTGCACCATATAGGCGACCAGATGGCAGCCGGTGACATTGACACACTCAGTGTTGACAATGTGCCTGGTTCTCCACGCTTTGTTCATTTTTCCACTGTGAATTTTCAGGCAGGGGTGTTTACTTCTGAAAGTACCCCCCCCCCTTCAGTTTCCCCCCTCCTTATCCATCTGCCTTTGAACACCTGGTAATGATTAGACTCCCTTGCATTTGTTCGCATTCCAGTCGGCTAGACATCAAAGAGGCTTCCAGTGGGTTTTTATGTTGTGTTTGCAGAATTACATCATCTTCTCTGCCTTCATGTTGAGGTTTGGCATGCTCTTTGAGTATTGTGCTGATAGTGATCATATCACTGTTCAAAACAATGTCAGTCAGCTCCTAGAACGGACAACAGAGGCTATTCAAGCCACAGCAACATGCCAGTTGTCAATAGGGTACACAGGTGCTATTAAAATTTTTGTCTTTCATTCTCAGTGTGATTTTTAATTGTCTAAAAAAGATTAGCACACATTCCCTGTAGAAAATGTTATTTGTGATCAGTTTTTATTCTTGCATCTTTTGTTAACAGGACAAATTTTCTTTTTTCTCTTTTTTCTTCAGGATTCAATGAAAATGTCGGTCTGCGTCCACGAGAACCGCAAGTCTCGTGCCAGCACGGGCTCTATGAATATCTACCTGTTCCACAAGTCCTCGTATGCCGACAGTGTGCTAATGCACCTGAATGCTCTTCGGCAGCAGAGACTCTTCACTGATGTTCTGCTCCACGCGGGAAGCCGCTCTTTCCCGTGCCACAGGGCTGTGCTGGCCGCCTGCAGCCGCTACTTTGAAGCAATGTTCAGCGGAGGGCTGAGAGAGAGTCAGGACAGTGAAGTGGACTTCAGGGACTCCATTCATCCAGAGGTACTGTGGAAGTTCTTGAATTTGTAGAGTAGTCAAAGAGTGTGAAAGGGATAATTCAGCCAAAAATTGAAATTCTGTTATTTACCCACCCCATATGGTTCCAAACCTGTGTGATTTCTTCTGTGGAAAATCTTTTTTTCCTCCCATTGTAGGACAAAACTTTTGTTATATAATGGTTTGAAATGACATGAGGGTGAGTAGATGATAACAGAAATCAATTTTGTCTTTGTAAGCTACTCTGGTTTAATGTACAACACATTGTTAATTGAAGAGTACTGAAACCTTGGAGTAGCTCTGGGTTTATCATCAGGTTGAACATCAGGCTTTTTGCAAAGTAACTCCTATTACAGTTTGACTGCAAAAAAGTTTTGTCAATTTATTTAGGTTAACTTTGCATTTACTCTGCGTTGTCTAGGTATTGGAGCTCCTCCTGGACTATGCTTATTCATCAAGAGTGATAATAAATGAGGAGAACGCAGAGTCTCTCCTTGAGGCCGGTGACATGCTGGAGTTTCAGGACATCCGTGATGCTTGTGCCGAGTTCCTGGAGAAGAACCTCCACCCATCCAACTGCCTGGGCATGCTGCTTCTCTCAGATGCTCACCAGTGCACCCAGCTATTCCAGCTGTCCTGGAGCATGTGCCTCAGTAACTTCCCTGCTATCTGCAAGACTGAAGAGTTTCTCCAGCTGCCTAAGGACATGCTGGTCCAACTGCTGGCACACGAAGAGCTCGAAACCGAAGACGAGCGTCTGGTCTACGAGTCGGCGCTTAACTGGGTGAACTACGACCTTGAGAGGAGGCACTGTCACCTTCCGGAGCTGCTCCGTACTGTGCGTCTGGCTCTCCTGCCTGCCATCTTCCTCATGGAGAATGTCTCTACGGAGGAGCTCATCATCGCACAGGCTAAAAGCAAAGAGCTGGTGGACGAGGCCATCCGCTGCAAACTGCGCATCTTGCAAAACGATGGCGTCGTCAATAGTCCTTGCGCCCGGCCCCGCAAGACCAGCCATGCCCTTTTCCTGTTGGGTGGCCCCACCTTTATGTGCGACAAGCTCTACCTGGTGGACCAGAAGGCCAAAGAGATCATTCCAAAGGCAGACATCCCCAGTCCACGCAAGGAGTTCAGCGCCTGTGCCATTGGCTGCAAAGTGTATGTGACTGGGGGCCGGGGCTCAGAGAACGGTGTGTCTAAGGATGTCTGGGTGTATGACACATTACATGAAGAATGGTCCAAAGCGGCTCCGATGCTGATAGCACGTTTCGGTCACGGTTCTGCTGAGTTACGCCACTGCCTGTACGTCGTTGGAGGTCACACAGCTGCCACTGGCTGCCTGCCTGCATCACCATCTGTGTCCTTGAAGCAGGTAGAGCAGTTTGACCCAGTTGCTAATAAGTGGAGCATGGTGGCACCACTGCGAGAAGGAGTTAGCAATGCTGCTGTCGTCAGCGTTAAGATGAAGTTATTCGCCTTCGGTGGGACGAGTGTGGCCCACGACAAGCTGCCTAAAGTTCAGTGCTATGATCCCTCAGAAAATCGCTGGGCGGTCCCGGCATCCTGTCCACAGCCGTGGCGCTACACTGCAGCTGCTGTTCTCGGCAACCAGATCTTTGTAATGGGAGGCGACACAGAATTCTCTGCTTGCTCCGCTTACAAATTCAGCAGTGAGACTTATCAGTGGACTAAAGTTGGAGATGTTACCGCAAAACGAATGAGCTGCCAAGCAGTGGCCTCTGGAAACAAACTTTATGTGGTGGGTGGCTACTTTGGTACACAGCGCTGCAAAACCCTGGACTGTTACGACCCCACGCTGGATGCCTGGAACAGCATCACTACCGTACCATATTCCTTAATCCCCACTGCCTTCGTCAGCACCTGGAAACACCTCCCAGCCTGAAGCATGCCTGTTCTCCCCGTGTGACCCTACTATTCCTACGAGGTAGGTTATGCAGTCTAAAGAAAAGAATTAGGCTTAGCAAGCATGTTACTTTTTTTTTGTATAAAGGACTTTAAAAATAATAATTTAAAAACATTACACAATCTAATCTATCAAATTTCAAAATCTAGTCAGGGGATCCCATTTTCATACTGTACATCATAAAGTTGTGCTGTTTAAATTGGCCCTTCAAATAAATGGTTTTATTTCAAATCTATTTAGATAAAATAGTATAGAAATTTTAATATGTTCTATTTATCAGTTATCATTTTTCAGACTTAACATAAAATTATTGGCTTATCATTGGCCAGAATTTCTAGATTCCTGTCGGCATTTCATGTATTACTAGGATCAGTCTCGGTTTCATTTCATGGTGGACATTCATCCAGAAAATCACGTTGTTGTTGTTTACATTCTGTCTACAAGTGGCTGTATGAGCTTATCTTTGCATGGTTAAAGTAGTTTGTAAGAACTGCAATAGGTTTTAAGATAATGTTTCTTTGGAACGCGAGGGAATTTCACAGCCCTTCTTAGTTAATTTGTGAAGCTGTTTTTTTCCAGAACATTTTTAACTCCTAATTATAAAATATTCTAGTGTTGTTGTTGCCATACACCGTACCCCCTCTTTGAAAGTGTACTGACACATTGAAACATTTTACATGGCTCTTTATGTTTATATGCATACTGCATTTGGATATAGAAATTATTTATCCCTCATGATCTGCCTCATGCATACATTGACAAAGAACCTTGTTCAAATCAATGGCAAATTGAGTATTGACAGAACAATTAGATTGTTTTAGGAAGCAGAGAGGAAAGAAACGCTAAGACAGCATGCTATGAATATCAACCAGGTCAACACAGCTCGTGCAAAATCAGATATCTTTCTATTCATTCTATCAGTTACCCCGTGCTTTTTTTTTGTATTCTTTCTCGTTCCTTGACTGATAGTCTTTTTGCTGTTTTTTAGGAGATTCTTCTGTTGTGTATAGGTGTTTTAATCGCAGCGTTTCGCTTTAATCGATAACTTTCAAAGTTGGTGCATTAATGGATGTTTTATAATAGGTTGCTACAGATGTCACGTCTCCCAAGAGTCCATAAAAATAGTGGCTATTAAGCATTGAGCTTTGCTCAGTCTCCAGGAAAACAGGCTTCGGTCACAGCAGGACTGCATCAGAAAAGGGCATCATGCTTTCCAGTATCTACCTCTCAGCAGGGATATGTCCAGCGATGCAGTGTGTATGTGTGTGCGAGTGCTCTGTCTGGTCTTGCTGATATGGAGACTCTGCTGTATCTGATCAGTCTCCAGACTGTGAGGGAGGAAAAAATAGAAATCCTTGCTTGAGAGAATTCAAAGCCTTGGTCTTTAAGCTGGAGATTGAAGCTCCATACACCTACCAGAGAAAATGCTAGGTTACACCTGAATTTCAGTGTGTGTGGGCATATGCAAATCTTCACATGTAAAATTTTTTGTGTGCCTCTGTTGTGTGGAGGCAGCTTGCGGTAGGGCTAAATGAGGTATGAGTGTGCAGTGAGGGTGTTGCACCGTGGGTAATTGAAGCAGAATAGAAGACTTTTATTGTTCCTGAGGGGGAAATTTGTCTAAGGGTGGAGGAAGGAGGAAAGAGAGGGAGGGCAAATGAGAGAGGAGGGAGGGCTCAGAGAAAAGACAGAGAAAGAAAAGGTGAGTTGTTTAATTTGGATGAGCAGTGGTGTTGACGACATGGAGCATGCTAGCTTGAAGTCTAAGCAAACTTCTGTACCTTTGCAGTATGGTTACTGTAGGCTTTTGCATTGTTTAGCTACAGTCTTTGTCTAAGTACAGTATATATGCTACAATGTGTAATCAAATATTGATTAAATAGACATTGTGCTGCACTGTCTTTCAGGTTAAAGATGTAGTCACATTTACAGATCAGTGAGTTTTCACAGCAAATACAGTCATTTTAATAGGAATCTACACAGTCTGTCATTTGTGTGATTGCGCAAGATTTCCCCTTGTAGATTCAGCATTGGTTTAAGTTGGTCACACAGATTTGCATAGCAGCCTGACTGGCAGATATCATAAATTTTCTCTTGAAATTTTGCAAATGTGACCACACCTTAATGCATGTACATGCTGGATAAAGCAGTGCTACAATCCCATTATGTAGATAAAAAAAAAAATCAATGACTAATATGGTTTAAGTCTGACTAAAGCATTAATATGATTTAACTGTAAGATCTATCTCCTGTGATTGGTTAATCATTGATGAAATATGGTGAAATAAACATACTTGTTTGAAATGTATATAGATAAAACACAGTCTAGTAAAACAAAACCGATTAAGTTCAGAGATCAGTGTAAATCCCACGCTATTGATGAGTCACTAGATGTTTAGTAGGAAATCTTTTGGCTTGACTCGTATATTGCTTAACTTTAGAGTAAACCATGCATAAGTAAATGAGATGAGGTAATTCAGATGAGTCATAGCTGTTGTTTTCCATAAACGGTTTCTGCATTGCCGATCACCGTGTTTTGCAGTGTGCTGAAATCCTTGACTGAGATGTGAGTTTAGGTGCAAAAATCAATCTGGATGCACTGATATTATAGTGGAAAATAAGAACATTTAGGCAATATTTTCATTCTTATTTAATGAGAATATCCATTGAAAGAAATGGGGGGGGGCATTTATATTTAGCACTTTATTCTTTGAGTAAAAGCACCTAGCAATAGAAAGATTTATCTCTGCCTGGTAAAATGAAATTAATATTTTATACATTAATTTCTCCTCTCCCTTCATGGTGGGTAATCAGTCTGACTGCAGCGAGAACAGAATAACCATTAAATACTGATAGAGTGAATCAAACTCCAGGACAGTAGACTAAATAGAACGAGCACCAACTTCCTCCTGACTGAAAAACAAAAACTGAGGCAGTACTCCACACTCATTCCATTCCTGACCCTATGGAACTGGTCATTTAGCTTCGCATGGTCTCTGTGACCATGTGCGTGTGAAATGCCGCCCACCTTGACAGGGCAGTTCATTTCAAAGTGGTGGTCCTGCCTTTGTTCCCTGAGCCATTCCTATGCACTTAAAAGACCATGAAGTGTTCTAAGCAAGCTTCCTCCCTATAACAATGAGGAGCCTCACTGCTGGCCAGAGGAGTGGGAGGAGAGAGAAGACCAAGATGAGGGGAGAGGGGGAGGACTGGATAAGGGAGGGTAAACAAAGATTTTCAGTCTTGCTCTTTCTTTCTCTCCAACTGTGTTTTCTCACACTCAAACTCCTGCTATCTTTCTCCCAGGGGAATGCATCTGGTTACAGAGAATCCTCCCTTTCCTACATACACAGACACACTGTTCTCTTTATCTCTTATCTTTTCCCTCTCTTGGTAAAACCGTTTTTTGTACAAATGTGCTGTTGAACTCTGCATAGGTTCAGTGATGTTCTTTGCTGAAATATTTTGTTATGCCAGAACAGACAGAATAACAAACAACATATCTGTATGTACAGTTTTTTTTTTTTCTTCTTCTAAAAGATGGCCAACAACAAATAGCCTCAGTCTTTAGCAGTTTGGATAGATGGTCCATGATGTGGGATTCTTTTTGTCAAACTTTGAAAATTTTAGTCATAATCCTCAAAAATTAGAACATCTGTTTAAAAACATAAAGTAGTGATGGATCGAAATTTCCAATAGTTGACTATTTTGAGATTTACAAATTTAATAATTTAATTTAATAAATGTGTGAAGCAAATAAAACAATTATGCACAATATGATTCAAAATTTTGGGTAGTAGTTGAAATGGTGGTATAATTTAAAATTACTTTGTTTTATTATATTTTACTGTGATGGCAAAGCTCATATTTCAGCAGCCATTACTCCAGCCTTTAGTGTCACGTGATCCTTCAGAAATCATTCTAATAAGCTAATTTGGTGCTCAAAAATAGTTTCTTACTATTGTCAATCATTTTTCTCCAGTTTCTTTTTTTTTTTTTTTTTTGATTAATAGACCACAAAGAAAAGAAGGTTAAACATTTTCTTTAAAGGACATGAAGAGGTTTGCATCAGAAATTTGTCCTTAGCTCAGTATAACCGTATATAAAATGGAAATCAATGGAAAATATCCACCATGGTAAAAACTAAGCTTGTATGTTGCTGCGCATGTGCACGAGTGTGAGCTGCACATATGCATGTGTGTTTATGCCAGGCTTGTGTTTGGCGGGTGTGGGAGTGGAGGGAGGTCATTAGCCTAAGCTGTGTTCATTCACCGTCAACTCCATGTTGCTTAATTGAAGTGCCATGGTTCGCAGAACATTTTGTTTTCAAAAGCAGCTCTACAGAATCTACACTCAACCGGCCCTGGGATCGATGGAGGGATGCATTTGGCTTTGCACGCTTCTGGTCTCGTTGGGCCTCTGTTTGAGTGGGTTTTAATTGGCAAGCAATTCTTCTGTAACTGCAGGGCTCTGCTGCCCTTTACTCTCATTTATATGAACTGTATGCAGAACTTAAAAGAAGAAAGTGGGAGTTGGGAAGGAAAAGAGAGAAAATGTCTGCTGACGACTCGATTTGATCGCTCTGGGGGACTTCAGCTTTCAAATGATCACCTCCACTTCATTTGTCTCCTTTATTTCAAGCTAGAGGCCCTGAGAGAGAATACGTGACTTCAGAATGGATATTGGTCTTTGCGGAAGCTTAAGGCTGTAAAACGATAGTACAGACAAAGCCAAAGAGGAAAAACATACTGTTGCATTTGGTACAACAATGGAGAGAAGAGGAAGCCTTTGTTGCACTACATTCAGTTGTGCTCTAGGTTCCTAAATGTGCCTTTGTTAATTGAATTAATACCGTTAATGATCTGACTGTATGCAGTATTTTAAAGAGTGCAGGTCTCTATGAGTGTGTGTGTATTGTAATGCCTTGTTTGCTGTTGAACAGGTGTGAAGGTCTGACCTGTTTTCTCTTCTTTTGTTTTTCCTTGAGGGAAAAAAGATAAGGAACAAATGGTCTGGTTCATTGTCTGAATTTATATTTGTGAGATGTTATTCTTTCCTGAAATGCATGTGAATGTGTGGCGTAAATGTGAAGTTCTAGTCTAGCTTTCGAAAGCAGCATGAGAAATTGAAATTCCTAATCTGTTTTTGTTGTCTTATCTTTCCACAGAATTCTGTGTGTCCATTTGTCGATATTGTCTACTGGATTCCAACTGTGAAGAAACGCTATAACCTTCCCGTGCAATTTTATGAAGAGACTTTCTCCCATAAGAGCTAGCCTAAATATTGTGTACAAAGTCCAGTCGCAAAGCTTTTTTTTTTTTCTGCTGCAAGTTTGCCAATTTTTTTTTTACTTCCTACTTGGAAGTTTTAAGTACATTGTGATGTCTCATCCTTCGTTCTGTGGCGTATCATAACTTGGGCTTCACCATGAAAACCAAAAGAACTGCGACGCACCCTGAAGTCCAGTCTGCTTTCATCGTAACCAGCATAATCATCACCTTCGTCCCTCACGTTTGTGTACTCTGACCATTTTTGTACAATGCTGATGCCATGCAAGCTAAAATAGACCCGTATGCCTGTCTTAATTTGTATAATGCATGAAGGATGAGTGGAAGCCTTTGATTGGGAGAACAACAAGAGTTTCAACGCATGATTGGAGATGTTAAGATCCTCCAGGAAAAGTACCTCATGTCCTGATATGTATCTACCTTTTCTCCCATGTTGATGTTAAAAAATAGACCTTGCTCAGAAGAAAGGCTGATGCCGACTCTTAATGGACTGATAAAAATCACAAAAAGAACAGAAGGAAACGTGAGCAAGAATTTTTTTTTTTTTTTTTTTTTTTTTTTTTTTTTAAGTACTTGTCCTTCACACGTCTTCTACGAGGAGGACAGGCAGATGCTGAACTGTTCCTGTTGAACATCCTTGGCAGCTTGGTGTGAAAATGGACACGGGCACAATGTGTCCCAAGGTACACGTGCCAGCTGTGCGTTTGCGACTAAGTGAGTGCGGGAGAGGCATGTCCCAGCATGTTCGTCTGAACGAGAGTCCGTCTGACCCCACTCAACACCCAGTCATACTCCCGCCCCCTCAAAAATAAACAGCTTGAGCATGCCCTCTGAGAAAGCACCAACAAACACTGTACTTCCAGCTTCTGATGACTGACTGACTACAGTTCAGTACATTTCTCCTGCACAAGATTTAAACTGTGCGAGACGCTTCTGTTTTGCCGTTTTTGCCTGTACTATTCTAAGCACATAGTCACGTAAACGTGAATGACAGAAGGAGAGAGAAAAGAGGTGAGAGTCATTTCGTCACCCTGCAAGGGAATGCAGTCTCTATGGCAACAACAACGAAACTGTAAATTAAAAAAAAAAAAAAAAAGGACAAGAAAAAACTGCAAGAAACTGGTTGTCTGGCTTCACATATTTCAGTGTCTATTAATAGTCTTAATTTATGATTTTTTTTAAGCTGTTTGTTTTGTTTGATCCATTGTGTAATAACAATATTTCTTTTTTTATTTATTGTAAATTTTTCTGCTTGGATACATGTTTAGATGTGTAGAAGTTGACAGGTTTTTGTACCGCGCATGGCCCAAAACGCTCTGTGTTCCAGCTGCTCTTTTGCACATTTACATAAGGTCATTTTGACTGAGCAGGTGGAATTTGTAGTGGTGAGCGAACTCTTGAGCCTCTTGGTTATCTGATCAAAAACAGGGAGGCTTGGAGGTCAAAGGTCATTGACAGGATAAGAATGGTCCGAATGATGTCAGAGGTTCAGATTACCCAGGGTGGGCAGGTCAGCAGATGGGGGAGTTGGGAAGTGGTTTTGAGAGTTTGGGGGATGGCTTTCTTCAAAACGGAGGGCCAGTTCACCCAAAAATGAAGATTGTCATCTTGTACCCACTCTCAAAATTGTCATTTTTGGGTGAACTGTCCCTTTAAATTTGACCCAAAAGAATCAGGTTCTTTAGATTAAGTAATTGATATGTGCTGATGTGCTTTAACCACAGGTAAATTCATCTAGTGGTGATGGTTCTCTGACCTGCATCAACTGTTTGTGATCTTATACAATATAGATAGACCTCAAACCTTAGTGTAGTTTAGCAAGTGCTTTCAACCAGTGACCCCATGCTAAACTGGGGCCAGTATTCAGCCTCTGTAACTCTGCTCTGCATCCATCACTCTGTCAGTACTGAAACCCAGACTGACACAGAGTATCTTTGGGTTGTAAGGGTCCCGTAGGGCTAGCTGAAGACAGCTGGAACTGTCACCAGCATGTTGTAACTTTGACTGTCCCTTACAGTTCAGCAGTGCTGTTAACATCATGATTGGATTAGGAATATGTCACAGACACCTTTCTGGATGTGCTCTTAAAAAAACATGTTCCAAAAAGGGTTTTTCCCAGTGATGCCATAGACCAGTGGTCTCCAACCGTGCTCCTGGAGAGCTACCGTCCTACAGATTTCAGCTCCAACCCCAATCAAACACACCTGAACCAGCTAATCAAGGTTAATTACAGACAGGTGTGTTGGAGCTGAAGTCTGCAGGATGGTAGCTCTTCAGGAGCAGGGTTTGAGATCCCTGCCATAGACGAATCATTTTGGGTTCTTTAAAGAACTTTTCCATGGAAAGATTCTTCCAAGAATGTTGTTAACACTAGACACGAATGATGCGTTACAACAAAAGCAAAGAGCCCATTATAAACAGCAAGGCTGTCTACAGTGATTGTGACATGACAGACTATAAGCTTATGCTCCTTTATGTTTCTGACACACTCCATGCGCTTGGGCTACTTCCGACAACAGTACAAATGGATTCAGAACTTTTGTTTTGCGTTCATTGTAGATGGCGAACTATGTAAACACAGTGTTAGTATGAAGAACATTTTAATAATCTAAAGAATAAAGAACCTCAATACAAAACCTTTACTTTTAAGAGTGGATGTTGGTTGCTACAGCCTGTGACATAAAAAGTGATGATTTCATCAGGAAAATTTAATGATGATGAACAAAATGGTGTTTATTATGATAAAGCTGAATCCCAAAGGTCTTGGAATAACTAACACTTATGTCTACATAAGGGCAAAGACCGTAGTGCTTTCATGTCAATGCCAAATGTACTTATTGTAGAGATGATCTGTTTGAATATTCACTGCAGAGCAACAACAGTGTTCGGGTAGGTTGAATAACACCACTAGCCATTTGCTACACTATAGCTGTTGTGACAACTCTGTTCTACATGCTACAAACAAATTATATAGCTTTAAATGATATAATATAGTATTCCATGTTGTT
Source organism: Cyprinus carpio (assembly GCF_018340385.1). NCBI lineage: Eukaryota > Metazoa > Chordata > Actinopteri > Cypriniformes > Cyprinidae > Cyprinus > Cyprinus carpio. The sequence continues at coordinate 10,550,001 of NC_056601.1, forward strand.
CAATTGCACAGCGACTGCAAAGTTGAAGGAAAGCCCTAAGAGTGGAAAACTGGTAGCAAAGTTCCTCCCACAAACCCTCTCATCCCCTCCAGGAAATTCTTGCTTACAATGTTCCGATCAGCCTTTAGGGTCTTACACCCCTTCCATCTTTGACCCCTTCCTTCCCCCTTCCAGAATACCTTTTCACAGAACACTCCACACTCTGACCTCCAGCCAATCAAAAAACCCCGTTCTGCCCCCCTTCGCATAACACAGTTGCCACAGCAGTGGTCAACAATCATTGCCCCCTCTCCATTTTAACTAGTAATAGTCAAGTGTTTTGTTTTTCTCTCCTCTCTCCCTCTTGCTCCTTTGCCCTCCCTTCTTCCCGCTCTCCTCCTGCTGAAGTGAAAGATTGATTCAGAGGTGACTCATAAGCCTGTGTGCATTTAGAACTCTTAAAAGCTGTATGCCTTCACAAACAGACGCATTGCTAAAGCACTGTCAGTGTTGGCCTGTACTGTTGTTTTTGTGGGCGTCATTTTTCTTTTCATTCCTGTATTTGTCGTATTCTATAATTGTATTGTTATTTTATCTCAACCACTGCGGTTAACATTATTTTGTACAAGTGATTTTTTCACAATGTGAAATTCATGGCTGAATAAAGATAAGAGTTTTTCCTCTTAAAAGATACCGTATAAAAGCTTCTTGCATTATTCAAGTTTTCCTGGCTTGTCAAAAATAACTTCAGTACATGCTTTTATGATCCTGAACTAAATTTTTCTCTCTTTTATGTAAAGAAATTAAGCTTTTAATTCCAGCATGGCTTATTTGGAGCTCATTTCTCACATATCTGGCCTGCTTTATATGGCAGGCAGCACTTGTCTGTACAATGTATTAAATGGGTGTGTGTTTATTAAGGGCCCCTTTAAAATATAGAGAAAAGGCTGAGATCATCTTGTCGTGTGTGTGTGTGTGTGTCTGCAAGACAGGAAGTAACAGCCATACGTGACCCATAAGATACTTTCTGTTTTATTTCAGTGTTGCCGTGGCAACCCTGACCATTATCTGCAAACTCTGGCAGCTGATGTGAAACATGAAAATTTAAAAAGACCTCCTCCGCCACAGGCCTCCTTTTCTTGTCATCTTTCCATTTTTCATGGAAGTTCCTCCTACGTTCTTTATCGTCCTCTTACCTTGTTCCAGTAATTCCTTAATGGATATCAAATAACCATGCATGGTCTATTTTTAACCATTTCAAAGAGTCTGCACCCTGCCCTCAATAACTACCAGGTATACCATGAGTAAACACACAGTGACACACGATGTTACAAAGCTGCTCATCCTGAGGACAGGAGTGTTTACATTCCTGTGATAAAACGACTCCCTTTCAGTACGTTAAAGAAAGACCAGTTTTACAGGCTCTTGACACTTACCCAAGCACACTATGGCAAGATGATAAGGATGTGCTTAATCACACCCTGAGAAAGCCGTAAAGTTCACACTTCTCACAGGCTCATATAACCCAAGTGATTACAATATATCTCCATGATAATAACATGTCGACTTAGGATGATAAATATTAATGTTTATACTGGAGATATTATATGGATTGTGTAGTGGCATGGTCATTTCCTCCAATCAAAACTAATTATAAGTATGACTCTACATACAATATACATGCAATAAATACAGTCATGTGATATCGTGTTCCTCAAGTTCCTGTTGCCAGGCAACATGTCTGTCAGTTCGGGAGAGCTGGCACATACGCCGTGTTTTCTGCCATGGTAAGAGCCTCCTTGAGATGTCACGTGGTCTCTTGGCCAATAATAGGTTGCTCTGAGTGAAATCTGATCCAATCATCAATCAGGTGTAGAGCACCTTGCTGTTTAGCCAATGGCTATAATAAAAATAGCAGACTAATTGCAAAACAAGTGCGTCTTTCTCTGATGACATTCTCTAATTGACACTCATGGCCAGTCTTAAACCCCTATCATTCAGTGTGGTTTCTTAATGGGATAGTTCACCCAATAATGAAAATTTTGTCATTAATTGCTCACCCTCATATCATTCCAAACCTGTTCTTCTTTGGAACATAAAGATATTTTTAATGAAATCCGAGAGCTCTCTGACCCTGCATAGATACCAACGCAAAGGCAGTAAGGAGGACATTGTTAAAATAGTCCATTTGACATTATTAGTGGTTCAACTATAATTTTACAAAGCTATGAGAATACTTTTTGTGTGCAAAGAAAACAAAAATAATGACTTTATCCAACAATTCTCCTCCATGTCACCATTCGTCCACCACCATTCACAAGGGTACCATGACGCATGCATCAGAAAACTCTCTGTTTTCATCTAAAATATCTTAATTTGTATCCCAGAGGTTAACGAAGGTCTTATGGGTTTGGAACAACATGAAGGAGAGTAATTAATGACAGAATTTTTTTTCATTTTTGGGTGAATTATACATTTAAGTATAATGAATGACCCATTACAGAAAGGCTTCATACTTTATAAACAAAGCAAACCATACAGTATATATTTACATACTTGAGTAATTTGTTATTGCTTGACAAGACCTTTGTTGACTAAATTCGACGCTTCTGTTAGTTGCTTGATTTCTTCTATTTATATGGGGTCGTGCCAGAGCTACGGCCACACCGAAACCTCATTGGACCGAAATACCGCTTCTTACCTAATGACATTATTTAGCATCGGATATTTTATGAAAAATCTTCAGACGCATCAGAAATAGAGTCGACTTGTCATATCGCGATTTATAATATATCAGTCTGCAACATATTACAGTGCTAATATTATACCATTTTCCTAGAGTATAAAATTGTTATAAGGAAATGAATATCCTGTTATACTTTACTGAGCCTTGTGAGTGATATCAGTTTGAAACCCACAGAATAAATATATAATACGTTTAAAAAACAAGAAGATGATGTAAGGTTAAATGACTACAGAATCTTCATTATTAGCTTAACGAATCATTTCAGGTTCCGTACCAAATCAGAACCTCCTATAACGTGACAGTCAGTCATGTTTCGTTCAGTTTCAGGGTTAAAAGCAAAATATATTCCCAAATGACCAACATAAACTCTTAAGACCACACATAGAGAAAATGCCCTTATACTGACCTTTGAGGAAGGTTAGCTGCCTTTAGTAGTGCCTGTTTGTGATCAGGCCCACCTGCAGCACATTAAAAAAAGAAGAGGAAGAGAGGAAAGAGAAAGTGACCGTGTAAACAGAACGATGGATGGAGAGAGAAGGCAGCAGAGGAGGGATGGGTCTCAAGGGGCTTGTGATTGAGACCACACACAAAAGCCTGGAATCGTCCAAGCCTGTTCCCCCTCTCCCTTTCTCCTCCAGAGCCTGGCTGCACTCTTTCACTAAAGAGCTCTTTGGATCAGTATTACGAGGCCTGGCAGAGCTGAATATCCTGTCAATAGCTTTCCTCCTCTCTTTTGCATATCTCCATCATTTGGTTAAGATTACCTACTAGCCACTGTCACAGTTTACATTTTAATACCCTTGTTTAATCAACTAGCTTCCCTCCATTTTCTAGAATAATTTTCTAGAACTCTTTGTATGTGCACCTTTTTATTTTTACACCGCATTGTTATTGCTGTCTCATTTAAACTGCTGTCATGAACTGAAAACAGCTCATTACATATCAAAACACACTATCACTCTCTTCATTAACTCCAGCATCTGCATGATAAAGGTCTGCTGTGATTATTTGATTGCGATAAACGGTGGTAAAGTGTTGTTTAAATGTCATTATTTTGTACTTGGATACTGTTTGTTATTGATTGGCTTTGAAAACATAGCCAGGCCCAAAACCACAGCAACACACTGATTTGATGCTGTTTTTCAGGGCCAAAGAAGCTGTTAAGCTGTATTTTTTTTTCTTTTCTTTTTTTTCTGCTGGGCCGGGGGGATGGAGAGTTAGCTAGTGCAGTTTCTCTAAACCCGTCTTCTCTCATTAATCCAAGAGCTGTTCAAAATGCTGGAGATACTCTGAGGACAGACAGGCTGTCATAACAGGAAACCTCATTTAAAATAACAGACTTGTGGAGTTTGCTTCAGTGATCAGTGTGAATCAGTGACGGACACACAGCAGCATGAACTAGTGAATCTACACTCCAGCTTGAAACTGAAATAAAGAAAAGAGAAATTTATCAGGTTTATTGACCTTTAATTAAAGGAGTGAATGCTCATGCATCAGCTGGCGTGAGCGGGCTTCACTCTTATCAGTCTTTGCCATTCTCGTTAAAGACGCTGGTCTTTAACGAACTGGAAAAGTAATTACTGAGGGAGGAAAGTTGTCAATATCAGCCTGCCCTGATGCAGACATATATTGACTGTTTGCACCATTCCTTTGATGAATTTAACATTAAATACTTGCCTAATGCTTAGTTAAGGAGGGCTATGCTTTACATGACATAATCTAGTAAAACTGTCAATTTATGACTTTTAAGTGCCAAAGTCATTGATTTTTATCTACTTTACATTTTTAATCAAAACTTAATTTTCACTCTAATCAGTTCTTGTGGTGGAAATTTTATTTGAAGAGATGTAGCAAAAACAAAGATCAAAAATTACTTATTGTAAAAACAATAATATTGTGAAATATTATATGCAATACAATTTATAATATTGTTTTCTATTTAATTATATTTTAAATGTATTTTTTCCTGTGATGGCAAAGCTGAATTTTCAGCAGTCATTACTCTAGTAGTGACTTTCTATTAAATTATGGCATTTTTCTGAAAATTTGTTTATCATTATAAATTATTTTCACTTCTGTCTTTGTGTCTGTGTGTGTATATATATATATATATATATATATATATATATATAGTATTTTTATTCTTCAGTCCAAGGGGGATGCTCATGCTTAAGCTGAGTCTATATTGAACGGCATGCCAAATTCATTTCTCATATCTCATGCTGGGATAATATGGACCAGTGAACTTGTAAAATAGTTATTGTGTTGCACTTTATAGAACAGAGGAAATTATGTCATGTCTCTAAAATAACACTAATTGGCTATTTAAATTTTTATGTTTGACAAAAAATTCAATAAAATACACTCTTTGTATAGGCATACTGTCAGGTTCACTAGAAGTTTACATTTTCATGTCATTGTGTGGCTAGAACAAGATGCAAATAAGAAACATAAGCAATATAGGCAGCCACTAAAGTGTGTGTGTGTGTGTGTGTGTGTGTGTGTGTGTGTGTGTGTGTGTGTGTGTGTGTGTGTGTGTGTGTGTGTGTGTGTGCGTGTGTGCTTCCTTGCAACACCCCTCAGTAAAAACACTAATAAGGGGCAGTGTCCTTAATCATAAGGTGTTGAATTGGTCAATGACGTATGAAGGTAGGATAGCCACTGTTAATGAGGCAGCGTAAAACACACACAAACCCAAAGTCAGCCTCCGAGGCACCAGTTTGTGTTGTTAATAGGCTAAAGCACCAGAGGCTTTGGATTCTTCACTGGGACTGCGGTCTGACATTTGGGGGCCGCCTTCCCTTTCATCAGTTAAATGAGCTGCTCCCTAATTAGACAGCACGCGAGCAGATGGAGTGTGTGCAAGCGTGTGTTTGAGTGGGAGGAGGAACCATAGGAAATCCAATACCTGTTTGGAATTGTAAAATTTTTTGAACAATTCCTCTCTGTGACACTTTACCTTGTGGCCTTTCTATGCACCGCACTTTCTATTCTCCTCTGCAGTGCTCAAAGAAACACTGCTGGGAATCCTTTTAATTATGTTTTGTCATCTTGATTGTTGTGTATATGTGAGAATGTGTGTGTGAGTCCTGTATCTCCCATGGTGGCTTATTAACTGTAGGCTGTCGAGACAGGCTGCCAAGACTCTCCAGTGAATGTTTCTTTGAATGTCTCCCTCTTCCCTTCTCTCTTTCAGTTTCTCTATTTCCCCCATCTCTTTTAAGGTATCAGTGTCTCTTTCTACTTTATTCTCCCTTCATTTTTCCTGCTTGGTCTGGCTGTGTGTGGCTAAATAAGATCCAGAAACATTTTTTTTCACCCTCACTCGAGCATGCCTTGCAAGTTGTAAAACAGAGGAATTTAGAGGTGTAAGCGAGAACACAAACATGCATTCTTATTGAAAAACTGTGTTCTGATCAGATTTGCTTGATTGAGACCACACACATACAAATGGCAAAAGTCATATGGCAAACATACAATATAACATGCTCTTACAGCCATGTCTGCATTAGATTCTTGTGTACATGCATGTGTAAACTCACCTGATGGACACATTTCCACAGCTATGGACAGTAGTGCTGTCAAACGATTAATCGCATCCAAAATAAAAGTTTTTGTTTAGATAGTATGTGTGTGTACTGTGTATATGTATTATGTATAAATACACACCCATGCATGTATATATTTAAGAAAAATGTTACGTTTATATATTAAATATATTTATATATAATGTAAATTATATGAATAGAAATATATACACGCAAATACATGGAAATATTTTCAAAATATATACTGTATGTGTGTGTATTTATATATTGATAATAAATATACACAGTACACACAGATATATATGTAAATAAAAACTTTTATTTTGGATGCGATTAATCGTTTGACAGCACTAATGGACAGAGAGTTAAATAAACAGTTTACCCAAATATGAAAGATGTGTCATCATTTACTTACCCACATTATTACAAATTTGTGTGACTTTAATTAATTTTATTTTTGTGGAACAACAACATCAAAAAATATATTTTGAAGTACTTTGATGGTCTCTTGAAACTCTTTTGTTTTAAAAGTCATACAGGTGAGTAAGTGTGTGTTATTTTATTATTATTTATATACTTAAGTTTTAGTTTTTATTCATGTTTGTTAGATAACATTAGTTTTTGTTTTATTTATTTTATATTTTAATAATTTTAGTTAAATTTCTAGCAATTTATAGTATTTGTTTGTTTGTTTATTGTAAAAATGCATAAAGGTTTTTTTTTGTGAGGGGTAGGGTTAGGGTGTGGATTAGGAATAGGATTAGTTTATAAAATCGATAACTATCTATAGGCTTATACAATATAAAAACAATGTAAGTCTATGTAATGTCCCCATTTATTTAGCTAAGTAAATGTGTGTGTGTGTGTGTGTGTGTGTGTGTGTGTGTGTGTGTGTGTGTGTGTGTGTGTATATGTCTGGGTGGAACCTGTGGACTCACTAACCACATTTTCCATTTAAGGACTTGAAGATCTCAAAGTTTACTAACACGGCTTGACAAACTGGTGGACAGCTGCAAAAGAACAACACTTCACTAGACGCTGGACATCGCTGATTATTTGTTTAGTAAACACCGGGTTTATTTAACAAGGGTTAACGATGATGTGTGTTTACACAAACAAATGTCTGCTGGATGAGTCAAATCATTTAAGTGAGACAAAAAACAAAGTGCACCGACAGTGTACACGGTCCAATATGACACTATGTCTGGACCGTCAGGACAGCATGTAAACAGGCCACGCTCTTGGAAAACATTTCAACACTGAAGTGTCACAGTCACACTATGGACAAACCAACATCCAAGCAAATGCGCTTTCTCAGATCATTGTTAGCCATCTCCACTGTCATGTTTCAGTATGTTTTTGGTTCAATTCTGTTCACACATCTAGCATTTGTGTTAGATTGATGAATGGATTAGAATGATTGAGAGGATCGATAAATGTAACATGGTTGAGTTCTTCTTTCTTTTTATTTATTTATTGAGCACTTTTACATAACTGAACATTGACCAAAGTGCTGTTCAATAAGTAAACACATAATAAAACAGTCTCAAAACATAAAACAATAAAATGTCAGTGAAATAAACTCCACATTCCACAATATACAGAGAAATGATTATACCCCATTAAATGCTAATGCAAGGATATGTTCTTTAAGCTTTAAAAATACTTAATGTGGGAGCTGATCTGAGAGAAAACGATAATTCATTCCAGAGTTTCGGACCTATCGCTACAATAGCTCGATCTCCACTTTGCCGTTTAGTTCTAGGAATCATCAAGGCCAGCTGGTCAGCTGACCTTAGAGACCGTTTTGGCTCATATTTCTCAGTCAGTTCAACCAAGTACAGTGGAGCCCTACTATGCAATGATTTATAGACAAAAAACTACATTTTAAAACGAATTCTATAGGGGATCGGTAACCATTGTAAAGAACTCAGAACAGGAGTAATATGATCTCTCTTACGAGAACCTGTCAAAAGCCTCGGTACAGCATTTTGGACCAGCTGTAAGCAGTTAAGTAATGATTTATTTATGCCAACATATAATGAGTTGCAGTAATCTAACCTTGTGAATACAAAGGCATGAAATTCTTTTTCAAAGTCACGCATGGACAAAAATGGTTTCACCTTGGCTATTAATCTCAAGTGATAAAAACAAGTTTCTCAAACTTGAGATCACTATCAAAAAGAACTCCTAAATTTCGCACTACTGACTTAAAAAAAGGGGCTAAACTGCCCAAATTAGATAAATTATTGTTGAGTTGTTGAGGTGACTGTGTTTATGTTACATTGTAATTGGCAGAAAACAATTACTGCACCGACGGTTTTATCCTAATCTTAGGCTAATCCCTTTATTGTTCTGATATTCTGACGCTTGTGTGAAATGTCTCCCTCAAAAGTATTGGGTCACAAGAAGATTTGGAAGAAGACATGATGTTAGTTAGGAAAGAGGAATAGGAAAAAGATGGATATGAATGAGGTAATATGGATGAAAAAGGACCATATTCTTCATCTGGGTAAAATCTTCACTTTCATTTTATGATTAAATCTGATTAAATGTGAATATGGTTTAAATGAGCATTAAATATACAAGATAGATTAAATTCTGCATATTGAATCATACTTAATCATATGAAGAAGTGACTAGAGAGTGTTTTCTCTTTGCACTAAAGCACACTTCAGATTCCTTTGCTAAAAGCTTCTCATTTTGAGACTCCTCTTTATCAGATGGCAGTGTTTACGAGACTCTTATTTTCAAGTATTGATATAATAAATCAGGAGTTTCTCAGATGTAATATAATTGTTTGTTTACTTTCCAGACTGATGTGAATCTGTCACAGAAATGACTTAAGCCTAACATCGATGTGATTCTACATTATTGTGTAGTTTGAGTGATGAGAGTGTCACTGTGTGTCCTCCTACACCTCACTTCCTACCATTCTCTATCTCTCACACACAAACAAACAATGTGTTTCAATACTACAATACTGAGTAAACATTAACTTTTCAGTTATCAGCTGCGCTCTGTTTTATGAGCTGTATCTGTTAACCGGTCTTAACGACAGTAACTTCAGCTTTGTACTAAAAAGCTAAAAAATGATGAAAGGTGTAAAGAAAGAGTGTTATAAAGGCCTTATCATAAACAGCAGGTAACAGTATCAGTAAACGATAGTATAGTGAGTGAGGTTCAATACTATGTTTTAGTTATTATTATAGTTCCATTCTAACGAGTAATGGGACAAAAAGATCAAAATAGAATCTCTCTCTTTCTCTCACTCACTTTCCTTTCATAACACTGTCACTGAAGGAAGCAATAACCAAAGGTCAATGGCGTGAACATCTAATATTCCAGTGCTGATATTTTTATATGGTAATTATTGCTTTATCCAGTTTCTGGAACACTGATTTTATGGCTTTTGACATTTACAACCAAAGTGATCTGAGTGGAAAAACAGACATTGAACTGAGCAAATTAAGCATGCTCAAGACAGACAGAGAGAGAGCGAGAGAGGAAAGTGTCTTGTGTCACAGAGCCAATTAAATCCAGTTCCTCTTTCAAATGGTCCAATCACAGCTGGGGCAGAGGACGTAAATGGAGCTTTTGTCTCTGACCAGAAAAACAAGTCCTCTCTTAGGCTGGAGGTCACCAATCTTCCTGCTGTTCGCAAATATTTTTATTATCGTAATTGTATATGAGCACACTAATGTTTGTATTTAAAATATTTACAAAATACTCTTAAGATTAATGGTTCTGAACAATACCAGATATTTGGCTTAACAATAGCAGAACCTTTTTGGTGTTAAATAGAACCCTTATGGAAAGGTTCCACAAAGAACTATGCTTTAAAAAAGTGCTATAAAGAAACCTAATGATGCTACAAATACCATTTTTTAATAAGATTCATGTTTATTCATATTTCTTTTTTGCTCTACTAGTTTGAGATTTTTATGCTATGTACATGAGGTTGTTTGGTTTAGTACTGATTAAATAATTATGCTTACTTTATCCTTGCCTGTATATCGATATTATTGATACATTTGTATTATTTGTCCCTGCAAATAAACCTGAAAAAAGGAAATAAACAATGAAATAAATTATTAATATTACAAATACAAATAATCATTATTCCAAATAACTATTGTGGAAAAGGGGTTCTTCAGGATGGTATGATTCTAGCTGTAAAGAACCTTTAAAAAAAAAAAAAACTTTTTTAATGTATTTTATATATTTTTAATATTTTAAATAAATATTAACAATTTCACGTTTAAATGTTTACATTTCTTAAAAATAAATTCATTTTAAAAGTCTAGTATATATTACAATGATTATAAGGTCATGTAAACACCTGAAACAGTGTGTTTTTTTTTTGTTTTGTTTTTTTTATCTGGTAAAGGTCATATGGTCTAAGGAATACCTACATTATTGACCATTTGCTTGATTTTAATTTGTGTGTAAACATGAGCAGCATTATCAGCTCATTCATTGTACACATGTTTGTTTACCTTTTTTTAAGGATGAGAAGAACTTGGTGAATTCAAATACCAGCAGGTTTCCATTTTGCCACTTTTTTAATATATATATATATATATATATATATATATATATTTTTTTTTTTTTTTTTTTTTTTTTCAGAAAAGCCAAGTTCAAAAATAAATATCATACTTAAAACATAACTTAAATTTGTTAATCATTGATTTAACAACAACAACAACAACATAAATAATATTCATAATTTACTTTATAAATTTACTTTATATACAAACATATGTTATATATAATATACATTTTAATGGCTGTTAAAAGTTATTTTATTTAATTTTTTTATTTGTTTGTTTGAAATACTCTCCTTCATTTATAGAGAATGAGGGCAGACAGTCTGAAGCTGCTTCTGACCGCTACACACACACATTTAATCATTTTCCAGCCCAATAACAGACATGAGGCCCATTATCCCAGATAAGGTTCTTCCTCAGAGGAATTCCTACTGATCACTCCTGGTCTGGTCTCTGCCTTTGGTGCTATCTGTGGGGAAGCTGCTTTATCAGTTCACCCGAAGCGTCTCCCCGCCACACAGCTTACTCATATCCCTCAGACAGCTGATAGTGAAATCAGACTCATCTTAACTTTGTCTCTCATCCTTCCTTTTATTCTTTCTGTCCCTGCCTTGTTCTTTTTCCCCTTCTGTTTTTTTTTTTCCTCAGTCATACATTTTCTCTCCCTCCCTCTTTCTCTCTCGCTGTTTCTGTCTTAGATGTTCCTACTGGGAGTTTAGGTTTAGTCTCTCTGGCCCAGTATCAGGAAGGTTATCCAAAGGTCATGACTTCATCTCCACATTTCCTGTAGCTGCAGGAGGATCATGTGTGTTGGCGCTCATTACTCTTGTAATTTTAGTATGTATCAGTCCTTGTTCTACAACAACAGTCCTGTTGTGTGACTTGTAGTGCTCTCAGTACAGAGGTCAAAAGCCAGAGGTTAAAACAAGGGCCTATACAGCCCCAGCATTGCCGTCCTGTGTCCTCCCATGGCCTTTCAATGTGACCATATGGATTTTGAATTGCTAATTGTATTTCATTATGGCTAGTTTTGTTTGTATTTTTGTATTCCAGCAAATCTTATATGTAAATAACCAAAACTGTTTGATTCTTTGTTTTTCAATGGAGACTTGTTGAAACGTTATATAGATAGTATTATATTTACTAAGCAGGGTTACTTATTATTTATTAACCTGAAACAGTAGTAGGAATGTGTTGCCAATCTATCTGACGATTACAAATTAACCAACAGCATGGTTGTTAACATCTGTCTCAACTGTGTTTATATGTGCTATTAAAAGACAATGAATCAACCAAAATTTTTATTTAGTTTGCATACTTTTAAGAACTAGGTCATCCAAATCTTTCCCTCTCGTGCCTTCTTTTTATCTGTCTGTCGCTCTCTCTTCCTTTTTTTATGTTTGCCATGTCCATCTGGCTGAGAGGCACATAGATGAGTATGATGATGTAGCAATGAAGGACTGAGAAATTGTTTATAAAATTGAATTGTCAGTGCTTAAAGTCATACAGTAGGATGATTGTACTGAATTTGCTGTTGTGGGTGGATGTTTTGGGTGAGTAAATGAGCATGCAAATGTTTATGTGAATGTGAACACTCTGCATTAATTCAAACTATTGCTTAGAAATGGGTGACAAGGTTTTTTGTAAAAATATATATCTTATCACTCGCTTCTAAACACCTTTTTTGAATGAATGCACAGCCAGTGTGTTCACGTTCACACAAACATGCAGATTTACCCACCCATTCGTTAGCACCCCCCTTTTCCTCTTTAAATCACTAACATGTGTTTTGGAAAAGGGCCCCAGGCCATACATTTTAAAGGCACCCAGACAAACCAGCTTCAGAGAGTCATCGACCACAGACTGGAAACCTTTAGCCCAGCATCTTTCTGATGTGACAACAGCTGATTCCATAAACCCTCATGTACCGAAGACCTCCAGACCAGACTGCGTGTGAATCATGATACATACGCCGGGTCAGTCTGAGACTCTGCAGGGGCTACATGTGCTCAGCATCATCTTAATCCAGGAACAGTGAGCTTTCAGTGAGCAATCACCACACATTACCAGACTGGGTATAAGTCAGCTCCAGGAAACTGGTCCTTTGTGAATTAGTGGACAGGTCTACCAGAAACAGAACCATCTGTTGAGTCTATTGATTGCCTGTCTAAAACTGGTCACAGAACTCAAAACCCTGTTTACACATGAAGCTAAGATCTTTCATTTTATATATAAAAGGCTAAATAAAGGTGTAAACGGTGTTCAAAACATTTGGTGGTAGTCAAAAATGTATCTGACCTCTTTCATTTGTTGTGTAAACAGTAATCCATTTTGATGCATCTTGGCAACAACAAAAGACTGCCTACTCAGCTGTCAGTCATCCTTTGCTGTAGTATTTTTGGAAGTTGATTGTAGAATACCTGAAGCTATAGTGTTTTTATATATATATATTGGTGGACTGGCCACCTAAACTTTAATGAACTGTGAAGTATCAATGGACTGTTGGAGATTGGGGTCGGTTGAGGGTGCTTAAGTTGATGTTTTGAAGGTTGCCTAGGGGTTTGAAGTGATCACTTTAGCTCTAGAGGGGGCAGTTAGTGATTTACGGGGATTGCTGGGCAGAGCGGGAATGGGGTCGGTGGTTCTCACTCTTAAATTCAGTGGGGTGCATGCCTGAAGGCCTCTCTGTTGGAAGTTGTCCTTTTAGGCAGAGGTATATATGAATGGCAAGCGTCCTGTGCTATTATGCTGCTAATAGGAAAGGTCAGAGGACATTTAACCCCCATTTCTTTAATCCTGTGGAGCCGCTAGCTGATCCACACTGTCATCTACACATTAGCTTCCAACTGAGAGACCCGTTTTCTCATACTGACACATACACACATGAAACAAACAGATACATGTTGTTTACTAACAGTACTCAGACTTTTCCCTACTTTTCAGTTTGTTGTTCAGTCTTTTCAAGAATATTGCAAGATAACTGCTGTAGTACATCCAGTCTTGATTTGAAGTAGTAAACGAGAAATTTGAACAAACTGAAAATAGGAGGAGCGGCCACTTATTGCACTGTATTACTTGAATGTAATAAATTTGAATATTCATTTATTATAATGTTTGTTTAAAAACAGTACTTTTACACCAAAAAATAAAGCACAATTTCTGGAAGGATCATTTGATTCAATCGTTTTTATAGATTAGAAGAACTCTATTTATTGTGTTGTTTGTGTACCTTTCATTGTCTGTTATTTGTGCTTTACATGGGCTTACTCAGATCGTACTCAGTCTGAAACATGTGAACTGCATGTTCCTTAGTTTGTCTGTTCGCCTGATTTGTGTGAGATGGAAATTCCCTATTTAGTACAGCAAGAGAGCGAACATTTGAATATGTAGACTGAATCACTCATGTGTCTCTTGCTCTCTCTGTTTGTATGATCCTCTGACTGACCCGTGTAATTGCTTAATTTATTTCTTGAGATAAGAGAAAGACAGAGTGGAACACGGTCAGGGGCATCATGCATCAGGTTTTTGGATGAGGCACCAGTGGCGGTCCTGGCTCATTTGGTGCCCTAGGCGAGATGATGAAAAAACACTTAGTATTTATTTATGTGCAAGATGTGTTAGTCTAGTGGCGCTGTTTTTAATTAGTGTGCATGGAGACCTGGGTTCAAATCCAACTTTATATACATTCTGACATTTTAAATTGATTCAAGTAAATGCAGTTCTTATGAGATTTCTGTTTATCAAATATCCTGAAAATTGTATCACAGTATAAACAAGTTGTACGCATGTAGCTATATATATGCACACTCACACACTGAAATACATGTAAAACTTTCCATGCCATCTACTCAAACCATACGTGAATGTCTTAACACATTTCGTGAAATTGGACACATAGTTTTTTTTTTTTAGTAAAAGTAATTGCCAGTTTTTTCTCCCTACAGACACCTCTCTCTCACCAATTTAACTCTTAGCTTTTAAAAATTTAAGAGTGATGACAAATGCAGCACATAGCAGCTGTTGACTTTTGTTAAAGCGACTTTAGCGCCTCCCTTTAGTTTTTATGAGCCACATCAAATGCAGCAGAATTTCGGCATCATCCCGCAAATAAACTCTAGATTGGCGTCTAACGTGTAAATAATAGGTCAGATTGTGTAATTTGTGAGTGTGCGCTCCAGTGATATGCACGTGTGGAGGAGTATTATTTACACTATAAATTAAAGGGGAAGAGTGTTTGTGTATAAATATGTGTGTGTGAGAGATGAATGAACATTGAGGTCAGTGTGTCGTGGGATATGTTACGTACCAAACGGTAGTGGGTGGTCTCTACAGTCTCTTTAACTCAGCATGTTTCTTTTAAGCACTCTAAGCGGGTTCAACAGACACCCTAATTAACCAGAATAATTCTAATCTCTTTTACAGTTAGGTTTTTTAACTTGTTTACCTTCTTTCCCTTCGTCTTGGTATCACTACAGAATTGGGGTCAGTGGAATACAAGCAGGGTCCACCAAGCTTAGTGCTTAGCGCTGTGTTATGTGTCAGAAACACTCGCCCCATATGACCCAGTCCAGTCTGAGCCGGGCTAGATGTTAAAGTCCTGATCCAGTATTGGGTTCCTGCTAAGCCGTGGGTCTTGTTTTGACAGATGATACGATTACATTTCTCAGGATCTTTCAAAAACACATTTGTCCAGCAGCAATGAGAGCTGTGTTAGCCAAGCAGAAGTGAGACGGAAAATACACAGAGCAATAATGAATAGTGATAGGCTTGAGGGGGGAAAACTGGAATAGAGAAAGACAGGAATGGATGAAAAGCAAAAACACTAGCAACACTAATTGTTTGTTGAATAAGCAACTAATAGTTTAATTACAGTAATCCTTTGATAACCTTTGCAAAGGAACATCTCGCAGCAATCAGCCTTTGATTCAGTCACATTTCAAAACACCACATTCTCTACAAATATCAGATACATATATTAAACAGCAGTAAATCACAAATGCATCACACAAATCATCTAGCAGAAAAGGCCATGGCAAGACTTTAAATCTGAAACACTGCATTTCTTATGGACCTATTCACTACTAAAAATATAACAAAAATTTATTTTAATCATGTGATACAACTTTTTTTTTCTTATTTAAAAAATCACCAATTAATACAATTTTATTTGAAAGTTATTCATGCCATGTCTACTTTTTTTTTTTTTTTTATTTTACTTTAAAATAGCATTTGGCTTTGTACTTCTTTGTAGTTTAATCCAGATGAAAGAATAGCCGCAATGAGCTTCCTTTCAGACCATCTAATATGCATTGCAAATATACTTTTGTTTTATTCTTGGTGTATACCTTTAGTATGGAAACCTCTATTTACATCAGGTAAAAAAAAAAGAAAGGCAAATAAAATGTCACTGAATTATATAGAAGCATTATTAAATATAAAGTTGCAATTTTAAGATATACATTTACAATTGGAAGATACACAGTATAGTCACATTCACGAGTTTGCAGTTAAGTTTTTTTTTTTTTTGAGGCAGAAAATACATCAGTGATTTATTGCAGATAAGAAAACATTCTAAATATGACATTTTCCAGATGACAGCACATACATAGTGCCATCAGAAAGAAAAAAAAAACTCCTCAGAACATTTATCATTTCATGAGATCCTGTTCTGTTATGAATTGAATAATCAAGTGAGAGACGTTATGCAGAGAGCGTGAAGCAGACCAGCCTAGACTGATGTTCAACAATGGCCTGCACACGTCTGCTTATTGAAAGAATAAACCGCTGTTGTAAGTTGGTACATTCACTGTAGTATGTCTGAAAAAAGAAAAGAAAAGGCAAGGTCACATTCCTCAGAGGCGTATGTTGACTCTTCTGGACAGCTGGAAACTACAGTCTCTCCCATTTAAAAGCACAGGCCAAATGACTGCCAAAAGGAAAGGTTTGAAAATGACAAATAATTATAGGAGTAGGAACGGAAAGAGAGAGAGAGAGGAGAATTAAGAGCAGGGAGTCTTAAGCCTTTTGTCAGGGAGCAGTGAGTGTGAAATACTAAAGGCAGTATTAGTAAGCCATCATTGACTTTCTGGCTTAAGTTTGAGCATTAGCTGCTCTGTTTATTGTTTGCTGGACTTGAGCCCCTGTGCCATGGTAGATATAACAATGTTTCCCAAGCATTTCATCAATATCAGTATCAAGGCATTTCCATTTTTTTCATTTGCTGTTTGCGCACAGCATAAAATGAATTTCTTAATCAATATTATTGTCATGTTTACCATAACATTGTCTAAACATCACAGCATGGTAATTATTTTGTTTTACTCATAGATTCAACCAAATTTAGTAAGGTCTATACTTTAAAAAAGTATTTTTTTCTTACAAAAGCAATTGTAAAAAATGTTTAGATATTTTTTCAGTTAAAAGAAATGCAGTATTAAGCATTTTATTTATTTTGTTTTTGCAGTACAGGTATTTGTGCAGACATATTGCATGTCACTTTAGCAAGCATGCATATCTCTTGAAATGACAGCCAAGTCACAGCCTGTGTTGATATTCTCATTTACTTAATAAGGATGACAATATGGCTGATAGCTTTGACAAAAACCATAAATTGAAAGCTTACTTCACGCATTAGTGGTGCTTTCTGTATGTTTATACAGATGCCATTATGATATATGTCTGTTTGTGTACATATAACTCTGCACTTCCACTGTTTAATATAAAATAATCATGTCTTGTCTGGAAGTTGTCATATACTGCAGTATAAACGACCTCCTGTAACTTGTGAAAACAACATCATATCCTATCCCAGAGACTAAGCTTTCTCAGGGTCAGTGAGGATTCCAGCACAGTGTAATGGCCACTCAGATGTAAACTGACCTCGCATCAGTCTGACATTGAAAAAGGCTGTAACAGGATCAGTCCTGCCTTTAAATATGTGGTTTGTGAAGCCAAAACATACACTGAGGACTTTGTTTTTATGTAAATTTTTATTTGTTTGTTTTTGTATTAATTTACTGTAAACATACACTGACCCTATATAGAAACCTTTTTGCAAATTTACACTTGAACCCTAAAAGGGGTGTCGTATCCTGGGGATACAAACATTTAAGAAGCTGTGGGGATAATCAGCGAAAGTGTAGGTCTTATTTCTTGGTTTCATTTTGAAAGGGTGTTTGTTGTGAATATTTAGATGAGGTGACTTTGTTTCTACATTCCTTGTTTAGCTCACGGGCAGCATTTAAACTTTCATGGCTGCCTGTAGTGGGAAATCTACACACTCTCCGATAAAAGTTGATCTAGCTCACAAATTTACACATGTTGGAGGGGAATTAGATGTTTAAAAAGTTTTTCAGCATTAAGGTTTACATTAATATTTTATAAATTAAATGCTTAAATTTTTTTGTTATCTATCTCAAAATGTTTGTATCTCAGGGGATACGTAGGAGTATAAATCAAGATATAAAAACATATATACAGAAAATCAAATCTTTATGTAATCTTATTGTTGGAAAGGTCTGACAGTCAAGTTTTCATATTTGGTAACTGTTTTGTAATAGAAGTGATATTGTGACAGAAATTCATTCATTAGTGACAGAAAAACACATAAATAGAGTTTTTAGTTGTAACCCAGTGGCTATTTTTGGTATAGTGCCCAAACAAAATCTCACAAGAACCACAATTTTTGTAATATCAACTTCAAATTTGGAACATAACTTTATTACATTTTCCTGTGGATCAGTTATTTATGTATTTGTTTTTAGATGTGCTAGGTTGGGGGTTCGATTCCCCGGGAACACATGATAGGTAAAAATTGATAGCCTGAATGCACTGTAAGTCGCTTTGGATAAAAGCGTCTGCTAAATGCATAAATTTATTTATTTAAATTTATTTACATTTACATTGACATTATCCAAAGCGACTTACAAATGAGGACAATGGAAGCAATCAAAATCAACAAAAGAGCAATGATATACAAGTGCTATATATGTCTTATATAATAAATAAAAAGAAAACAGATAGAATAGAAAAAGAATAGAGCAAGCTAGTGTTAGAGGCCTTTTTATGGTTAGACATATGGCTTTGATTTTATAGCATTTTTAGAGTACAATATATTTTATAAAATACTAATTTTTTATGAAATAAAAATTAGTATACTGCATTAAACTTAAACATGTATGACATTTTTATATTTTCTTTTTTTTTAATGCTTTTACTTCAGCAATAATCTGCTATGTGTCTTCTTTAAAAAGAGACCTTATATCTGTATTCCAAAGCATTCATTAATTTACAACCATGATGTAACAAGCACTGATAGACTGAATTTATACCCACAAAGGGGCAAAGTATCCTGGGGGATACAATCATTAAAATCAATCATTGCAATTACAATTATTAAAATATAAAATCACAAAAATAAGAGTAAAGATTTAAATATATATATATAATTAAAAAAATAAAATAATGAAAATTTAAATAAAAACATATGAATAAATTAATTTCCTGATGTCTCTTTATGGTTTTGCCCCTTTTAGGGTTAATAAAGTAGCAATTTTTCAGTAGAGATCATTAGAAGGCTTCATAATTGATGTAATGTAAGGTTTCACTACATAAGGCCAATTTATTCTCACAGTTATAACAGAAATTTAACAAACATGCAGCCTATACTACCCTGTACATTTTGGTAATATATATATTTAATGTTTTTGAAAGAAGCCTCTTATGCTCATCATAAAGACTTTTTATTAAGACAAAAATGTAATGCCAAAGCGGAATTACTCCAGTTTTCAGAAATCATTCAGATATGCTGATTTGGTGCTCAAGAAACATATCTCAGTGTTATCAACTTTGGTGATGCTTAATTTGTATGTGGAAACTAAGATACTGTACTTTTTTTCAAGATTCTTTGATGGATAGAAAGATTAAAAAAAACAGCTACATGTTTCTGAAAATAGAATTTTATTATATATATATATATTCTTTTTTTCTTACCTTACTGACTTACCTTTACTGTTTGTTTTTAAATACCTACATACGTTTTACATGCACATATTGAGATATAAATATGTAAAGCACATATACTAAGGCACTGCTGGTAGATCTCCATCATCATCCCCATGTCTCAATGCAAGCAGATGCGAGGAGGTGATATTGCAAAACCTATGCAATAACACCTCCAGCCAAAGCAGAATAGTGAATGATATCAGAGCTTATGCAATACACTGGACAGACACTGCCGTTAAAAACTGAACACCTGAAATGCTGCTGAGTTCTGGCAACAGAACAGAGAGTATATATGTGTGGCAGGTGAATGATTGGCCCTGAGGCTTTGTCTGTTTGTATGTATGTGCAAACTTGGAGAGCATAACATTTATGAGATCAGCTTTGGAGAGAAATTATTTATTGTATAACCCGAAGAAAAAGTTATGAATACTTTATCATGTGACAGAGCTGTGACTTAAGGCTGTTATTTTATAGAAATTGTGAGGAAATATATGACAAGATTTGCTACATTTGTGTGAGTGTGTGTGCTGGGTGAAGGAGGGGGGAGTCATAACTGAACACGTAAAAGCACATCACCTTAATGATGTAGCTCCAAGGTTAAGTTTGTCAAAAACGAAATAAATATTTTAAGATGTAAGAGGTTGAATTTAACATTGCCTCTTCATTTGTGTGACTCACATATTTCCATATTCATGTTTTTACACATTTTCATATTCTTTAGCTACATCTGCAGCGGCTCCATGGAAACCACAACAGAAAATTGCTATAGACAGAGTGAGAGAAAAACTTGCTCTGTAATAATAATGAAAGTTGATTTGAGGATTATTTAGCTATTCATCCATTCAGTCTCAGTAATGAGACATTGCCAAGAGGAGCAAATGAAATGTGCAGATGAGAATGAAAGAGCGAGATCAGAGACCAGCTGAATGAGGAGAGAGGCAGAGGAGAGAAACAGCCATCTAATCTGTTAATTCTGTAATTACTTCTATAGATCAATGATGAAATGTTGGCTTATGATTTGAAGTTCATTTGAGGACCTGGGCAAGTTTAGAAATGCATAACTTCAAATGCATAATGAATCCATATGCACTTATCATTTGCATTTATTTAATCCAAACTGGTTTCCATTTGAATATATTTTAAAATGCAGTTCATTCCTGTGATGGCAAAGCTGAATTTTTAGCATCATTACTCCAGTCTTTAGTGTCAAATGATCCTTCAGAAATAATTCCAATATACTGATTTGCTACTCAATAAAAATTTATTATCAGTGTTGAAATCTGTACAATTTTTTAAAGGATTCTTTGATGAATAGAAAGTTTAAAAGAACAGCATTTAGCTGAAATAGAAAGCTTTTGTTACAATGTGAATATCTTTACTGTCACTTTTGAACAATTTTATGAATAATTTAATGCATAAAAGTAAAAAAAAATAAAAAAAAAAAAAACTCTCTTTGTGTGTGTATTATTCACATAATATTTGTTACCAAATTAAGTCACTCTCTACATAATGGACAGCAGTCCATATAAGTTTACCTTCATCTGGCTCATGGTTATGTGCTATATAAGCTCATGAATAATTAATTATCCATAATAACATTTTATTCCCTTAAGGTTTTTTTTTTCTCTCATATTGCCTGAATGATAACAACAATATGAACAGAACATGTAAAAATGTGCAGGCTGTG
Organism: Cyprinus carpio; assembly: GCF_018340385.1. NCBI lineage: Eukaryota > Metazoa > Chordata > Actinopteri > Cypriniformes > Cyprinidae > Cyprinus > Cyprinus carpio. The sequence continues at coordinate 10,571,514 of NC_056601.1, forward strand.
CTATATACCTGGTGTCAGATAGACTTAAACCCATCACACACACATAGCTACACATGGGAGCTAATCGCAGCTGCAGAGATTAATATCTCACAATTCTGCTAAAACACAGAACAAAATGTATTTTTCCACTGTGGCTAACCCTCAGACATATTTAGAGACAGAAAGAGAGGACCGGGAGAGGAGGAAATATCCATAGCAGAGTTAGGGTGGAGAAGTTAAAGTTAATCCGATGAGGTAAAACTGTCACATACCAAGTGTCTTTAGTTCATCTATGATGAAAACAAGCACATGAAGAAACTCTTACGTATATAGACTGACTGTCTCTCTACAGACAGACTCACACTGACTCATCTCCACATACACAGGACGCTTGTCACATTATATCAAGGCAGATGTGCTCTAGCTTTCCACATCAATGTCTGTCTAATGTTGTGTCTTTTCTCTTACACACACACACACACATAGCATATGGGAGTTCACATCAGTTATGTAAAGGACATATAGTCGGGTCCAAATGTCAGAAAGCATATTGAAAATTTCAAAACTGAATTGCAATAAACACGTAAAAATTTCTAGATCAATAAACCAATAAGCATATTTGTGACCATTAAAATGTGAATTGTCAGATGCATGATATATCAGTATATCAGTTTCAGCCAATATTAGATATTTTTCATATATATCGGCTGATATTGAATATTTAATTGTGCTTGTTCATTTCTATTTTTACATTTAGATTTATTTTCTCATAATCTAATACTCACTTTGAAGTTAATAATTGTAAAAGTCATTTTATAACACCTACTATAATCTTAGCAATTTTTAAAATGAATATACATTTTTAAACATTAGCGAAAATAATAATGTTGTGACTTAAATTCACTTACAGATTTTCCAGTGTTTAAAATTATGAATTTTAATTATAATTGTTTTTTATTATTATTTATTTAAACAATATTGTATAGATATATGTGTTTTATTATCAACCATAACATAAAAAAGATTGGCTTATGGGTCTTACATTCTGAAAATTAATTTTTCAACTATTCACTTGTTGAAAGAAGGAGGCGAAAAAAGCATTTCTGAATTTTGGACCCTTTGTTAAAATAAAATTGGTTTCTATAAATAAATGTCTAGTTATGATGATGTATGACTCAGTATTTTTTATAGCCTGCATCAGACTGAAATTTGCGTTTGTCTTAGTATCTGTGTTGAATTAAACTAAATTGAATTGAACTAAATGAATTAACTATGAATTAAAAATTAGCCATTATCCAAACACCTGACAGTCAAAACACAAGTCAAGTCACATTTATAGCACTTTATACAATACAGATCGTTTCAAAGCAGCTTCAATAGTAAACAGGAAAATAAGCACTAATGCTGCAAAATTCATCAATTATGCAACAACTTCAATATCAGCTTTAAAGCAGGAGGAAAGCCAAGGTGTGAGATCAAGGAGGTTTCTGGATCCTGTACCTTTAGAGCAGAGGCTGCCAAATAATAAATCACACAAATCATTATTTCTTCCTCAAGGTCTGTTGATATTTTCCTTTTGGGAGGTGAATTATTTATTATCTTGAAGTTTACCATGAGAGATTGCTTCACACACATTTATTTTCAAATGTACAATCCGCATTCAGCAACCGTGTGCGAAATCATCTCCCCAAATAGAGAGGCACACATAACATTGTCAATTTATATTACCCCCTGCATAGCGGTTTGTGCCGGAGGGAGGGAAGAAGAGCAAGCGAGTGAGCAAGAGAAAGAGAATTAAAGCGAGGGAAAATAAAAAAGGGACATCTTCCTCTTTTCTTTTTTTTATGGGATGTGCAGTAGTTTGGCTGAAAATTGTGCAGCGGTGATGGCCGTTGCTACATAAATCATAGCTCCATAACTTCAGTAATGAAGAAACTGCTGGGAAGGGTGGAGAAAAAACCCATTTAATGTCAAGGACGTGGTGGCAGAGGGTGTGTAGGTGTGTGTGTGTGTGTGTGTGTGTGTGTGTGTGTGTGTGTGTGTGTGTGTGTGTGTGTGTGTGCGTTCGTATGTGTGTGTCTGTGTGTGTGTGTAAAGGGGGTCTGTTTGATTTATGGGCCCAATCTTGAGCAGTCCTTGGCAGTGTGATGCATAAAACGCTTATCTACAGTGTGTGTCTGTTTGTGTGTGTGTGTGTGTGTGTGTGTGTGTGTGTGTGTGTGTGTGTGTGTGTGTTGATTCGCTTGGGTCTTTGTCAACTTTTCTTAGAACATTTAGTGTGTTTGTTGCCTATAAAATACAACTCCCATGAGAGATTCATTACAGCCACCGAATCTTCCCAGGCTATAGGTGAAAACAACAATAATATACAAAACAAAACTGCACAGCTCAAACTTTTTGATTATCTTAACATAAACCACAATAAACATCCACCATGTACGACAAAAATCGGCGGCATGGATGTAAGACAGACAGTTACAGAGCACATTAAGCAGAGATGGGATTATGATAACAAGAGATGCATCTTGACATGCATCACAACTGTTTCTCCTTTGAGAATGTTTAATTACCAGTAATTTAGTTAAATCTACCTTGTGACTTTTAGTAAACAATGCCCCTGCCCAATAACAAGTAGCTACATGGACACATTTTTTAAATCTGTTTATGTTGTTCATATTTTCGTGTGCTATATCACTATTACTAATATCATTAGTCTTAATTGTCATATCTTTTTTTACTGAAAAGATGGAAAGAGAGAAACAATATGATTTTTAATCCTTCTAAATAAAAATCAACACTAAAGATATTTATGATGTTAGAAATGATTTCAATTTCATATCAATTCTGTTCCTTCATCAGTGAATACTGAAATAAATGTTTCTTGAGCACCAAATCAGCATATTAGAATGACTTCTGAAGGATCATGTGACACAGAAGACTGGAGTTATGATGCTGAAAATTAAGTTTTCCATCACAGGAATAAATTAAAAATAGAAAATAGCTAATAAAAAAAATGTAATAATAATAACTCATTTGTGATCATATAAATGCAGCACCAGTGAGCATGATAGCCTTTTTAAAAACATTATTTTTATCACAAAATGAGTGTATGTATATAGAAAAATGTGTGAAAGATGCCAATTAAATATGTTGCATACTGACTAAAGAAATTGTTTTCTTGTGTCAACATTTGATATGTCAAGAGCAGAAGAAAAATCACTAGAAAACATGACAGAAAAAAAATGCATGAGCACTTAAAAACTTTGTATTCAAACTGACTATCCAAAAGACAATCTAGAAGGCAAACTGGAAATATGAATATAAGGAAATAGGCCTAATGAAGAGAAGTTTTAATACTGAGTCTCTGGCTTTGAAATCCACCCAAAACACTGGAGAGCTCACTGCAGCTCCGTTCCTCTTGACCTGGTTGTGTCGGTTGAAATCGGGCTGTTGTGTGACTCACAGTCTTAAACACACAGACACAGAGTACACACACATATACAAACACAGCCCACTTCACACAAACACTTCCTACCCCCCACTATGGCAACTCAAAATAAATGAATCACATAAAAATGTAATAATCATAAAACTACCAAGACAAGGAGCAAAAGGTGTGTAATCAGTGCAAAAACAAGGCAGGCTTGCTGCATTTTCATACAGCGACAAGACATTCTGCCAGGCGTGAAGCTATTTCTGCCCTTTCTCTGATATTATGCCAGAGCTAATTAATAGATCCATTTCATAAGGGTTCACATGAGTTGACCCGGACATCGCGTTGTTTGATGACTGTATGTCATCAAGCTGCTATGTGTGGTATGCAGGAATTACTATTCTGAAACTTCTCTGTAAAATCTCAGACGTCTGGTATGTGGACCTTTTCTCTGGACTCTTTCTTTACATACTAGTCTGACAGAAATGATAAAGAACAGCCTGAAAGGCTTACCGCAAAACAATTAGCTTTTTATGCTTTTATAGGTGTAATGTTAATGACTCACCTGTTCACTTAATGTGTGTAAGGGAGTTTCTGGGGAAGTAAGATAAAGGATATGTTGCTTTGGTGGAGGTAAAGAGATGTATTTGTAGAAAAGAATGAATGAATTTTAATGACTATCCTGTGGTTCACACCAACACACCCTCAGTGCAATTCGCATTTTCTGGAAAACCTGCTCGACTGCTAACAATATGTGAATCACCTGAGTGCCAGTTTATGTCAATAGACTCACTGCACAGACACCTTCATTAAAGCAGAGGAACTGGCATGGAAAAGCAGACACAATGGAATGGCACAGAGAGATAAAAAGATAGAAAGCAAAGATAAATAGAGAAAGAAGATGCTCTTTCTCCCCTCGTTTTCTCTCTATAATAGCTAAGTTGGCAGTACAAACAGAAAATGCAGCGAAAGCAGTGATGTACTGTCCAAACACATTCACTGATGCACAATGCCTAGTACAAATATCCTGCTTACACATAGTTCATTGTCCCACGAACAGCAGGAAGATGGTTAACCTCATCTAATAAAATAAACATCAGGGTCTCTGAGGGTTAGTTACAGAGAACAGCACCTGCAGTACACACATATGCAGTATGGCTAATTGTTAATGAAAATAACACATGATCAAACAGTAAAAAGGTCCAAAGAAAGGTAAAAAAAACACTGGATCCCAGTGACTTCAGTGTGTGGATTAAAAAAAAACCACACTGATACATTTTCAAGATATCTTCTTAAGTGTTCCAGATCCAAGAAAAAAAAATAAAAAAACTATTATCAAGATATTGAGAAAATCACTGTTATGTCGAGATAACAAGAAAAATAATTTGTTGCCATGATAAAATATCCCTATTAGAATAAAAGCAGAATGTGGTCATAAAGGGATGCACATGTTCAGCAGCAATAATCAGGTAGATGGTGGCATTTAAATGGTGCTGAATTGGAATTAATAGCCCTAATTTATGAGATGATAATATTTCCCACACCATTACACCACCAGCAGCCTTAATCACAAAAAGCAGGATGGATTCATGGAAATTGTTTACGTCTTTACCTGTTTCTTGTTCTAACAGGAAGAACACAGTTTGGTCTTCTGCTGCTCTTCAACATTAACACCTGGTTATGTTAGTTACTGTCACCTTCCTCACAGTGTGAACTGCTCTGGTTATTCTCCTCTGACCTCGCTCATTAACAAGCCATTTTCCCACAGAGACATTGCTGTCTGAATGTTTATTGTTTTTCACACATTCTCTGTAAAAACTGTTGTGCATGAAAATCTCAAGAGATCAGTGGTCTCCAAGATATTCAAACCATCCCGTCTGGCACCAGTGATCATTCCTCTGCCAAAGTCACTTAGATCACATTTTTAGCAATAACTAAACCATGCTGTTTATGTATGCTTATATGAACTGCTGCGGCCACATTATATTATTCATGGATGTCTCTTCATATCTCATTTACCACATTTACTTACATTCATACATTTATCTACATAAAGTGGGCCAATGAATATTTGGACATTTAAAGGGTTAGTTCATCCCAAAATTAAAATTCTGTCATTAATTGCTCATGTCATTACAAACCCGTAAGACCTTAATTCATCTTCGGAACACATATTAAGATATTTTTGATGAAATCCGAGAGCTTTCTGACCCTGCATAGACAGCAACACAATTACCATGTTGATGTGACCATGTGACATCAGTGGTTCGTTCTTGGTTTTATGAAGTTGAAAGGACACCATTAAAACAGTAAGAAAACAAAAATAACGACTTTATTCAACAATTTCTTCTCTTCTGAGTCAATGTCCGCCACCCATTCACGTACCACAACACTTTCGTGAAAATTAAGGTTGAACCACTGATGTCACATGGACTATATTAACTATGTCTTTACTACATTTCTGGGCCTAGAATGTTATAGTTCCCTTGCTGTCTATGCCCAGAAAGCTCTTGGATTTCATCAAAAATATTTTTTTCTTTGCAAAAATGGCATTTATTTTTAAGATACAGTATATACTGTAGCACAAACACCCTTTTTAATCAAAATATTTCACAAACTTAAGTTTGTGGAGTTTTAAAATGTGACAATATATTGTTTGAAATTAAGGCAAAATATTCTTTCTGGTGGTCAAACTTTGTGGAACATGTTTGTTATTAATATTAACAAACTTAAATATTATGAGCTACACTGGTGGTCACATGACACCAGTTTGAATTTGAGTGGAACTGACTTCATACATCCATGAAAAAAATGAACTACAGGCCGGTAAAAAATCAGTGACTCAAAAACTTTGAACATTAAAGTGTCAATACTTTTTTGAGGCCCCTATGTCTGTTATTCTCTGTAATTGATTCAGAATAAAAAAGCCTGATAAACAAAAGTAACCCAGATCAATGCAATCTAACATTTTTGTCTCAGTGTCAATGAGTTCATTGAGATGCTTTATTTAGTTTTCAGATCTCGTCATGTGTGTTTTTCATGCCAGAAATTCAGACATGGTATGAAAATACGATGAGCAAACAGGCTGAAAAAACCCCCACACAAATACACTGAATGTAACCAACCAAGCTTATCGCACACAATACATCTATGCACACAACCCTATATCCGCACCATCCACATTGTCCCTCTGGCGTGTTATTTTACAGTACATCATGCTAAGATCACAGCTGGTTTTTTCTAGCACCATTGACACAAATGACCTGACAGTGTAATGACAGGAAAAACCGTTAGCCCGGGGTCAGTGGACTGCAGATGGACCGGCTCATTCCATGCTAATGCAGCATTAGTCGGGCAGTTAGAGAAATGGCCCGGCACCGATCTGATCAGTGGTTTGATCTCCTGTGGTGCACATGTCAGCTGATACTATCCAGCTCAGCCCACCTCTGCTGTAATGTGTTTAACCTCTTTATGCACTGCATTACAGCTGACCCTAAGCTCTGACCTTCGGCTCTGTCAGGATATTGAGATGGGGATCGTTTTCTTCAAAGGAGAAGAGGTGTGTAGAATCATGACTTCACATGTTGACATAGGAGGTTTATGTTTGTTCAGTTCTTCTCAATAAGACCAGCTATTTGCATGTTACGGAAGTATAATTATTATCATGCTAATGTTTACATACCACATTACACTTAGTTTAGGCTAGCAACTCACAAATTCATTTGAAGTCATTTTTTTTTCACAAAGACATAAAAAATTTACTTAATTGTATAGAGTGAACTTCAAATCTTCAAATAATTTTTTAAAAAGCTATACTTGCAGATTACATTATAGTCTAAAAATATATAATTAAATTAACGTTTGTTGAAGAGTACACTTTGATGACTAACTTTAATGACTAATAAAATTTTCAACAGTAATAACATTAAAGTATATTTTTGATACAATAAATGCTTGTCAGTTCATTCAGCAGTACACATTAACAATATTTCAAACACGACAGAAGTAATAATGCAATTATAAAGCTGTAATTATGTCCTACTTAAGTGGGTCAAAAAGCACTCTTAGGCTCAACAAATTGCATGTTTTTGTTTTGTTTTTTTCAGTGGGTTTGGTCAGCATAATAGTGTATTCACAACATCTATCAGCAGGGCTAATTCCTGACTGTCTAGTGTGAAGTCTGGACCAGTTGGTTCATGGCACACTTGTGTTCAGCAAAGCAAAAAAGTGAAAATGTGCCATATAAATTATAGAAACTAGATGAAACGGACATAGTTGGAGGCACTTTTAATTTTAGTTTAAGGTTCTGAGAACTGGGGAAACACTTGGAGGAAAAAAAAGAGACAAAAAGAGCAAATTTTGTTAATAGGATTCTACCGTCAATGTATTTTGAGTGCAGTACATTCAATTACCCACACAACCCTGCTCATGCGCCTGTCATCATTTTCTGCAGAATGAGACAAAGCTTTGAAGATCAAAGTGTGTGTATGTGTGTTTCGCAGCAGGAGGTTTATTACTAGGGAGGATGTTTCACGTCTCATTTGGAATCAGTCACTTACAACACCAAACGGAGCATTTGTATCCGTTTTGAGTCATATTTACCCAGTACAGAACTCAGTCTTGGCCTCAGATTAGACCACAGTTATGAGGATGCAGGAAGTCTTTTTCCATGCAAGAGTTTAACTTAACCAAATTAAGTTTTTTAATGGGTTCTTTTTTTCTGCCTTTATTTTTCTCCTGTTCTGTTTGTGTTCTCTCTTCAGTTGTAATTTAGCAAGTTTTAGTGACTTTTATTTTCCCTTTTTCAGTTTTAATTTTAGTTCAAGTATTTTATTGCTGTGGTTTTAATAGTCACATCAATACAACAACAATAGTATTAATTGTAAATAAATCAAATAAAATAAAGTGCCAGAAATAGTCATGAAATATAAAATTAAAATAAAGAATATGGGTACAGTTACACACAGTCAACCTCTAAACAGTATGGTGTCCAGTTCAAAAATGACTTTTGCCTTTGTGCCTGTTCTCCCTGCCTCTATTCTCCAGCCCTCTCCTTTCTCTTCTCATTCTCCCTCGGTTCTCTCATTACCACTTTATCAAAACTATTAATCTTAGACAAGTAGTTCTCTCAGCAGCTTTTAGTTATCCAGCCACCTGTCAGATCCCCCGCCTTGTGGCCCTGCCATCACTTACATATACTTACACATATATTCTTTATTCATATTCTGTCTGCACTCACCAGTATGCTTTCCTTTTTTTCACACACATCAACACATTCTCAATTTCACAGTGCCATGTTTCAAACTAATTGAACGCATGCACACACACAAATACAGACATAACATAGTTCTAGGAATGGAAAAAGATTTCCCTGAGGTATTTTCTTGATTAACAATCCAGGAAAATTATGCTTGGGAATTATTCTTCTGTTTTGGCATTAGGGCAAGAGAAAGCAACTCAGGAATGCACACCTTGCATGGTATATTGTTACCTGTTAACTGTTATCTGTTAGTAATTTTGATCTACTGCTTTGTCTCTTAAAACTGCAAATAAATTTGATAGCCTTGACATTTTTATAATAATTCCATTTGTGTTATTATAAAAACAACAACAACAACAACAACAACAACAACAACAAAAACTACTATTTGGGATTTAATGATGTAATATGTGCTTCTGCTTCTGCTGTCTTCGGTGGCTTTAAAATAGAGAGACACTGACAAAACTCAGGTTCATATAATTGAGTTTTACTCCTTTAACAGCTAAGTAACATCCCTCTCTCTCTCTCTCTCTCTCTCTCTCTCTCTCTCTCTCTCTCTCTCTCTCTCTCTCTCTCAACACAATAGACCTCTTGTTGTGTTTCGGGGGGCTTGGGAGTGATATTACCCCACTTTGCCCCACAGGAAACAGAGTGTCACACCTCATTGGACTTTTGTTCTGTTTTCATCCCTCATGTGCTCTGAGTGAACTAGTTTCCCTCATGTTTGATTGTGTCATTTAGTTTAGGTGTGTGTCATTTATTATCTTCATTTGCTTCCGTGTTTAAAGTGTAGTTCTTTAAAGTGTCCTGTCTTCTTTTGTCCGGTATTGTTGGTGTTACCCTGTGTGTTAGACCCTCTTCTTCGTGGGGATTATTATTAAAAGGATTTGTTTTTATAATCTTCGTTGTGCCTTCGTCTCCCTAACAGCAGTATCGTGACACAGAGCAAACACCCCTAGACCTCTCCCTCCTCTTTCATCTTTTCTTCTCCTTCATTCCTGTGCTCTATGTGTACCCCCACAGGACAAAAAGCCATCCTGTCAGGCCTCAGATATTAAAGTGGAAATCAACTATATTGGCCCATCAAATAAAGCGGTCAGAACGAAGATTAAAGCCATCTAAATTGCTCTATCATATTACACGCTGGCAGCACATCAGTCATTTAAAATGAAATATTTTCTGGCTAAACAATGCTACGTGTGTAGTACAGATATACATTTTTAGAATAGAAAAGAAAAGCTGTTTTAATCCTAGATATACAACTCTTGTGCCTTTTTCTAGACATCTATAAGAGGAGATGTGACATGAAAATGCATACCGACAAAGCTAGTGAGAGCATCAGTCATATTACTAGTGGCATATTCACAAATACGGATGTAGCATGTTTATTCCAGCTGCAGGTGTACTCTATCATTATTAGCCCTGAAAAAACACTGCAGACGACAGATCGCTGGCAGGGAATTTTTGATGAGGTACTGGTTTTAGTTCATTACTTTGGAAATGCAAACAAATATCAGGTAGGGTATTAATACATATTTAATTCAGACTTCATTTATGGGTGTGCAAATGCACTTGTTAGCATCTGTTTTTCTGTATGACCTACTCTGGAAGTAGGTCAACAGGAAGAATTCATTTGTATCCTCCTGCTTTAAATGAACAAACACTGAACAGATGCTCATAAGTGTGTGTTTGTGTCCACGTGAGAGTATTTGCACACAGTGTTGATATTTAAATTAGATGACTGGTATGATAGAGTTGGTTTTCTCACACCCACACACATTCAAATGTTCTGTGACCAGCAATGTATGATGGTCATTTCTCATTTCTGTTGTTCAGTGTTTGTGGCTTTTCTTTGTTTTTCTTTTTTTCTTTTTATAATGAACATACAATTTTCTCATTCTTTTTTATCTCTTTATTTTCCCATAGGTGTCAGAAATAATGGCCTGGGCTAAGCTGTGGCACAGTGATTAGTTAACATGTTCATGATTTATAAGAGTTGCTATACTCACAGGGATGCTGGTTTGAATCTGGCCTGCATAATTTCTATGTCTACATTCCTGTCTTTCCTTCCATTTCTCAACACATCATAGGGCCTGAAACTTTAAAGAAGGAAGGTTTTTTTTTTTTTTTTAAATAAATGGCCAGTAAAAGCAGATGCTTAACCTTCAGAAAATCAGAGGTCAATATTTCTGTTAATTTTAAATGAGGTTTGCTGGTAAAAGTAAAAATATAATAGCAATATTACATTTTAAACAAATGGTATTTGAATTAAGTTAGTGGTTACAAATTATTTTTGCTACTTTTAAAAATCCATTTATATAATCCCTTTTTATTGCTTTAATTGTTGGATTTTAAATGAATTTCTGATTTTAATTGTTTGATACAGTTGAGGTTTGACACAGTTTACGCACTGGAGGCACAATACTACTTAATACTACTAAATAGGACACCATACTACTTTCATGCCTGCTTATTTTGAGCAATAATACTGTCCCCTCATCTTTCTGTTTTTTTTTTTCGCTCTCAATCCCCTAAGATTTTTATCAAATAAATAGAGATAATCATTGGCTTATGCGATGTGATTTTAATTTGATTTAGATACTAGGCGATAGAGAAGGAAATGTTTAAACTTTTCTTTTGTCCCAACACACCCTCTGACACACACTGAACCTTAATTTGCATTCCTCACTAACAGGTGTGACATCCAGCTGCTTCAAGAGAAAAATGAAAATAGATCAGTGTTTTCTCGGTCAAGGAAATGAATGTGTTGTGCGTTTTAAAACACTAACACACTGCGCTGTTGGATGGAACAAACTACACCCTGGAATGGAATGGGGAACGCAGGGTGGCACATAAAGAATGAATGTGTGTGTGTGTGTGTGTGTGTGTGTGTGTGTGTGTGTGTGTGTGTGAGAGAGAGAGAGAGAGAGACACAGAGAGAGAAAAGAGAGCTCTCTTTGAGGCCTTTGGGTAACCAAAATTGTTGTTTTGCAATATATTTGTATGTGTTCAGGTTATCATGTACTTGTGTTGTGCAAGTATGCTGCTGAGCGGAATGCCATGAATGAGTGTTGTGTTTGTGTGCATTTCTACACTATTTCTGGGGAAGCGTGCTGAGGTATGTCTGCAGATATATGCATGCCTGAGTTGTCATTTGTTAAAGCCATTGTGTGTTTTGTATGGCAGATGGATCTTTCAAGTTATTTAGAGCAAGAACTGAAATATGAACATGATTAAAAAATTTGGAGCTGGCAAGAATTTAAAAAAATGTTTTTTAATGATTTTTGCTCAACGAGGATGCATTTATTTGAAAAAATACAGTAAAAAAGTTTTTTCTTTAAAATATAATTAGAATAGAGCGTGCTAGAGTTACAGGGTCAAATAAAGATGTAAGAGATGTGTTTTTAGCCAATTCTTGAAGATGGCTAAGGACTGGATTGAGTGGGGCAGGTTATTCCACCAGGAGGGAATATTTAATTTAGAAGTCAGTGAAAGTGATTTTGTGCCTCTTTGGGAGGGCACAATAAAGTGACGTTCACTTGCAGAATGCAAGCTTCTAGAGGGCACATTAGTCTGAAGTAATGAATTTAGGTAAAGGGGTGCAGAGCCAGTGGTGGTTATGTAGGCAAAAATTAACGGCTTGAATTTTATGCGAGCAGCTATTGGTAGCCAGTGCAAATTAATAAACAGAGGTGTGACGTGCATTCTTTTCACCTCATTAAAAATTTATCTTGCTGCTGCGTTTTGGATTAATTGGAAGACCTGCCAAGATAGCATTGCAATAGTCCAGCCTGGACAGAACAAGAGCTTGAACAATGAGTTGTGAAGCATGTTCCTTAAGAAAGGGCCTGATCTTCTTGATTTTGAATAAAGCAAATCTGCAGGACCAGGCAGTTTTAGCAATGTGGTCTTAGAAAGTCAGCTGATCATCAGTCATAACTTCAAGGTTTCTGTCTGTTTTTGAAGGAGTTATGGTTGATGTGCCTAACTGGATGGTGAAATTGTGATGAAACAATGGGTTTGATGGAACCACAAGCAGTTCTGTCTTGGCAAGGTTGAGTTGAAGGTGATGGTCCTTCATCCAGCAAGAAATGTCTATTAGACAAGCTGAGATGTGAGCAGTTATCTTCGGATCATCAGGATGGAATGAGAGGTAGAGTAGAGTGTCATCAGCATAGCAGTGATATGAAAAGCCATGTTTCTGAATGACATAACCTAGTGATGCCATGTAGACAGAGAAGAGAAGTGGTCCAAGAACTGAACCCTGAGGCACCCCAGTAGTTAGATTTTGCGACTTGGACACCTCACCTCTCCAAGATACCTTGAAGGACCTATATGAGAGATAAGACTCAAACCACTGGTGTGCAGTTCCTGAGATGCCCTTTGCCAATAGGGTTGACAGGAGGATCTGGTGGTTAACCGTGTCAAAAGCAGCGGACAGCTTCAACAAGATAACTATTGAAGATTTGGAATCTGTTGTTTGGCTTCAACAACTGAGAGCAAGGCAGTCTCAGTTGAATGTCAACTTCTGAAACCAGACTGGTTGATTTCGAGGAGGTTGTTCTGTGTGAAAAAGGCAGAGACTTGGTTGAACATAGCTTGTTCAAGTGTTTTTGCAAAGAAAGGAAGAAGGGAAACCAGTCTGTAGTTCTCTGTAAGAGATGGGTTAAGGGTGGGTTTCTTAAGTAGTGGGGGTTATACGAGCCTTTCTAAATGCTGAGAGAAAAACACCAGTGTGAAGGGATGTGTTAATGATGTGAGTGAGTGCAGGTACAACTGCAGGAGAAATGGCTTGAAGGAGATGAGATGGACAAGTATTTGGATGATTAGAAAGGATGAGTTTGGAGACATCTGTCTCAGAGTGACGATAAGGATGTGAACGAGTGTATGTTTATGTGCTTGTCAGATTGTGGTGTGGAAAATTGTGCACTTATGGTTTTAATTTTATTAATGAAGAATGTGACAAAGTCGTCAGCTAAAGTAACATTTATTATTATTGTCAATGTTGAAAACAATTAATATTTTCATAGAAACTTAAATTTTTCCAGGATGAATAGAAAGTTAAACAAAACAGCATTTATTTAAAATTGTAAAAGTTGTAAAATATAGTTGTAGAATTGTAAAATGTAAAAGTCTTTACTGTCACTTTTGATAAATGTAATGTATCCCTATTCGTTTCTTTTTAAAAAATCTTACTTGCCCCAAACTTTTAAACAGTAGTGTACGTGCTATCACAAAAGCATAAAGAGACGGACCAGCAACAAATCAAAGGGTTACTCCACCGCAAAATGAAAATTTTGTAATTAATCACTTACCCCCATGTTGTTCCAAACCCGTAAAAGCTTGGTTCATCTTCGGAACACAATTTAAGATATTTTGGATGAAAATCGGGAGACTGTCCCATAAACTGCCAAATAAATAACAGTGTCAAGCTCCAGGAAAATATGAAAAGCATCGTCAAAATAGTCCATCTGCCATCAGTGATTTGTTGAATTGTTGAATAAAGTTGTTATTTTTGTTTTCTTCATGTACAAGAAAAATTCTCGTCACTTCATAACGTTACGGTTGAATCACTGATGGCAGATGGACTATGACGATGCTTTTCATACTTTCCTGGACCTTGACACTGTTATTTATTTGGCAGTCTATGGGACAGTCTCAAGCCTCCCTGTTTTCATCCAAAATATCTTAAATTGTGTTCTGAAGATGAACAAATCTTTTACGGGTTTGGAACGACATGGGGGTAAGTGAATAATGACAAAATTTTCATTTTGGGATGGAGTATCCCTTTAAGGTAAATTGTGTGTGTATATGTGGAGATTCCATATACTTCTTTCTTACAATTATCCTAATCAAAGCCTTTGAGGATGGAACAAGCAGATCAGATACATGTTGGAATGAAGTATTGGCAACCACATTATGCAACAAGGTGAAATGTTTTTTTATGCAAATTCCTCATTCTTCTCATGACTGGCATAGTTGTGTCACTTGTGTCAACTTGTAATCTCCAAAAAGGACTTTTATATTCGCAGCAGTGTTCAAATAGTACATTTGTCATACAAAGACGAACTATAGGAGCTACACATTCTGTGTAAAATCGAGTCTTTTAGATTATGATCTGTCTTTTGACTTAGATTAGAACACACAATGTATCTGTTACCAGTCTAAATATTTAACCATTATGCTAAATCACCATACTTATGTTGATTGTGCAGGTGAGTGTTTTATACAAATGTTAATGCTAATGCCTTGTTCTTTATTCAATGTTTGGGAAATGTGCGAGACATGCAAAGGGGAATTCTAGGAACTGTTCAGTGCTTGCTGGGCATTCCACAGCTGATGAACTGATGTTGTAATGATTTGGAGCAGGTTAAGGTCTGACTAAAGCAGGTGCAGATGCGTATCATCCCTCTCACGCTATGATGCACCTTCACCTCAATACACTACTACACAGGTTTTAATTCAGTGTACTGTTCAGTGCTGCTGAAGATCATGTGAAAAATATTAAACAATTATGTCAGAAGAGAGACTGGATATTATTCAAACAGCACAATGAATGTGTGTATAAAATAAACAGTTATGTTCTCACTAATAATATCTCTTTGATTAGAAAGGGCCAGCCACCTTTGCATCAGTATTTTTTCTTACCATCATTACTTGTTTACCTTTAGTGATTACTGGCGAGAACATTTCATTTGATTAAACACTCCTGCTTTTCTTTATTCAATTACTCCTTGTAATAGGAACATTATTCCAGTATATACCTTTTTTTAGCCTTTCTGTGTGCAGTAAAAAGTTTTCAAAGCCAGTTGAATTTCAGAAAAGGCAGCTGCAGAGAATGAATGTCTTTGTGGCAGGCTCCTGGTGAGCGCTGTTCCAGTTCCAGTGCACGGATGAGCGGTTGGTAATGACTTTGATCTGTGTAAATATCCTCTTCTTTTCTTTACCACTTATCCTGGATTTCACACCAGACTAGTCTAATCTGTACCGAGTTACAGAAATACAAATTTATTCTTCCTGCTGTGACCACTCACTGACACACATAGACGTGGTCCTATACTGCCTGATTCCTAATAAAATTGCAAAACCAAGCAATATTAACACACATTAAAAGAATCCAGAAGTAATGCATACTTCATTTCTAAGAGACAGAGATGGGCAGAAGAACAGAAGCTCTCTCAACACATGCCATACTACCCATTATGCACATTTTCTTTTTTCTGTGTACGATTAGGTATGTGTACGGACATAATTAATTAGGTTGGTTAATTGACCTTCAATTTAGATTGTGACAAATTAACTGGAAGTAATATCAACTGCAATTTTAAATATTAACTTGGTTTGTCATTATCGGACCACCCAATGTTAATCTGCTGTATTTTCACACAAAATTGGATTTAAAAAAATAATGATATTAGTTTCCAAAATTATAAATGGATGCTTCTCGCTTAGGTAGCCATGCACCATTAAGTCATATGTTACCAACATAATTGCATTCTGCTGTAATGTTAATTTTATCAGGTGTTTTTAATTAAGTCTTAGATCTGTATGAAATGTAATTTTTAAGTTCTAATGATATTGTTAACCTATCCTGTTTTTTTTTTTTTTTATTGGTAAAGTTTTAGTCAATCAATCAATCCATCATTCAATACTTAAATACTATTTTAGTAATACTGCATAACGGTTCAACTGATAATCCCAATTATTTTGCTCAAAATTATAATTGTGATTACTTGTCATGATTGATGTGATTTGAGGAGAAATTACTCATAATTATAATTTATGAAGACAGAGTAAAACACTTGAAAAAATCTGTCCTTTTAAGAGAAAAGCTCTGATATGGAGATTTCTCTTGACATCTGGCAAACCCAAACATGAAAGAGGTCTATACTTGTTTTTTTTTTTTGTTTTTTGTTTTTTGAAAAAATATATTGATATTTTGGATATCAAGGGGATTTATTATTTTAAACTACATTTTAGTCTTGTTTTTTTTTCTCAACTGTATTTTATGTTGATACAGTATTGTCACAGTTAGTGTTTAATGATGTCAGTGTCATCTCATCACTATTTTTCATCATAGTTTTTGTTAAAGAAATTAACACTTTAGTAGTGTGTTGAAGTTGCTCAGAGAAAGCTTTTGAGCAGCACACAAGGCTCTAGTGTTGTAGGCCAGGGCCAGGGTCTTACCCAGCTGTCTGCCCAAGCAGAGTGAGTATAGGGTGGGCCTCTTGTTCCTGTTCCTCCCCTCTAGAGCAGCTGTCAGGATCTTGGAGAAATGACCTATTCAGAGCAAGGACATAAGAGCAGTGTTTAAGGGACCTGGTGAAGACTGATGGGCTACATTCACATACATGCACACACACATATATTCATGCATACATAAAGTGGCCACACATGAGATCACATGGTAAACACAAATTGATTCACACACAAATGCAGACACCTGCATGAACACAAAGAGTTTCTTACAGAGGGTCACAAAATGCTCAGTGAATTTTAAATAACTCGTAAACGATGCACACATGCATATTGCTCCTTTACTCTTTTCAGTAACAGTCGTTATTTTTATATATTCTTAACAAATGCATTTTCTTTCTAGTTTTAAGTGCCAACAGCTTTGTGATTTCAAGCGCTTGTCAAAGGTGAGCTTGCATGCGAAGATCCATTTCCTGTGACCCTGTGAATGTCTCCATGCTGTCTAAATATTTATGAGCCTTTGGATGACTCATGCAATGGAAAATGTGACGGAAAATACGAACGCTGTGACCAGTCTCCTCCACTGACCGAGACATCGAGTTCATGCAATCTATCATGCACTAATCTGAAAATCAAAACCAAAGATGCACTTTAATCAGAAAAGAAATGCTACCTTTGTATAACGGGTATAATTGTGTGAATGAAAACAAGCTGCAGTCCATGAACAATGCTTCTGACCTCGACTTCGGAATAAATTGGATGTGCGACAGGGTTGAGTCAGTTAACAAGCAAGCAGAGGTAAGGTAACAAGCCATGAAAGCTAGTTGAAGCATTTCACTGAAGCCGAGAGATAGTGCAGTAAAACTGAGCTGATAAGAAGATTAATTTACGATCCTTAAATGAACATCTGTAGTGGTTCGTTCTTCATGCCATGAGGAGAATAAATCATGTCTAAATGCACCCGCACACCTCCACTCGCGACAAAATGTACACTGCCTTGCCTTAATCCGATGATGGATTTTTATGACAAACAATTATACTGTCCCACAGAAGCACTTCTGTCTGCTGAGGATCGCGTGTTCATTTGCATCCATTGAATGAGCTGTTGCCCCTCTCTAATGTGTTTGTACCTTGAGGCCCTCTGCAATGACTGTCATATTGAATGTGGGTTGATTAATGTTCCTCCATCAGCTGCTTTGAAGGTTTTAACATTCTCTCAAGTAGAGGTGAAGTCATGCTGTGGAAATGAGCTTTTGGCAAAAGTTTAAGTGGTGGCATGTTTTGCTAAAGTTAGCTGAACACTCACGCTAAGTGGTTGCTTTTAAGCCTGGGTGAGTCTGTTAGCATGCTAATAAAGAGCCAGTATACAAACTGAGAGCTGTTTTGTCAGCAGTCACACTGTGTGATCCTTGACTATGAGGTCATAGGTTGGTCAGCATAATTAAACTACCAGGTCAAGATCAGCTTAATCAATGTTAAACCAGTTCAGACCAGCTGATAAATCATCTAAACCAGTATTTCTCAACTTCAGTGACTCACAGCCCCCCTATTGTTTATTGTAAGGTTCTTTATGGTTTTCAGGTTATTAAATTGTTCTTCACTAAGAAAAAATGGTTCACTCAATGGTTCTTTGGGGAACCCAGAATGGTTCCAAAAACCTCCTTTTGGAAGCTTTATTTTTTTAAGTTTTCAGCATTTCTGCTATAATTATATGTAGCTCCGCCCCTTTTCAACACTGTGCTTGTTGTCTTCTGTCTTCCATTTGTATTTCCACAGCGTGAACATAAGGTCATACAAATGAAAGAATGAACCGCTCTTTTTTAAAACCTACTGACATTTGTTATGACATCCGCTTCGAGCATTACAATGCACACAATAACTTTCGTTAACTCTACAATAAGTAAATCCACTTCACCAACTAATTACTCTTCAGCAGTGATGCTATAGAGCTACCGTGAAAAATGGAGGTTCATGATGACATTCTAAAGATAGCTGCGCACTTCTTTCTCTGACACGTATGGCAAAGACTATAGAATACCCAAGACGTGCCACTCATATAGTTTTGAATGGGGAGAAATGCAACACTCAGTATGGCTGTTCTATCGAAGGAAGCCCCACCTTCTGAATAAAAGAGCCAATTGCTAATTGGTAGAGTCATCGCATTCGCATCACTGTAGCTGCTGCTTGAAGTCCCGATTGCAATAGAAACAGTAAGCGGACTGAGCATTCTTAGGACTGCATATGCGCACTGGCTTGTCTAGCCTCAAAACAAACATGTTGTCAGATTTCATTTGTGATTTTAAATATGAAATTTAATTGTAAACTTGGCAAACAGTTTTGGAAAATGTGATGTTTCCCCTGAGTGAAATGACTTGCCTTAAAGGGACTTTGCATAAGGTTTATATTAAAGCTGCTTATTTTCAAACATACTTTTATGTTAACCTAAACTGGGAGTATTTGTATATTAATTAATTAACCTTATTAAGTCGTCTTGATTTTCTGCTTGGAAGTTTGCTGAGCCCCCCTATAAAAGATCTACTACAGATCTAAACCAGCTAATGATTGTAGACCAGCTTTGACCAGTTTGAATCCAAGTTAAATTATACAGTTTGAACACAGTTGTGTGGCCGCAGTGTGTGAAAACAACCAGTCTATAATGGTAAAAATCCACTCACTCATTGTTTCATAATCCCAAAAAATCATAAACAGTCTCTCCACACAAGCAGTTCCAGACTATAACGTCTTAGTCTGGGAAAGTCCCACCCATTTGTGATGCTCTCTGCCCTATTAGCATATACATAACTCCACTGCTGCTGGAGGTACAATGTCAGCACCAAAGAGCAATTAAAAGTGTCATGTGTTGGGATGCACCAATAAACATAGGAGTCTCCATAGACAGCTGAGGACACAATGGTTAAATTTCATTTTCAAAGGAAATGTCCCGGGAAAAAAAAAAACTAAAAAATGTCCTATACTTTGTGCTAACATTTTACGCCGGACTGCCTCACAAATGAGGGTCAGTTCAGCGCTGGAGTTGTGCAAAGATTGCTTCTGAAAGAGGGACAAACGTCCAGACTCCAGACAAAGTAAGCATCACGCATCATATTTTGTTTTCCATAAGAGCTTCTTGGCTCTCTGTAAGGCTAATGTTGCTAAAGCTACCATTGTATCTGCCTGTTTTCACTAATGCTGCCTTCACGTGCTACTAGAACGATCGTAAAAAGAAATGTGGTAGTTGAAAATTGCGTTTGGAAGCAATGTGAGGATCAGTAACACGGTCACCAGCAGTTAAACCATAACAACGGTATGCCTGCGAGCATGAGCTCTTGAAGCTCCGCACTCTTCTGAGAAGGGAGGCTGGGAGCACCAGCTCATTTTCATTTAAAGGGGACATACACATAAACAGCGAATTTTGGCTCATACCCTAAAAGTGGCAATTTCAACAAGCTATAAAAATCTTCACATACACACTCTGGGGACATCAGAGAACAATTTAAAATATTGTATCAATGCATTCTATGGCACCTTTAATAGAGAATATTTCCCATTTGACATGTATGATGACATAGTTACACACAACAGTCAGTATAGTATATATACCTTCCTTCTGTCAATTTTTTTGAGCACACTTCTTATCGTGGGTGGTTTGATTGTGTTTTCATGTGCACTCTGGCAACGTTATGATTGAGGAATGCACATGATGTTGCAGGCAGTGACATGACGAGATCTACATCTTGACTGTTGATGTTATGCAGGCTGCATTTCTCAAATGTGTGATTGTGAACAACTGAAGCAGTCTGACATTCACTGGTGTATGAGCACATGTCTGGGCCATAACTACAAGTGAAAAAGAGTGTCATTGTCAAACTGTTTGTGTTTGTTTGTGTGTTTAGGCTTGCACTCTACAGTATTGCGTATCCACCACATTTCCACTCTTATCTCTCTCTCTATGCATGGCAAATCGTGAGTGCACACACCCCTGGCTTTGAAAAGCTGACAGTATGTTTGTTGATGTCAAGCACCAGCGTGTTTCAGGGATTACATCCTCACTTTCTTCTTGTTTTGGTATCCAAAAGAAAAACAAAGGGAGGCAGAAATCCTCAGAAGATTCTGGGGTTTTCCTTTCTCGTTCTTTGTGATGAGGGTTGCTGAAATCTTTAATAAAAGACCAAAAGAAGAGAAAAGAAGAGCTCTGCTGTTTGCAAAATCTTCCTTTTAAGTTTTATGAGATGATTTTATAAGTAGTAGGCTAATTATTATTTTAGAATTAAATTATCATAGAAATCAAAGCATTGTAACATTGTAGTACTTGACAATATCTTTCAATCTGCAGGTACTGAACAATCGTAAAACACTTTTTCATTAGACATCCTTTAATATTTGATGTATGACTCATTTTGTGTTTCAAGATTTTAACTGGTCAAATTTGGCTGAAAAGATGTTAATTAATATATATATATTTAATGGCACGTGCCTACTGTGACAACTTGCATGTCAACAACATGTCTCACTGAAAGGTCAGAGTTTAATGAACTGTATCTTTTCTCCTGAGAAATAAAGGTGGAAATGTTCAATTGATTTTTCTGTAGTAAAGACTTTAATGTTTGTGCTTATTCAGTAAATGTACCTTGAGAAATATTCACAGGAGTAAATGTATGACAGCTAGCCTCAGTTTCCACTGTTATCTTATCATTATTGTGAAAAGAGAAAAATTATATATATAATATATATATATATATATAATATATATATATATATATATATATATATATATATATATATATATATATATATTATACATTCATAATATTTTCATCTTTACAAATTACAAAAAAGTTTGGAAATGTAAAAATTATGCAAAACCTGCTGGTCATTTAAATGCTTCTCACAATTTCAGTAGAGCAAAGATAATATTTACAATATCAGGCTAGCACACATCATCAGATTAGTGTATTGAACAGGAGAAGATAAGTGCACTCTGGTCATTTCATTTGAAGACAATATCACACTGCAAGTAATGGAGTTGAATCCCTTCACTGAATTCTGATGCATTTGGTCCATTTTGACTGAAAATGACACATAGTTTAAAAGAACAGGGCTGCAATTAAAGGAAATTTAGTTTTCATGTCATGTTCGGTTGATGTGCTGATGTAATGAAGAACATCTATAAACAAATTCGGAAAGAATCCTCTGGAAGGAAAGTATCTGCAGTATTTATGCTGTCATGTCTTCTTCCTGGAAAATGTGTGCTTGAAGAAAAGCTTGCGAAGAAATCCCCCAGCAGTGCATGAGTTAGAGAGAACTGTATCTTACTGATTAAACATGTACAGCCACACAGAGACTGGAATCACCCACACAACCAGTAAACTCCAGCAAATGGAAAGAAACATTCACAGATTTATTATGCCTTATTTCAACCTCTACATTTGTTAACAATTTCAGATTAATTCAATAACTTTGATTGAAACCCTTAATTATGTTTTTTTGGAGCAAAGTTTAAGGGAAAATGTTATATGCTGGATTCTAAGTAACTCTATGTGCATCTAAATGAGACTGTTTCACTGGATTTATGGATATTAAAAAATTTAATTTTGGTGGTCCATGAGATAATGGTCTTAAACTCTTGCAGCTTTTGCTGCATATGTTGGCTGCGGCAAGTTTAATAATGCATAATAATAATGTTCCAATATCTTATGAGCTTTGGGCCATCAAGACCCTTATTCATTTTAATAAAATTTTAATATTCTCTTTCTCTCTCAGTTGCTCTATCTCTCTCTGTTTCCTTTGTCCTAGCAAATGATACAAAAGTGTGTGCAGTTTTGCAAAAATTAGTCAATGAAAGCAGGATAATACACCTCTGGGGAATCTCTTTTTTTGTTTCTTTCTTTACACCTCCCTCTTTCTTTCTCTCTCTCTCTTGAAGTATACTGTAATCACCCATAATGCCTGACATATCAAAAGCACATTTGGGAGGACTACAAAGGGCTTTCAAGCAAACACATGCATTAAAATGAACTGCTCTGCTGATGAAACTTCTCCTGAATCAGCTGACTTCTTTATATGTGAGACAAAAGGACCTGCTAGGTCACATTTCCAGCTTCCCTTTGTCTTGATCACTCTTTCTGTAAATGTTTGGGTTCAAATTCAAATGAACATCTAGATGTTGTCAATGACATTTAGAGAAACAGTTTCCTCTGTCTCTGTCCAGATGATCTTCAGTTTTGTCATAATACTCAAATGTCGCATTATCAACAACTGTCATCAGTTTCATTTTCTCAAGTTCAAGTTCAGATACAGCACATGTCCCTTGAGTTTTATCTGTGACAATTGCTCATGCAAGCATTGGAAAATTAACAAAAGCATTTGTGTATGTTTGCACTGAACTATATTTGAACTGATGGAATTGAGTCAATACAGCCAGTATATGGCAGAAATAAATTAACAGTATATTTATTATATGATGTCATGGCTCACACTAGCATAATTCCCTCATTAAATTCATATTTTTAACAGGAATGTGCTGCCACAGTATGTACAATGGCAATGCAGTGACCTGTATAAGTTTATGCTTGTTTTTGTTTTGTTTTTAAATGTTGTATATTTAAAATACACTAATACATTTTTTTATTACGTTAATGCTTATATTATTAATATTGATATTGCAGGTGGAAACATTAACCATAGTCCCATTAATTAATGACTTAATAATACTTTAATTTGACATTTGATTTATCCAGCATTGCGCTAGCATGTGTGTAGGTAGATATTGCATGTGTTCTTCCAGATGATCTAATGGTGCGAGCAGTCTTACTGCAGGATGACCTCACAAAAAAAGACAGTGGAAAATACCATCCACCCAGAAATTGCTTCTTGTTTTGTTCCAGGACACAGATGTTCAGAACCACCCACCACAAGCTGGGTGTCAGAACAAACAGGGAAAAAGGAATGAAAATGAATTACAGTGAGAACATGAGTGAAAAACAGGTCAGGAGAGACAAGGAGGTCACGTTCTGCAAACAAACTGTCTGCTTCTTCTTTCATGTTGTTTAGTTGACTGGTTGGTGAGTTCATCTATAAAATGCAAATTGTGTCATCATTTACTCACCCTCATGTTGTTCCAAACCTGTATGATATTCTTTATTCTGTGGAAAACAAAAGAAGATAAAAGATATAGAACAGTGGTTCCCAACCACGTTCCTGGAGGCCCCCCAACACTGCACATTTTGCATCTCTCCTTTGTCTGACACACCAAATTCAGGTCTTGGAGTCTACTAATGAGCTGATTATTTGAATCAGGTGTGTTTGATTAAGGTGACATGGAAAACATGCAGTGTTGGGGGGCCTCGAGTAACAAGGTTGGGGACCACTGATTTAGAAAATACAGGTTTGGAACATGAAGGTGAGTAAACGATGACACAATTTTCATTTTTGGGTAAACTATCTATCTCTAATGGTTTTACTAGTGCTCTTCATTTCTGGTGTGATTGAGATTGTTTATGTGCATGGTCTTGAAAGTGTCTCCTTTGCTAGGGTGACCAAACATGCCATTTTCCCAGGACATGTCCTGGCCAGGATTTCTATATTGCCTAATATATCCGGGTTTTGGCTTTGGTTTCCTGTTTTCATACTTAATGAAGGTAATGATCGTTTGACCAATAACATGCAGACATTGTACATAATTGACCATTCGTGGTGCGTGAGAAGGTGGGATCTACAGAGAACGGTCAAAGCGATGCAAATACGTGTACATATTAGTGTTCGACTTGAAGCAGCACTGAGCAAACCGACTGGTGTATGACATCAAAGTACCATGAAAGTGATTCAAAAGCACAAGAAGCCGTCTGCTCTCTAGAGCTCTCATGGTACTTTGTCATACAACAATTGGTCTGCGCAGTGCAAACAAAGCCAAAAAGTGGATATTTTAGGCAATATAGGAATCCTAGCCAGAACGTGTCCTAGGAAAATAGCACGTTTGGTCACCCTATCCTTTGCAGCAGTTAAAAAACGATAAACGGCTGCATGCTTTTCTTGAAACTTGTTCAATTGTTCATTGATAATTAAAAGATTCTGCAGTTTATCACAAAGTGCTTACTCACAACCTTACAAATACTGATACCAACAGTACTGTAAACAGTTTAATTTGGTTAGTCAATTAAGCCAATAAAGCCATATAGGCCTTCAACTAAGCAAGCATGAAAGTTCTGTTTTCTTTTACTCACCCTCATGTTCACACCTTTTTTCAGGATGTTTTGTATTCCAAATAAGAATGAAACGTCTAGAACATTAGAGTTGATATATATATATATATATATATTGACAGAATGTTCATTCTTGGGAGAAGTATCTCTTTAATGCTTCTTTCATCAGGATCAAGTCAGTTCTTTTATTGAAGCTGTTTTCAGAATGTATTAGACAGATTTGTAACTCTACACTGAAAGCTAGTGCGATTCAGCAAAAACAGCGCAAAACTGCACACTCAAACTGGCAACCTTGTGTGTTATTAGCCAGGTTGTTGTTTAATTGCACTAGCTTTCAATGTCACTGCATTGCCTTTAAGCAACATAATGTTATTTAAGCTACATAATGTTATTTATTATGTTATGTTTTCCCTCTGAGTGCACCGTAAACCGTAAATTACCCTCTCCAGAGACGGCAAGGAAGAATCGCATTACCAAGCACCATATTGGCTCATAAAAACGTAATCTCCATGGCGAGTAACACAAACACACGGATGCTTTAAAGCTTTTTGTGCTGCTTGATAATGTCAAGGTTTTTCTTGCTGAGGCGACAAAAAAGCAGATGTTGTTTCACTCCTTGCTGAAATACGTGATGTATATAGCGTATGTCAGTTGCTAAGTTAACAAAGCCTTTTTAAGAAAGAGAAGCAGTGTTTCTGATGTGAATCTCTTCATAGAAGTTATAAATACATGTCTCCACTACTGGTTCAGTATTTAGCACATTTGTCATTTGAAATGTAATGAAGGATTAATGCCATTATGTTCTGGCATGTTATTGTGCACAGGCTGTGGTCAGAGAAGGAAATGTAACACATGGCACATGGCCCCAAACAACCATGCTGTAGCTATAGTGACAGTTCAAACAAAAGCCTAAGTGGTTCATTCTGCTCCGACCATAGCGACATATTACTGACCCACAGGACCAGCATGATGCGGTTAATTTAGTAATGGGGATACGCCCTGGTTTTTACAGGGGAGTGAGACCGCCATAACAGTTCTTTGGAGATTTGTGTATGTGTGCATGTGTGACGTGTGTGTAATGATAGAGGCTGCATGGCGTGAAGGGGCCTGTCATCAAAAACATAAATGTGTGTCATTATACATGTAGGTCTAAGAGTAAATACAAACAAACATATGTATTATCTTTTATTAGAGGGAGATTTTACACAAAAATGACAGTTTTAAGAATTAAACAGGAAGAACACACAATTGAAAGTCAATGTACCTCTCTGAGAGATTTTTCAAATTATCTCTTGCATTATGCAGAAGAAACAAAGTCATACAGGTTTGGAATGACATGAGGATGAGTATGTGCTGAATTTTTGAATGTACTAAGTCAGTTTTTGGTGAACTATCCCTTTAAGTGTCTGCCACACTTTCAAATGGACATGTGAAATTCAAAGTCTCAGTGCAGATTAATTTCTATTCTAGCCAGATTTAGATTGGAAAATATGGTGGGTATGTGAGAAGTGTGTCGATGAGTCTCTGTCATGATTCTTCCAAAAATCAGAGCCCTGAAGCTACATTTGTGTTTCTGTGCCAGCAAGACAAAACATATTGTAAGGAGTGTAAGAACATTTGCTGTATATTGATATTTCAGATTCTGTGAAAACATATGTAGCACTGCAGCAACAAATTCTGAAAATGAGATCCATAACAACACCCACCAGAACAGGAATCCATTATTAAAGTTAGTAGTGCATGTGAATGCCTTTTTCAGCTACTGTATCCTCCGCGGCTATTATCTGAGCTACTGAGTCACCTCTTCACAACCCCAGTGTTTAAAACTTTATGGAAAGAGTATCCAGATGTGCAGCTCACGATCAATATCAGTGCTCTGAAGTGCCTCAAGCGATTCACAGATTGTGTGTGTGTGTGTGTGTGTGTGTGTGTGTGTGTGTGTGTGTGTGTGAGTGTGTGTGTGTGTGTGTGTGTGTGTGTGTGTGTGTGTGTGTGTGTGTGTGTGTGTGTGTGTGTGTGTGTGTGTGTGTGTGTGTGTGTGTGTGTGTGTGTGTGTGTTTGAGAGCATGTTTACTGACATGTTTTGGTCGGTTGCTGGAGACGGTTTTAAACTTAAGCAAATGAGAGTGTGTAAAAGTGGGTGGATTATTTTAATGGATAGATTTAACACCCTTTCATGACTTAAAGAGCCAAAGAAAAAGAGTTCACACACTCAAATTATGTTTGTGTTCTTGAAAAGAACAAGCTCACAGGACAATAACCGAAATGCACAGCCACATACAGAAACCTTTACATATATATGCACTGGTATGCACAATATGACATTTTTATTTATTATTCTTTATATATATATATATATATATATATATATATATATATATATATATATATATATATATATATATATATACATATGAGATCATACAGTGGGCAATAAACATGTCATAAAGTGGTCAATGCAGTTCATTATTCCCAGTACCGCAAATATTTATCCATCTATAGTATTTTAATGAAAGTCATTCTCTCCATGTTTTGAACACTGGTCACAATATTCATGCTATCAGTCCTGGTTATAACTTTCGTGGTGGCTGCTAATATTATTTTTTAAGATATTTATCTTGCACTATCAAATGTAGTGCTATGTCACAAAAATAGACTGTAAAAAAAGAGCAGTCAATTCTGTCACAAAAAAAAAAAAATGTATGCATTACTTGTATTATCTCCTGCCAATATGACACTTAAATATGACATTTACTAACATACAGTTCCATCTCGGAGCAAAATTATAAATTTTACATTATTTTATAAAAAACACTGTATGTGAGACACTTGACACAAATTCACAGAGTCAGTGATAAAATGTTTAAGGGTGGGCCTTCTCTCCCCTGAGGCCAATGAGTAGGCCTACGTTATATCATATAAACTTGTAAACAAGCTTAGTAGGCCCCCACTTGTACCCCCCGGACAACAGCCCTGCACACAGGTAGATCAGAGCACATGTACACACACTCACACACATTAAGAAGAGGATGACTGTTATGAATGGGCTGCTTTGTAAGGTGTGTGTGAAACCGATTACTGTTTAAACAGACCAGTTTACTGCTTAAGGCCAAAAAGGTAGTCTTGACTAAATATGTTGAACTATTGTTGCTTTAATAGTGTTCAAAAGGGTAGCTCATGTTTAATACTATACATTCACCCATAACAGATGTGAAACATATAAAGCCACAAAGGCATATGTAGTGTGTGCATATGCATTTACCATCTGTGTTAATGAGGTGGAAAACAGCTTCAAAGCAGATCAGTGAAGTCACACACATTGACCTATGGCAGCACACACACTTAGCTGTGTAAATGAGAACATAGGCTACTATAGACTTCTGTTGCTGTTGTTTTTGGGTAACACTTACAACAAGGTTCTATTTATTAACATTAGTTAAAGGGATAGTTCACCCGAAAATAAAAATTATGTCATTAATGTTGTTCCAAAGCTGTAAGACCTATATTTTATTTTATTTATTTATTTATTTATTTTTTTGTGCACAAAAAGTATTCTTGTACCTTCATAAAGTTGAACCACTGATGTCACATGGACTATTTTAATGATGTCCTTATTACATTTCTGGGCCTTGAACATGGTAGTTGCTTTGCTGTCTATGCAGGGTCAGAAAGCTCTTGGATTTCATCAAAAATATCTTAATTTGTGTTCTGAAGATGAACGGAGGTCTTGCAGCTTTGGAATAACATGAGGGTAAGTAATTAACGAGAGAATTTTCATTTTTGCCTGAACTATCCCTTTAACATATCTTTGAATGTCTCCAGGAGGGGGACTGTGCCAGATTTAACTAACATCTGTGAAAAAAATGTGACTAAAGTATAACAAAGAAAAGTCAATAACACACACATGCTCATATACAGTACACAAACGAACTGTAAGAAAGGACAGCAAATATAGTTGTATGGTTATGGCACCTCTAATAATACATGAAGATTTGCATTTTGCAATTAGTGTGGAAGAGTCTCTTCACATTCAGTGTGAGTTTGTCATTTTGTTTGGGTTTTCTTAAAAACACATATTACTATTCCAGTCAAGCATCTCTGAGGGAGAAACAGATTGAAAGAGAGAGAGCAAGAGAGATGGCACTCCCTTATTTCCTTGAGCTCTGTCACCTGGCCAGGCATAATCCATCATGCTGTGAGGGGTCTCAAACACACACCCTCATGAAGGCTCTGGTACTCTCACCCTGTGTGGCCTTGATTAAAATGGGACCAAGCTGAAATAAATTATATTTTAAATAAACATGCCACCTGCAGGACTTCATGATTGCATGAGGTGATTGGTTGATGAGTGTGAAGTCCAGGGGGATTTTAATGAATGAGTGCCCAGGAAAACAACATCAGGGTGTAGTTGAAGTTGTTATGAAGTCCCCAGTCAGAGCTCACTTACTGCGGATGTTTAACACTGCTGGAAATGCCGACAAGTTTCCAGTTTGAAATCCCTGAGAGAGAAAGAGGTAGTGAGAGAGGAAACGCACCAAAGCTCAGTGGGGAATGTTAATTAGTCTAGATTGCAGAGTTATGACTATGATTAATGAATATTTAATTAGCTTTGATTATATTAAACTATTGTTACAAATTCAGTTTTGACATTCCAGTGGAAACAAAAAGCTTCTGTTAAACCCAGAAATAACAGCAAAGAGTGTGGAGCCAATAAACTGCCACAAATCACTTAATAAAACAAAGAATAAAACAAAATACAGCAATAAACATTTCTAACCCATTAAAACAGGTAATACTTTACAGTAAGGTTCTATACATTAACTTTAGCTAATGCTAACATAAACTAACAATGAACAATATATGTTACAGCATTTATTAATCCAGATTAAAGTTCATTTCTACATATAGTAATTTTTAGCATTTCATGTTATAAATTAGCATTAGTCATGCACATTAATTTTAAAATAGGGGAAAAACAGTGATATTCTGAAATATTCTGTTTCAAACTAGAGTTTGATCTGATTAGGACTACAGAAGCATGTGAAATGGTTTTAGGGAGGTATTCATAGATGGTTGACAGTTTACATTTAGCTGCAATATTGCTGCACATATTGTTATTATATTTGTTACCAATACCATTGTTGACACTCATAGTACCTATTTTCTACTCTCTGCATTTCTGCTGTAATTTTGAGACATAAATAAAGTCATTCTATGATACAGTAAATAAGCATGCTTTTTTAAAAGTAATTTGCCCCACATTTAAAAAAAAAAAATAATAATTATGGAATTTAATTTGAAAAGATTAATTAATTGAAAGATGTAGGCTGGAAAACAATAAAAAACTTAGAGAAAGACATCAGGAGTAACTCTATCTCTGATGTCATATTTCCTTGGCAACCAGGCCAAAACATGGATGATCTTTGTTACTTGGCTGTTTTAGAAAAGGCTTGACTGCAAGTCAAAATGACACTTATTGAACTCCTCCCTTCTTTTTTTGGAAATTTTAGAGCATCGTCTGCCAGGTCTTGTAGTATTGATGTTCAGCTAAAATCAGTTGAGCCACAGGTCAGTTATTGTTATTGACAAAATCTGGCATACCATCACAGAAACTGTGAAAATTTGTGTGTGTGTATGTGGAGTGCACATGACTTTTGCTGGCCTTCTTTTTAATTTTTTTTAAAGCAGAATTCTGACAGTGACTAACAAATTCATGACAGGTTGTAATAATAGAAGACTGACTTCAGCAAATGTGCTTTATATTAAATGAAACTGTCATCGACTTGTTTTGACTGGCATTAAACCCAACAAAATGCTAAAGATCAAGCTAGACATAAAAGATTTACAAGACAGCTGACAGCTCATATATGAAAGAAAGGTGTTGATCTCAGTGGAATCCTCTTTGCCTGTGGACTAGGAATTATGATTTGAACTAATCCTGTATGCTGCTGTCATGACATGTTATTTGTTGTGTTCTGGCTCAGTGTGAAAAGAATGTGTTTTCAATATGCCATCAAACAATCATTATATCTGTCTCCTCTGGTTAGTCATGATGCATGTAAAAATGAATAGTCTTCCAAAAGCATCTTCTGTACTCAATTGTACCCTATTACGTTATGCATAGAAAGAAAGTAATAGAAAGTCTATGATTGTTGTGCTGTGTCTCACACACTTTTTTGCCCACAGATTTAAGATGCTGTGTCTAGTTAACTCTATAAAGCCTACTGTATTATATCTGATTTACCTGACCTCTAAATTATTATATATTAGTGTAATTCTAAAAATGTCCGCCTTCAGGTTGTGGGGCACTGAAAGTAAAAATAATAATAACTTTTAAGTATTTAGAAAAATTTAAAGGGCTCCTATTATGCAAAATTCACTTTTGTTTGAACATAAGTATGTGTTGTGTGTACAAAACCACCCTATAATGATAAAAACGTTTACTGTTTAAGCACAATAAGACATGAAAGAGAACTCACATGCCATGTGACAGCACTTTCTGTGCACGCGCTTCAGATGTGTGCGCTCAGAAAACCGTGTCAGAAATTGAAACTGATATGGCTTTAAAACGCCTGGTTTCAGCATGATTCAAAATGATATAATAAATGATCTGTTGGGTATTTTGAGCTCAAACTTCGCAGACACATTCTGGGGACACCTGAGATATTACATCTTTTAAAAAGGGACATAATAGGTGCACTTTAAAGATGAACTTTTCTTGGACTGATTAAACTTAAGGTTACTTGATCATTCATTTGTTTATCCATGTTAAAATATGATACATCAAGCTTTTGAGGAACTTTTATTTGTACATCTCTTAAACTTTATGTTTTGCATCTCACATTAAAATCTAGAGGTTTAATCGTAAAATTAAGCATTTAAATAATTTTTAAATGGCATATAAATATAATAATATATAAATCAGCAACTGCATCAAATTGAATAAAGTATGAGCTCTATATTTGAATGCAGTAGTGATAAAAGTTACAGTGCTATTTCCCAAAACCCATTACAGCAGCATGATGCCTTATGCTGTGCTGGTAATTTATGCAGTTTTATAGATGGTTTTATATCAAATTTACAAGGAAAGGTAAACAAACACACACCAACACTCAGGCTCATCTCAGTCCTTTCAATGAAGAGGAATGTCTTAATCCTTGTGAAGCGGAGCTCTTCTATTTCAGGTATCATGTGTTTCCTGTCATGTGTTGCTATAGCAACTTGAAACCTGGCAACACAAAATTGCTCCGCTCATAAAGCATATAACATTGAACAACAGATGACAAAATGTGCCTGAAATCACACTCAGGTAATATGTGCTTAATGTAAGTGGAGATAAACTGAGAACAGAAATGATGAGGGTTTGAAATCATATCATCACACATGCCTTGCTGAATAAAAGAGTGTCATTAGGATCGATCAACCTGGGGTGCATGTTTTTCAAAGACAAAATCTTAGCTATCCTATGCAAATTAGTGAAAGAGATAGTGTTTCAAAGGCCTGTTATCAAAGCAGGAACACACGATCTGTTAACCATTATTTCAGTAATTTTAGTAGGAAAGAATAAATTAAATCCTATATATATATATATATATAAACACTATGTGCGCAGGGGTTTATTAATAATTCATACGGAGCCCATGTGCATGTAGTTCTTTGTGAAATAATACATCACACATTCTGCATCTTGTTTCCCTGAGCTCAACTCCCACACATGGATCGTATTGTTCTAACTTTGTTTAAAACAGTGAATTTTTGTGTGGGTGGTTTGATATAAGGCCTGTCTCATTTGAATATACACCGGCGCCTGCGCTCATTGAGTGGGGACCTTTTGTCTCTGTAACATTCAGCAGCATGGATATTAGAGACAAACAGAGACCGGAGATATGAAACCATGGCAACAGCAGCTGGATGCATTTTGACCATATCAGTGATTTTGACCCATGTGTTTCACAAAACACCATTAGTGAAGTGATACTACAAAATTCAGATGTACAAAAGCCATTCAGTTAAGTGGTCAAAGAATTGTGAGAAGAAAAACAAATAGTAACTTTACAATAGCTGTTTTCAGTTGGCTAATGCATTAGCTATCATGAACTTACAAAGAACAATACTTTTACAGCATTTATTTATCATAGGTAATGATCATTTTTACGTTACATAATGTACATTATTGGTGAGTTTTAGAAAGTGGATTAGACCACCAGTAATAAAACATTCCCTTAAAGGGACAGTTTGGAAAACTCTGTCATTAATTACTCACCCTCAAGTTGTTCCAAACCCGTAAGGCCTTCATTCATCTTTGGAACACAATTTAAGATATTTTTTATGAAATCCGTGAGCTCTCTGACCCTCCATAGACAGCAATGCAACTGAAACATTTAAGGCCCAGAAAAGTAGTAAGGACATTGTTAAAAAAGTCCATGTGACATCAGTGGTTTAATACTTTTTGTGTGCAGAGAAAACAAAAAAATGTCAGATTATCATTATCAGAGCTGTCAAAACTAAAATAATGCATAATGCTTAGCCTTCTTTAAAGGCGGGTTTCCTTTTATCTAATATAATAGCTTCATAGCATGCATAGTTTTAATGTCACAAACAAGGATGGCTCTTGAATGATTTAGTTACAGCTTGCTAGTGCATTCCGGTCCTGATAGCCTAAAGGACACATGCTTTATCTGTTAGCTAACTTTCAGCATACTAGCTCCAGCAGGTAATACAAAGACATGTGATGGGGACTGAACCTGAACCTTTGTGCTCTGTGCTTTGTAGTAGTGATTTTAATGTAAGACATAAGCTTATCCACAATTCCACAAAACCTCTATATTGTCTCACTGCAATCTCTTTAAGATGAAAGAGAATAACAAGAATGGCCAGGAGCCATGAAGTACCTATAGCAGACATTTTCAGCACCTCTGGCTTCTGAACATGAGAGTTGGCCGGTAGATCTGTATAAAGCTCCTGATTCAGAGCAGGTCATTACATTTAGGAAACTCTAGAATGTTTTTACTGCACCACAAAGGCACTGTTGAAGGGCCCAAGACATTAAAGTTGTTGGGATTAGAGTGTGTGCGAGTGTGTGTGTTTCTGTGTTTTATGAGGCCATTTTGGATCTTATTAGAGCCTCGGTCTTGTGTTTCTTCCCATGAGAACAAGGTCTTTCCCTTAAACACTAATATGTTGCTGTGTAAACTGTGGTGCTGTCAGTATGGATAAATGCCAAACATTCCACTCCACTCTTCATTAAAACATACTAACACATTGAATTAGAGCTAACTCACTGAAACATTTGCTAATAATCTGGCTATCAGCATGCACACACACTTTCTTTCTTGACATTTACTGCTAACTTGGCTTCTCACCTTTCCTTTTATTGACTAAAACCAGGCGTGCATATCAAACCTGAGTGTGTGTGTGTGTGTGTGTGTGTGTGTGTGTGTGTGTGTGTGTGTGTGTGTGTGTTGGAGTTGTTGAAAAGGCTGGAGATTAAGAGGAGATAGAATGTGTCTTTGTTAGCAAGTGCATGCTATTATCTTGACCTTCAACCTCTTCTAACTCAGTGTACCTGTTAATTAGGCTTTGTACAAGAACACAGATTAAAACACAACAGACTAATTAGAAGACACACCTCTTGCCACAGGAATGCAAGTGTGTG
This sequence comes from Cyprinus carpio, assembly GCF_018340385.1. Lineage (NCBI taxonomy): Eukaryota > Metazoa > Chordata > Actinopteri > Cypriniformes > Cyprinidae > Cyprinus > Cyprinus carpio. Next base: position 10,606,235 of record NC_056601.1, read on the forward strand.
TGTGTCTGTACCTGGTATTTATCGCATTATGGGGACCAAATGTCCCCAAAAGGATAGTAATACCAGTACATTTTTTAGGTCCCCATGAGGAAACAAGCTTATAAATCATACAGAATGAAGTTTTTAAAAAATCTAAAAATGCAGAAAGTTTCCTGTGAGGGGTAGGTTTAGGTGTAGGGCAATAGAAAATACAGTTTGTACAGTTAATAAACCATAACACTTATGGAATGTCCCCATAAAACATGGAAACACAACGTGTGTGTGTGTGTGTGTGTGTGTGTGTGTGTGTGTGTGTGTGTGTGTGTGTGTGTGTGTGTGTGTGTGTGTGTGTGTGTGTGTGTGTGTGTGTGTGTGTGTGTGTGTGTGTGTGTGTGTGTGTGTGGAGTAGAGAACTTAGATTGTTTTGGGAAAAAAATCAAGAATTCTTTACTACTGATTTGAGATTTGCAAAACCTATGTATATCCAACTCTATTTTCTTTTATATCCAACTCTGCATATACAACTGTATATCTAATTCTAGGTTAATCAGAACACATATGCAAAAAAATTAATACCGTTACTGACTTTTTTTAAAATCTTAAACATGTTCATCTTTTTTTAATTCTTAAACATGCTAAAAAAAATAACTCATCTTTATTCTTTCATCCTTACAGTATATACTCCCTTATCTGTTAAAAATCTAGCATGGAGAATGAGGTGAACATTTTCAGATTAATTAATTATTAAAATCTTTTAGAATAACTTTAGCGATTAAAACATTATCTGATGCAAACAAGCGAAGGTGTTACAGAAAACAACAATTTTTATGTAAAACACACTGATTTGTTGTTGTTCTGGTATCAACAAATATATACAGAGGTGACTTGACATTTTAATTTGTGGCTATTACTCCTGTAATAATATCAGCAATGACAGATATGTGTAAGGTAGTGTTGAGCCTGTCAGTCTTATTATTAATAGAAAATGTGCTGACAGGATGGTCTCTGCAGTAACCAGTGTGTTTGCAGGTGCTTTAATAAAGGCCAGGGCAGTGCTTGACCTCAAATAGTAATACGCTGAGATCTTTAAGCAAATTGGAAATTTATAAAATACTCAACGTTTATTCATTTTTGTATCTGTATGCATTAAGCTCACAATGTAGTCTGAAGAGGGGAAAAAATGCCATTGATTGTAGACATGATTTTTGTTTAGGCGTAAAGAATGTTCCGTGTTGAGAGGAAGTGAGTAGTTTTCTGTAATCATGAGGTTCCTTTATTTTTCTAGAAGGGGAAATAGGCTTTACTTATCAGATTTGTCCCTCACTGATTTCATCAGAAGGTGTTTATTACAGGAAGAGTAATCTTTGCTTCCGTGTGACCTTTCACTGAAGTTTGTAAAGCACTGCAGAGGTACCAACTTAAAAATGAAGAACAGAGCAAAGCTGGAGCAAAGATATATGTACTGTATATATACACACTCACACATACACACACATATGATGACAGAAATCATATAAGCAAAAGTAAAGTGTTAATCCCTTTAACAGAATGTCAAGATCTTAAAATAGGACAAGACAGAAAGTGGTGATAAGGTTCACACTAAGACACACATACATATGTAGCTGCTAAAAGTCAAGGTTGACTAAGGACAGAGAGACAGAAAGCTGATTTTACGCTGTATCTTAAGCTTGTGTCTTGTCTTTTGATATGGTTCTTCTGAAATGTTTGTAAACGCAAGAGAGTGGAGAGGTGCGATAAAGTGTAAATGAAAAGCAGAAACAGACCTGGCAAATAAAACAGATTTATCTTGAAATCAGAGGCTCATATTTCCCAGCTGACTCATCCTCGGAAAATGTCTCTCTGTCTCAGATCACTCATGTTATCTCTCTCTCTCTCTCTCTCTCTCTCTCTCTCTCTCTCTCTCTCTCTCTCTCTCTCTCTCTCTCACACACACACACACACACACACACACACACACACACACACACACAAACACAAACACAAAACATTCACACTCATACACTCAAAAAGAAAATGCCCTCCAATGCTAACATGTAAACATGAATATACTTGGCAAAATACCTTTTCATATACCTATATGTACCATGTAGACAACAGGACAGTGATATATTTTATTTAGGTGTGAGGTGGAGAGCTGCTGTGGCAATGTGATCCTTTTAAGAGTGAATTTATGATTTTATCTCTCAGACCAGACAGGGCTAAAGGGGTGAACTTACAGCCTCTTGGTTACATTGACTTGATATACACTAGAGTTCAAAAGACTGGAAATCAGGGATTCAAAATCTAATAAAAAAAAAAATATAAAAACTTCTAAAAAATTACAAAAGCAAAACAAACAAACTAAACATGTTGACGTAAAATGAAGAAAGTTGCTATATTTAAAAAAAGTATTAAAAAACTTTTTTTTTTCTTTCAAACTGTTATGCTGGTAATATCATTTATAATAATAAGTAAATCGGGGAATGTAAAATAGATAAAATCCAAGTAGATAGGTGACAAGTTACAGTAAAGACATTTCTAATGTCTGACAAAAGATTTAAATTCCAAATAAATGTTCTTATATTGAATTTCTATTCAACAAAGAATCTTGGCATTATTTACCATGGTTTCCACAAAAAATATTAACCAGCACAACTGTTTCTAACATTGCACCAAATCAGCAGAATGATTTCTGAACGTGACACTAAAAACTGGAGTAATGGCTGCTGAGTATGTAACTTTACCATCACAGGAATATAACAAAATTTAATATATATAATATTAAAATATATAATGTACTTATTGTATTCTTACTGCCTTGGTGAGCATAAGAGACGTCTTTCAACAACATCTTACATACCACAAACTTTTGAATCGTAGTGTGTATATATATTAACTCTTGTTAGGGGTTAAAGATCGCTGACGGCCCCAGATTATTATTGTTTCACTTTCACAGCACGTTAAACATCACTCTCTTACTTGATCTGGAGAAACTGTGCATCAGATGAAAGTTTAAAGACTCTAGCTTCGATATTTGACCACTGTTTTGATAAAACATTGTTTGCAGTGACAGTTATTTATTAATTTATGTCAGGAGTGCAAAATAATAAATCCGTATTATGCCAAATTTTGAATAGAAATTCACCACGCATTCATATTCAGTCACGTCAGCAGTGGTTTATTTGTGTTCACATAGACTCACTGAACAGCGTCAAAAAGGGTTTATAGACCAAAGATGCATATCTACGGAGATATATGATATATTTACTGATGTTTACTTCATATTTCTTCAGACAGAATAATCATTTCTATTCATTTTCCACTGATTTACGCGATCTGATGATAAATAGCCTCTCCCAGCGCTGTATGTGTGTGTGCCGAGCTTCGTGCACGCGCTGTGTCTCACACAGACTCTGATTCGTCCTTCGCCTTGTCAATCTTAGAGTCTCATAACAAGACAACGTCACATCGTGTCACATGCTTCATGTACACTTCCGCATTGATATCTGACCACAACAACACAGATACACCTCTGTACCCACGACATATCCAAACAATAAACACGCGATTACGATAGTAAAGCTTGGTATGCGATTTTCTTGAGATTTGGGGCATTTTTATAGAAAATATTGAAAATGTACATCTGAAATGCTAACTTGTGCAGCGATGTAAAAGGCTATAAATAGCATATTTTTACAACAGTAAACGACCAAATTCCACTTGTGCTCGCAAAAGGAAGTTATTACAAACACTCGATCGGGGTTTTAAAGTGAGTTTTAAGTAAAAGTGTACTAATAATTTCATAAATTCTCTGAGGTAGCTTGGTGCTAACGTTAGCTCTAATGCTGCTAGATAACAGGTGCATTTCTTCTTCATAATGCATTTTTTTCATAATAATTCACGTAAGGTCGTAAGAAAATGTTTTGTTGTATTTTTATAGTAAGGCTTTAACAGGTGCATTTCAAATGAATACTGGAACTGAAGATTTGGTGTCTTTGTAGACCTTAAAATACCACAACAAAGGCTAATAATGGCGGGAATAAAAACAAAAGAATAATGATAAAAGAATAATGCGGATAATGTGTCATACCTGGCGGAGGTGTGAAAGGATCGTTTCGTGAGAACAATAGAATCATGAATGGAGGATCGTTCAGAGCCAAATAAACATGAGAAAGCATATATGAGAGCTTTACATGTCAGTTTACAGAAGATGACAGGGGTCATAAATCAATCCGATTAGCCTTCTATAAAAACACACGACATGGCCTTAGAAAATATTTCATAAAATTCACAGTTTTTACAGATTATATTATGAAATTTCAAATGAAGCATTGGTAGACTTGTGGCTTTAGCTACACTATGTTTTAAACACACATATCCTACATCAACAATTTTTTAAATACATTTAAAAAATATGTTTTTCATATTTCTATTTTTGTTTTTATGTTTGAGTTTATATATCTTTATTATCATAACAGTCTGAGTAATTCTGATTCCTGAACAGTAAACTTTGAAGTGTCAGCTTTGTGAACATATGTTGATTATGTATCTAATCAGAAAGAATCATGAGCAGAAACCTTTTTATTTTGGGTATGTCATTTCTGTCTCTATGCTGAAAATGGGGGGTAACTGGTAAGGGGTTAAATGATGTAAAGAGTAACCATTGCTGTTGTTAGACCCAATAATATTTATTATTACACATGCCTAAAGACACACAGTTTAATCCTAGTAAAAATAATGGTACTTATAGATCAAAAACAAACAACAACAACATTTTAAAAGTATCAAATGTAAAAACTTACTGTTTTTCTCATAAAACATTAAGATATTAAATTCAGTGTTAGAAACAGGCAGGCTCTTCATGATAATACTTTAATGAATGTTGATACTTTATGAGCAAGATTTGCTGGCCAGTTGGTACAGACATAAAGACAGTCCCACTGCTTTCTGTATTCTCCCTACATTTGACTACAGGCGAAACTTCCTTTGAGAATCATCAAACAAAAAACCCAAATATGCAGCTTTGTGTAATGCGGAAGAGAATGCTGTTTGAAATAAGCTCAAACACAAAAGAGAAGGTAAGGAAACGTCAGAGGAAGAGAAAGAGACAACACCCTCCCTGACTAATGGAAGAGTCACTGGAGCATGAAGGTAAAGGCAGAGCGCATATTGTATAAGACTGATAGAATTATCCTTACACAACAAAACACAATGTGAGAATGAACTCATGAATTGGAGATGGTCATGAAAATATACGACTGGGGAGGAAACGGACAGATGTTAAAAATAAGAAAAGGTCAGGTTTTTCCCTCAGCAAGAATGAAACAGAGAGGATAAAAGTGAAGCAAAGACATCTCCTGTGTGTTAGCACATGATGTTTCACAGGGTCATGAACAGGTATTTCTGGTGACATATTATGTAGCAGACATCTTTTTCTTTGGCATGTGAAACAATTATATAATCAAGTCATCAAGGTTTATGACTGCAAAAAGAATATTTCTCCATTGATGGCCGTCCAAAATTAGCTGTGTATTTTTTTTTTGCAAGCAATAAACGGTAGGCCTACATCACTAATATTTCATTCTAATGCAAAAACATGAAATATTTGTATATCTTTCACATTTCACATGTGATAGTTGCTAGTGAAGGGTTTCAAAATATAATTTTAATCTGGAAATAAACACATTTTACAATTTCTGATGTAAAATGAAAAAGAAATATTGGTAACACTTTAGTTTAGGTACCAATTAGGTACTACTAGTATGTTGGCTGTTTATTAGCACTTATAAAGCTCATATTAATGGCTTATTCTGCATATTTTAGATCACTTAATCCTACCCCATACCATCAGAAAAAAATCCAAATAGATTTTTGGACCTCACTGTATACATTTATAATTATAAATGATCTTTTAGAAAAAATAAATACTTTTATTCACCAAGAACACATTAGATCGATCAAAAGTGGCAATGTTTAATGTTACAAAAGATTTCTTGTCTAAATGAATGCTTACAATGCATCATGTATCATGGTTTTAAGACTGTTCTTGTGTTGCCATCATGCATTGTCAGGATGTCATTTCTAGGCAGCTTCAAAAAGATTAGTCAAGTCTTTTACAGCTCGTGTTCAAAAGTCAAGCAAAGATGAATCCTGTATTTCTAGCAGTTTCTGAGCCAGCATGACACTTTTTATGAACCTTTTTGAGCTATAAAAATTTCAGCCCACTGAAATTGAAAACTTGATTTTTATTGCTGCCTTAAATTTTCAAGTAAAATCAAAGTTACATCCTGCAGTGAAAGTTCATTGCAGTTTTATGACCACTTTGAATTTAATTACTGATTAACAAAATGAAGCTAAAAACTGAAAACTCCTGACAAACTAAATAGCCTCAAACACTTGCAGAGTCTGTACTGTATAGGACGAGAGCTAAAAGTCATTATTTATTTAACATTAATTTTACAAGAGAAGTAAAACAAAATAATATTAATAATAATAAAATAATAAATTGTATTTTTATAATTTTATATAATTAAAATTATGCATTTCTAATTTTTATATTTATTTAAATTTTAAATATATACATAGTTCATAACAGTTCATAATGCAGTTCTTTTCCCCCTTAAATTTTGGAAACATATCAACAATGTGTTTGTGTGTTTATGTGTGTGTGTGTTTATCATATAATTACCTTCTCCCCACAAAACCATCAGTTACTCCATGCAAAAATGTTTCATAACTGCATGAATTGTCAGCACTAATGTAGTGTGGTGCTTTCGGCTGATATCAGCTGTTGTTTTCGCTGCTGAAATAACCCACAGCATGGAGAGCTGCCAAACACACAGGGCAGACATTGCATTCTAATCTCAGGTGTACTTTACCATTGTAATCGACACACACCATCCATTACCAGTCACAGCAAGTGTATCCACCTAAATCCAACCTTCAGAGTCCTTGCTTTGTGCTGGGACTCATAATTGTCCCCATCTCGTTTGTGTGTGTATGTGTCTGTGTGATTGACAGTCCTCTGACTAAACGGCCCTGTGCCACCCTGTGCTCCCCGCGGGCTGCGATTCGCTCATTAAGCGCGTGTGTGTGACAGGGTGACGGTGATCTACTGCTCTGGGCTGCCTGGCCCATGGCGCCTGGAGATTTATAGAGTCATAAAAGGACCCTCAGCTCCCCCCGCTACCTGAGGAGAGAAATGGAGGCGACAGAGAGAGAAATGAGGGATGTCAATGACAAGAAGTTTTAGAAAGGAAGTTAGGGAAACCTTAAAAAGGAACAATTCAGTGCTCAAATTTATAGTTTATTTTCAAGTGCATATGACACATCAAGCTGACAGAGTACTGAACTCAAAACGCCCTCAGAAAACAACACACGAGCGCTCCTTCATTAGCACTGTTTGTGTGTGTGCGCAGTGGTGGAGGTGACCGTCAGGCTGCCACAGGCCCCTCTAATTGCACAGGACACTTTCTCCTTCTCTCGTCTTTTCTTCATGAAAGCGAAGGTCCAAGTATATAGGTGTGATGCTGCATGCAGTGATTGATGGACAAAGGGACATCATTATAGCAAGAGAGGAGAAGAGGTGATCAGACACGCAAACCCGTCATGCTCTTTTCACTCATGAGCCACAATGATGAACAAAGGAAGTACAACAGACAGAGAGTAGACATTTTCTACACTGGGTTTCGGCTGTCACCACTTAGTCAAATTGTTTGCATGTTCACTCACTCGTGGAATTACACCATTGATGGTTGTCAGGTAACTGAAAAATAAGAGAGTCTACAATAAAGAAAAGGAAAAAAAAAATCTTGAATATATGTGAGTGTACCAAGTTATTATTATTATTGAAGTAATGATTCATAACAATCCCATTTTTGAGGAGTCACGTTACATGACATTGATTCTGCAAACAAATGTTTTGAAGCAGTTTTGTTAAATGTATTTATTTAGAAAATTAATATCGAAGGATTATGGCAAACTGTTTTCTATGCTCCTGTTTTCCCCAAAATCCAAAAACATGCAGTACAGGTAAACTGGATAAATAAGTAAATTGGCTGTAGTGGGTGAGTGAGTGTGTCCCAGCAGTGGTGCTGCACAAGTTAGTGTACTCTCAGTGGTGGGTTGCTGCAGGAAGGGCATCCGTTGTAAAACATGTGCCAAATCAGTTGTGCGGATCACTCCGCTGTGGCGACCCCCGATAAAGGGAATAAGCTGAAAAGAGACAGAGATGGCAAACTGTTTTCTATAATTTTTTGGAACTGATATCCTTGTGAGCAGCTCTCTGATAGATTTATATGAATGCAGGTGCTTTTATCCGAACTGAATTACAAAAGAGGATCAGAGTGATTCATCAAAGAGCTAATGATATTTGTAAAACAAAATGCCATGTTTATTAAACTACTAGATTTGGGAGCAAGCTACAGAAGAGGAAATATGCAGAGAGGATTTTCCTATTTACTTAATTTGGGGGGAGAATAAGGGGTTTAAAGGTTTGAGGTGGTTAAGTACTTACGGAAGAGGTTTTTCTTCAGCTGCCTATTGAAAGATGCTCAGGTGGAATTGGCAGCTCATTCCAGCAGAGAGGAACAGAGAGGGTAAAGGTTTTGGAGAGTGACTTTTGCCTCATTGTGAAGGAACAACAACGTGTCATTTATTCCATGGCCTGAGCTGGTGGGATAGATTGTAAACTTCTATGAGTGAATTGGGGTAGGGAGGCGCTTCTTAAGTGGCAGTCCTGAAACCAGCATCAAAACCTCAAATTTGATTCTGGCCACAACTGGGAGCCAGTGAAGTGAGATCAGAAGGGGTGTGACAGGTTCTCTATAGGTGATTGAAGAGCAGACAGGCTGCCACGTTCTGGATCATCTGCAAAGGTTTAGTCGAGCTGGCTCAAAGGCCCGCCAGTAGAGCCTTGCAATAGTCCGATCTTTAAATTACACATTGCGTGCTTGCGGTTTAGTCGACCTGAGTTAGAGTCCTGACTTGTTGTCCTTTCCAATTCTGTCCATCTCTCCTTCCACTTAATTTCCTGTCAAGGACAGATGCATCATCCCTTTTATTTTTTTAATGCATGCACTCATCAAGTCCCTCAAATACTAATACACATTAGAGAAAACCAACATGTTACTGACCAACATGCCGAAAACACAATCAAAGCAGCATTTCTCATTAGCATTTGATTTGAATCACAAACAGATTCTGAATAAACACACCAACTGAAACCCCTGAGCTAAATGCAACTCATGGCTTATCATGATGTAAAATCAACAGCATTCATTGTCAGCATTTCCTAGAATTTGAATGATCAGTAACACCAGACATATTGCCAAATGATTCGCCACCACGCTGGTGGAAAACTCCCTAGTAGCCAAGTGTGTGTAGTAAACCCTCAAGAACATGGATAAAAAAAAAGTTGGTACATAGCAGATAAAACTGTGTAGAGTGAGTGTTTTCCAAAGTTTCCCTCTTGAAGTGTTTTTGTTTCACAAGCAATGCAATAAAAAAATGTTACTGAGACTTCAACATCTCTGAGCTCTTTCCACAGTAAAACACACACACACACATACAGGTACAGTACATGGCAGATGACAGGCACTTGACAAAGACTTCTGTTTTGTGGCCACTTGCTTTAATTAATACTTGCACTAGAAGGTTTAGAATTTGACTCTTAAATCGCTAGTTCAGACTAGATTAGGAACAAGGGGAGCAGTAATAAAAAAAAGACATGCACCAGACAAGTGTTAACAAAGTGTGGTGTTATCAAGTTGACTTTTCAAATTTTTCCTTTTCTTTATCCTCTGAAGGAAGTTGTTAATAATCCTCTCCTTTTCTAAAGATGAAAAACGTCAAATTCATTTTTTTTTTTTAGTCCTCCCTTATTCTGTTCCTTAAACCGCTTATATTTCCACATTAAAAATGGCCCTCAGCAGACTTGCAGACATTAGGGCCTTTCGCACCGCAGGAACCTTTTCATAGTACCAGAACTAATTGTGGAACTACCCACTTTTGGGCGTTTTCGCACTGCAGAAACTGGGTGTGATTTTAGTGCCGGACTGCCTTTTTCGAGAACCAAATTAGTTCCTACTCCGGAGCAGGGTCTTACCAGCAAAACTGGTACTACCGTGTCATAAGTAGACAATAGGGCCTTTCGCACCGCTTTAGTTCCAGAACTAAATGTACAGTACTAAAGTACTGGGACGATTTTGCGCGAACTGTTTCTCAGTACCATTTAAAGGGTTGCCTTCGCACCATGAGTGTGTACTAGGACGTGACGTAAGTCGGTCGACAGCGATGTCATTTGTGCGCGGCTTTCAACAAGGTTAACAAAGAAGAACAACGTTAACAACAGGAGGATGGAGGACGCTGTGATTGGAGCTGTGTTTTTGTTGTGTCTTGTGGGTTTCACTATAATGGACATGGAATGTTAACGTATACTTAAAGTGATTGAAAGAACGGAAAGGAGGACTAAGATTCTCCAACAACAACTGGCAGTGCTACATGTGCTACAAGTGCCTGCACTTTAGTTCATCTATCACTGTTCTTCATACTTGCGAAATAAGTTGATACAATGTTTACAGTATGTTACACACGTTTTAAATCATGGCGGGTAAGGGTGTTTTTCGAATGCGTCTGGCCAATCAATGTCTACTTACTGTACGTCACGGGTAGTACCAGTTATGCTTGTTAGACCCTGCTCCAGAGTAGAAGCTAATTTGGTTCTCGAAAAAGGCAGTCCGGTACTAAAATCACACCCAGTTAAAAAAAAATACAACTACTAAAGTGTGATTTATCATGCTCTTTTTGTGTAGCATTAGCGCATACTGATGACGTCTTATTCTTTTATAGTAACGTGCGCCGTACCGTACGAGTCATCGCACTCTACACACATCAAAGCCAAGTTTATTAGATCCATGTCGCACAGTGTGACATACAGTGATCTTTTAGGATTACTAAAATCATGCCGTGTGTTCTGGGCTTTAAATTAATAGTTCACCCAAAAATTAAAACTAACCTCAGGCCTTCCAAGATGAGTTTGTTTCTTCATCAGAAAAGAACTAGAGAAATTTAACATTAAATCATTTGCTCCTGTATTACTATTCCGTGAATAACAAGTGCTCTGATGCTTATTACTTAACTTCAAACTTTCAGGTCTTTGTTTATTTGAAGTTTGCAACACTAACATTGAAAAGATGCTGTATGTGAATCACCGTGACTGAGTTTTCAGATTTTCTAAAGCTTTTACATGAATGCATGAAGGTAGTTGCGAGAGTTGTGATGTTTATGTAACTTTAAATTAAACACACTTTAAGCAGGGTGACATTAAAGTATGATATTTATACATTCAAGGACAGACCTTCATTTATTTATAGCTTACACTGCTAATGTTGACCAGCTGCTGTATTTGGATCACTGTGTTTATTTTCAGTTGAAGCTGCACCAGTTCTGTCTATCATTCCTCCAGCGTTGTACGTTCTGGATGTTTGTGATCACTCTGTGTGACTCCTCAGGGATGTATTAGAAGTAATTCACTTATCTCAGCAGTTTACCCAAATGTACAACTTCAGAATGCTTGCGGGGAAGCCCGAGGCTACACTTCTTAGAACTTTCTTTCTCTGTATTGCATTAAACATTACAGGAAGAAGTATGGCAAGAACTACAGGTATGTATAACATTTAAAGCACTCACTGTCTTTCATGTTTATTTATATATATATGTTATATGCTACTATATATATGCATGCATGTATAGATAGATAGATGTTGCCAGTTATGAACAAAAAGGGTGGTGTTTGGGTACAAATTCTGTTTGAGTTATGATGTAGAAGTACTGCATTCTCCTTCTGCAAATGAAGATAAATCTATTGCAGTTTGAACTATGTTACTGGGCCTTGGGTTGTTGTAAAAGAAATCAATGAAATTACTATTCTGCAACTCTCGCTTGCACTCTCCTCGCCTACCTATGTGTGTGGGAGAAAAAGACAGAAGAGGAAAAGACAGACTTCAGTGGATATTGCTGAACTTGCTAGTGTCTTGGCAATACAAATGTACCATCTTTTGCCATGCCAATAACTCATACTGAATGTGAAAATAAGAGAAAGAGAAATGGATGTTTTATAACATATTGATTTGCATAGCTGATTAATGGTACCTCATGGGTTGTTCATTAGTCAAGGCTTGATGTGAATTAATGTGAATTATGTTACATGCCATTCATGCATTGATTTGGTATTAATCTATTAGCTTTAGAATACAGATCATGCAATACAAACTGTTTGTGAGTGCATATGTGTGCGCATATATGTGACTCTGGACCACAAACCAGTCTTAAGTCACTGGGGTATATTTGTAGCAATAGCCAAAAATATATTGTATGGGTCAAAATTATTTTTTTTTTTTTTATGCCAAAAATCATTAGGACATTAAGTAAAGTTCATGCTCCATGTAGATGTTTTGTGAATTTCCAACTGTAAATATAACAAAACTTAAATTTTGATTAGTAATATGCATTCCTAAGAACTTAATTTGAACAACTTTAAAGGTGATTTTCTCAATATTTCGATTTTTTTGCACCCTCAGATTCCAGATTTTCAAATAGTTGTATCGTGGCCTATCCTAACAAACCATACATCAATGGAAAGCTTATTTATTCAGCTTTTAGATGATGTATAAATCTCAATTTTGAAAAATTTACTCTTATGTCTGGTTTTGTGGTCCAGGGTCACATATAGTATGTGCTCATTTGACATTTTAAAATGTTAATTTATATGAAGACTGTTACCGCTTGCAAAAACATTCAGGTAGACATTTTAGCATGCAAATTGTTTTGTATTCATGTAATCTTAGGTCACAGTGCTTGTGTATGTGTTCAGAGCCTTTCAAGCAGACTTAATTTACCACTTTCCATTAAGAAGCCTCCAAGATCTGCTGTGCTCAGCATGATCTTGAAACAAGCCTGGCCTGCATATCTGATCATGCTGAGTTAGTTATCTAAAGTAGTCCAAACCACATTGTAGTGGTTTGTCCAGGACTGTACCAGCCTTGACCAACAGTGAGCTTAAATGTAGAGCACTGGAATAAGACTTGAGTTGGCATGTGAAAGACCAGAGCTTGTCCAATTTTAACAGATTCTGTTACGCCTTCATAACCACCAAAGGAGGAACAAAGGGTTTGTATTTGTTTTTTGCACATATTTTGCAGAGTGAAGGCCTATTCACATAATGTTGGATTAGATTTAAAAAGTGAAAAAAGGCATCTCTGAAGTCTCACACTGAAAAAAACTGCCTTATTTCATTTTACTAATGCCAAGACAATTGATAGAAAAAAAAATGTTTTCAGAGTATACAAAATGTTTATGTGAGAATTATGCACCAACACACCAACACTTTATATTTAAACACATTTAAGTGAGCACACATCTAAAACACATCTAAGAGAACATGTAAGCAATATCGCAAATTGTTCATTGTTCCAAAAATCAGATGATATTTAGACCAACAGCATCATTGCGATGTTCATTGATAGTTGCATAAAAAGCAAAAGTGCAATACACAAGACATTTCTTTCATTTCATTGCTGGAGCAAAACAAAGTAAAAGCAGAATCAAATGTCTCCAAGCAACACACAGTAGGGATGAATAAATCAGTATTTTTGACCAAATCAGTTGACTGAATGATTTACAGTAATGGCTCACTCACAGACAGCCACTTGTTTTGTTCCTGAAAAAAATCAGTGGTTTGAATGAATCATTTGAGTGAATGAAATAAAGTTATACATACTTCACTCCTGAATGAATCAGTGTCTTAGAATAAATCGTTTGAATTAATGATTTAATGACTCACTTATAACGACTGTCACTTGTAGCAGCCTACTGGCGTAATAATGTAACCCGCAGAAAGAGTCACTGAAAGATCCCCGCCAATAACGCACAGCCATCTTTAACAAACACAGACAAGCAGAACTGTTTAAATAGATGAAAGTCTGAGTCCAGTGTGTACTGTAAGCACTCATTGTAACAACATTCATCCAATCAGATTGGAGGTTCAGAATTGTTGTATAAAATGTAATTATATTAAATGTAATTGTAAGCTGAATCTATTTTAATGATTATTCAGCCAGTATTAGTTTGTAAAATGTATATAAAATGTCAAATGTCACTGTCAGCAGCAATTACCATGTTATCATTATGCATTCTCATCATCCAGAGGATTTATTAACAGCCAGCTGCAGTTCCTGGATTACACATGGCTGTGATGTGGTATGTGGGTTAGCTAGGGAGCTGTAATGTTTTATTACAGCTGCAATCTTTGTGGATCGCTGAGATATTAAGCATTTGCTTGGAGGTCACACACAGCGGGGTGTTAATGACTGATACTTAGTTTAAAAGCTGCTAGTCCTTCTGATTCATGACAATAATGACAGATTGTGTGTATCCACAAAGACACTTTGTAAAGTGATGAGTTGGTTTAGCTAAATTATTTATAATCACATAATCTGCACTGTTTTGACCCTTTCTTTGGTTGATTGTTGTTGTTTTTTTTTTTTATTCTTAACACTCATAGCAAAAGTTTTTGTACACAATGAGAGGTCTGTGTGTGCTTTTTGTTCATGGTATGCAGCTGTGGTCATCATATGATGAGTTATGAGGAGTTAATGGTTCAAGAATCAAAACGAGATACTTTTATGCAACAGAAATATTAATTAAGTGTCCACTACTGTATGTTAATGCTTAATGATTTTTAGGGATCACATACAGTTACACATTCGTTACAATGCCCACAATCTAATCCAATCATAATACAATAAATTTAAAAACCATTATACATATGTGACCCTGGACCACAAAACCATTCATAAGTAGTACATATTTGTAGCAATAGCCAAAAATACATTGTATGGATCAAAATTGTCCATTAGGATATGAAGTAAAGATCATATTTTTGTAAATTTCCTACCATAAATATATCAAAACTTAATTTTTGATTAGTAATATGCACTGCTAAGAACTTCTTTTGGACAACTTTAAAGGCGATATTCTCAATATTTTGATTTTTTTGCACCCTCAGATTCCAGATTTTCAAATAGTTGTATCTCAGGCAAATATTATCCTAACAAACCATACATCAGTGAAAAGCTTATTTATATTTATTTCGGATGATGTATAAAGCTCAATTTAAAAAAAATTAACCTTATGACTGGTTTTGTGGTCTACGGTCACATATAGTGTCATATTTACGTATAGTGTCCTAGTGCAAGTTTTTACTAGAGGAAAATAAAAATAAAGCATACACCATTCATAATTTTTTAAAAAGTCTCTTATGCTCGCCAAGGCTCCAGTGATTTAATCAAAAATACATGAGTGGTAGTATATATTTGTGAAGATGAAAACTAAATCTTGTGGGTTGTTTACAGGGTACTCCTACTCTAATTGTCTGCAATTGTAATACACTCCAAAAAGCATGCTAGAGAGATTCAGGCATACTTGGGAATATAAAAAGATAATTTTTTTTTTTTTTTCTTTTTTTCAGAATAGTCTCTGACTGAGCCAAAAGAAGACTAGTGCATACACTGCAGAGCAAGCACACGGTGGTAAAGTATGAAATGTGGCATCATTACTACTTTGGATGTATGGGGATATCTTTATGAGGACACAGGGCCGAGAGGGGCACTGGTCTTAATGAAGACAGATGGAGTTGTGTGTACTTTCTAATAAGCTGGGATGGGTTCTGATGACAGGCCAATAAGGACAGCTATTAGATGCTGCCCCTGTGACTGCCTGAATGAAATAAGAACCTTTCATTATAAGACAAAGCACAAGTCACATGCACATTCTTACGAGAAACTATTTCACAATAGGCGTGATATAGGATGCGTGTCAACATGCAGAGACACACAGTGGGGTAATTTCAGGGAACAAAGCCGCCTCCAGAAGCTCACTGCTGAGAGAGCAGGTGGGTCAACTGGGATGGTAATAACTGTAGTCAGCTGAACTGCAGAAAGAACCTTCATTTTCTATCATGCAGACTTCATAATACTGCTCCTGTAGATTAACACACACACACACACAGCTCATACAAAGCCAATAATACTCCGCTGTGCTTTTATCTCCCTTGAGAACAGCTGAGGCTGGCTGTACTGAGCAATTGAAAAAGCGTCATTAGTAACACACAAAGTGACAACAGGTGTGCGTGTGTTTGTTATTGTCCACAGTGGTGACATGTTGAAAGGTTGAATATGTGTGAGTGTATTCACCCTCACAAGCCGCAAAGGCCAACCGATATCAATTACAGACACTGTGTGTGGAGCAGGTTTTGTGAAGGGCAAAATTAAAGCTGCCGTATAACCTCACATATCTATCTATCTATCTATCTATCTATCTATCTATCTATCTATCTATCTATCTATCTATCTATCTAGCTGTCTATCTATCTATCTATCTATCTATCTATCTATCTATCTATCTATTTTTAACTATGGGCATTGTGGTGTGGTGGAAATGACAAAGCCATTTTTTTTAAATTTACCAAAATCATTTTACACAATAAATATTACAATAAATGGTTATGTATTTTTATTCTTTGTTTAGATTATCAAATTTTAAATGTAATAATTTATATTACTGATGGATTTCTACATTATACAATTGAATGTATACAGAAAAATATATAGAGGAATATAAAACAGGAAGGCATAGAGAAATGTTTCCATTACAGTTTTAATATGACCATTATATAACAAACAGTTCTGTTTGTACAGTATGTATCATTCAAAAGTTTGGGATCAGTAAGAAATTTATACTTTTATTGAGCAAATATAATGATAATAATAATTTAAAAAAATGTTTCTTGAGCACCAAATTAGAATATTAGAAAGATTTCTGAGGGATCATGTGACAGGAAAGACTGGAGTAATGATGCTGAAAATTCAGCTTTGCCATCACAAGAATAAACTGCATTTTAAAATATATCCAACTGTTTACTTTAAATCATAATATTTCACACTATTACTGTTTTTATTGTATTGTATAAGAGACTTCTTTAATAATAAAAAAAATAATAATAAAAAAAAATAAACAAAATTAAGAAGTCTACCAACCCCAAACTTTTGAACCGTATCTTGAGCTTTCCATTCATCCCATACTCACTGGCACACTGTAATCCCTTCCGACTGCTGAGTCAAATAAACCCTCCTCACCTAGATTATGTTTTTTTGATTACGTTCAAATTATATTTATTGTTTCTGTACCTGTTTTCCATTTGTGTGGTAAATGTTCTGCTGATCTATTAAGTTGGCAGAGAAAGACTGTAATTCAGAGACACTTCAAAGCACTGCACACACCCTGCAACACTAAAGACTCTTTTAAAAGTTTTTTTCTGAAAGGTACACAGGCCCATTTCTTTTCTTTCTTTCTTTCTTTCTTTCTTTCTTTCTTTCTTTCTTTCTCTAAATCTCTTTCTGACATTCCCTGGTATTTCTTTGACTGACATCCCCTCAAAATGATATTAATACATGGAATGTTTTTGAAGAAAAGTACATGCACTTCAGTTTGTGTGTGTGTATTTGTGCTGACAGCTCTAGAATAGAGGCTTCGCTTTGACTGAAGGCTGTGTGTATTTGTGGACTGTCACAGTTACAGTTTTGACGGATACAGGCTTCAAACTGATTTAACAGTGAATAAGTGTCTTGTTGACTCTGAGGCTTTAGGGATTGGAGGATTTAACACGAGTGACACTCTTATGAGATATCTACTTCAGCGTGCCATACTTCAGATGAAGATCTGCGTTTGTGCATAAGTGCTCCGCTGACCCGTGGTAAAACCCACTCCCTAAGCACCTTTCACAGTGTCACTTTATTACTGTACAAAACACCACTCACACGCCACTACAAAGACATAATGATGGGTTTTGACACTAGCAGCAGTATTACCGAGACTTTTCATGGTTCATGTGGGACAAAATACTTCAAAATGTTGCTCACACACCACACGCAGGCTAAAGTAACTGGACTTCAGTCAAACCTGAACCCTCTAATTACCAGAGCTCATGAGGCGATAACATATATGCTTGTGTATGTGTGTGTGTGTGTGTGTTCGTGAGGGCTTAAAGAAGGACAAATTGGGAAGTACTGGTCTTATTCTGTCAGGTGATGAAAGACAGTGTTGGCGCTCCCTGAGGAAGAGGGAATGGAGAAACGGAGGGATTAGTAAGAAATGAAAGAGTGCGAAAGCACTAAACACTTGATTGTGCGTGATGGCTACGGGCCTCTGCTTGGCATCAAAGCTCAGTAATGTGCCTATGTAATTACTGTGTGTTTAGTAAACAGGGATGCAGCTTTCCTTTGTAGCTGAAGGGAACAATGTGTGCAGATGTGTGTCAGTGTGTGATTCACTGTTGCCCACGCAGGTTACCAAAAGTTACATGACAAAAAATGTATACATATCTATTTCTCCAACCCTTTCTGAACCCACCACAAAGATTTGATGGGAAAACACACCAGAAATGGACGCCCACAAAGTATAAATCTTTTTATTTCTTTCTCAATTGAGCAATATCACACGAGCAATAATTTTTGATTTTCTATCGGTCACAGCTGTATTGGTATTGCTATTGTATAAAAGCAATATCACACCTGCAGTCATGATGGCTGCACAATTGCAAGTGTGATATTGCTTTTTTACAATAACTCAGCAAATTTGTATTGAGCAACGAACATTTTTTTGACACATTAATATTGCCAGTTAGTCAGGCATGTCATGTTTTCAAGCCAGAAACAAAACAAAACAAAAAATTATATTTTGCACAATAAACCCAAATAACTACATCTGAATTTAAAATGATGAAGAATATTTAGTTCTGTCACTTATTTATTCATGGTCACAGCTAAAAAATGTTTTGCTACATAAAGCAAACCATGAAAGTTGAGTTTTTACTTTACGATATTTGCCTTTCCCACACTGATCTCTATATTATAAACTATAAATATATTATGTATTATTTATATTATAGGTCAGTGTTTCAGCCATGTTTCAAAGCGACGTTGCAACTCATGTAACATCTAGAATTCAGAGTTCCCCACATACAACCTCGCTTGTTCACTAATTATGATATTTATGACTCCACTTGAAGGGCACATAATAAACACAAGCGGAGCGATACCAACAGTTAAAAGTCCCAGTGGTCTTAAATATCAGCGCTTGGAACACCAATCAAATTCAAAAAAACAAATCAACAAGCAGGGTAAAAAAATAAAAAAAAAATAATAAAAAAAACTCAAGGTATCGAGATGCATTTTTAAGTTAACATAGCGTCCTAAAAAAACAGTGCTCATGCACAAGACACCACAAACAATGGATAAAAAAAAACGGAATCAAAGAAAAACAAATCAGCACAAAAAACGAGTGCAGTAAAATGTGGGGGTGAGGACTTGATGGGCTTTAAGGGAATAAAGAAAAAGCATGCTGTATTTTGAAGTGACTTTCATTTTCTATAATTTACAGATTTTAATTTTATTTAAATACAATATTTAACTTAAACTTAAAATGACCTAGTAGCCATTTTTTATGTTGATTACTTTTGTGTCCCCTTGTGTCTCAAGATTAACACACTCGTCAGAGTAAAATGTAGAATATGCACAGGAAAGGGGTTTCTTCTTTAAAAGTGCCATAGGAGGGATACTAGTTAATGGCTGTTATTTATTTGCTGGGATTACAGGTTTACAGTGGAACTGCTCCTAAAGTCATTATGGTGCCATGGGGAAGTGTTTTTGTACTGTTGGTTACTGTCCCCACC
Organism: Cyprinus carpio; assembly: GCF_018340385.1. NCBI lineage: Eukaryota > Metazoa > Chordata > Actinopteri > Cypriniformes > Cyprinidae > Cyprinus > Cyprinus carpio. The sequence continues at coordinate 10,626,000 of NC_056601.1, forward strand.
CAGAGATGCATTACTCAGCAGTTGTATATATTGACTTTGTTAGTCGCTAATTGTGTGTGCAAATAACTTTTAGAGGTCCCTAAATAATGGGGGAAAGGATAAAGAGAAATGGAGGGTTTGCTGAATATGTAACAAATCAGCAGTTTTACCAGACTAATAAAGTATACAGTGGTATCTGCAGTGAGGCTTTTCCTCTGTTTTCTACAGACAATATGTCTGATTTAAAAAGTTAGCTTTTTTAGGTGAGAATGTTCAAATTCACAAAGGTAAAAATTAGCATAGTTTTTTTTCTGACAAGCAGCATCCTTTTCTAGTACTGATAACTGTTTTACAGACTACTGAAAGACTGTATTATGTGGATTATTAATCAATTAGTTCTAAAGTTTTGAATTTGCAAAATGATCATGTTATTCACACTACTCAATGTCTGTTTACAATAATGGAAAGAAAATTTCTAAATACCTTTTGCATCTGCAATTACAGTCTAATATATTCAGCCTATGAAAGCTCTAGTCTGAGAATCAGGCTTTAGTACCTGTACAGTTCTGTAATTAATTTGTAACATTTGTATGACAGAAGCTGTCACTGTATAAAGGGTAACTTAAGAATAAATCTCCAATTGAATTATCAACATGAAATCAAAATTGCCTGCATTCAAAATGCATAGATACAAATGTCCAGATAAAAAATGTAAAACATCTAGTTGAAGCTGTGGTCTAGCAGTTATGTACATAAGTAAATATTAGATATCATAATGCTAATAAAATGGATTAAAATAGCTTAAAACAAGAAAAAACACAAAAGCTGATGTATGAACATTTACTACATATACACCTTATACACCCGTCTACATACAACAATTATACAAAACATGCTCTATGTACATAAAATGATTCCTTACAAATTTTAACAATAAATAAGGTTTATGCATTGGAAGAAACAAAACACAAAGAATAACAGGTGTTCTCGTGCACAGAGAAACGTGTTTTTCAATAGAACAAATAGCAATTAAAATAGCAAATACACACTGAATTCTTGTCACTTTAACTCGAGTACAAATAATATTCACACCTAGTACTGGTCTACAGTCAACAATTATGTCTTTTTTGTTTGTGACTGAAATAACAGAAAGCCTGAATTTATGCTAATTTATGTAACTGACAATATGCTAAGTGCATGAACAAAGCCTTTAGTCCGATACAGCTACATAATGATGACCTAAAAGTATCAAGAAATATATCTGAATGCCGGTTTGTAATCCCAATGCTGATGAGACTTGTTTAAGACATTTGCTGCTCATGTGGCATTATAGGCAATGGCTCGTGAGCACCAATGAATCTGAACTGTTTCAGAAGAGTAAAGCATGACACATATTACACATTCTCCTCCATATGGACATGTGAAACCAGTTTCCAAATGTGAGAGATTGAATCTGAAAGGTGGCAATGTGATTCCTTATTCTAACATGCACACATAGCCCTGACTCATGTAGTAGGTGGTGAATGCTTTTATAAGCTAAATCATCATTCATCTCCTGAACAAAAGGGTCAGTATTTTCGTGTCCTGATGTAAACTGACATGGACAGTTGAGAAAAATACATTATGTGGCAATGTGGGTGGGGGACTTTTGTGTGTGTGCCTGAACGTGTGCTGAAACTGCCTAACCTGATTCTGTCACTGCAGGCTCCAGGCTATAAAGCAAAATACAGCCACTCAGACAAGCCCCATCTCACACACGGACCAAAGTAAGTGCTACAAGGTCTGGAGAATGTCACAGAAGGCCGAAAGCTTGCTAAGATTAAAGAAAGAATCAAAAAACACAACATAAGGAGTGGGATCAGATCCTGGTCCAAATCTCAAATTGCAAATCCAAAGATTGTTTGCTCATTTCAGAGATACACAATATTCTCCTCTCCGTCAGTATCTCTGTTCTCTGTCTCCATGGTAACAAAGGGCTGGTTGACGAGCAGGACGTCGGATTGATGAAGCCCCGCCCCTGTTACGCCAGCTGACCAAGATTCTTGGACATGGCCGAGTTTTGGAAATTATTTGATGACAAGATTGTGTGTTAAAGTTCATATGTTATTATTAGTTGTGTGTTACATTATTCATAATTTTCTTTATGTTGATCCATCATTTTCCTTCTTCAGTGAAACAAAAGTAGATCTGAAGTAGAATGTTTTGCATACAACTGTGGATTTTGGATGGTGGATGATATTTTATGATACAAAGCTCCACAAAGGACAAAAACGTACCAGAAAAGTCTCACACAAGTGGCTTTGTGTGCTATATTCCAAGTCCTAACTTTTTTGGAATTTAAGATACTCACTGATAATCTTCCTAATATATGTGAGGAACAGAAAAAATTTGGAGACCATCTATGTTCATTGTATGAAGAGCAGAAGCTCCACAACGAAATTTGCACAACACAACGAAATTAGTCCTATGCATTGTGTTGTGGCGATTCTGTTGTTACAACACAATGGAAACAAGCCACAACACAACGAAATTAGCACATGAAAAATTTGTACTATGCGTTGTCCCACTGTACTACATTCATGTAAAAGGTGAAAAAAAAAAAAAAAAAAAATCTAGGCCTAATCCACACAAGGGGTTCCGCTCAGGCGCTATCACATATGATTAACATTCATGTGATGTTGTGAATGAAACTGATGAATCCCTCTCATTTAATTACCCATTTCTTAACAGGGTCTATGACCCAATTTCATTACCTTCATTCTGAATGTTTGTGTACGTGAGGTAATGTTGTTAGCTGAGCACTGTGTGAATAGTGAAGGTCAAACATTAACTACTGTGAGGCCATGGTCTTGACCTCTGAATAAATATTGAAACAAAGCAGTGTTATATGCTTGTTGATTTAACCATCCCTTCAATCAAGGCCTTTATAGAACAGGTAATATTCATATTTATTCACTTCGATTAAAAAAACAAACAGGTACAGTAGACTGTAAGGAGATCTTCTGAGTGCATCATGACCATTGTGGACACACAAATATATTTAATCATAGCCTTCACCTGTGTTTCGCTCTACTGAAGCTGTCCTTTGTTCAACTATTGGTTTAAGCATGTGCATGTGTAGTCAGCATAAACTTTTTTGACCCTAGACATTTAGGATTTAATTAATGTCAATAACAGGGTCATGCTTTCTTGATCACCCCAACAAAACCCCCAGATGAAACAGTCCAGTACAACCAACGATTTTATTATTGCTTTTGCAAAAATTCTCTCATGCTCATCAGGGATGCATTTATTTGGTCAAAAATAGTTTTAAAACATTATTTAAAAACATAATTACAATTTAAAAAAACTTTCTATATATATATATATATATATATATATATATATATATATATATATATATATCAAAAAAGTAGTTTTTTTCTGTGATGGCAAAGCTGTCATCCTTCAGAAATGTGCTGCTCAAGAAAGGTTTATTATTATTATCAATGTTGATAAAGGTTGTGCTCCTTAACATTTTTATGAAACTGTGAAACATTTTCTTCTCGGGATTCTCTGTCAAATAAATGTTGCTCGTCTAAACTGACATACATTTTTTGTAACATTATTAATGTCTTTGCTGTCACTTTTGATCAAGTATGAAGTATAAATAATAAATAAATGCATTCAGTTTAAAAACATAACTACCAGCACTTGCTAACTAAGCCATGCTAACCAGCCAGTGTTATAGAGTTTTCCTGTAAAAAGAAGGGAATTCTAGATAAACAAATGTAGTAAATGTGCGTTGTGGATATTTATGTTAAATAAGATCCTATAAATGATAAGATTAGCTAGGAAGTGGGACACTAATCTAGCTAAACTTGCACCCTTGTGCATGCTCTGTTAATAATGAAAGAGGGTTAATGAGGTGGTCAATACACACACAGTTTACAACCTTTAAAACAAGTAAAAAAGTAAATAATACTGTACATAAGATGTCATCTACTGTAATATTCACACTTGAGTTTCACTTGTGTGTTAAACAAGTACCTTTAGACAGGATAGCGATGAAATGTATGGGTGTGTTTGTGTGTGTGAGAGAGAGAAACAATTCATAATGATAAACAGACAACTCAGACAGCTCATGTGTGAAAAACAGATGAACAAGTTTCTGTCCCTCTCCCCTCCTCTCCCTTGTAAGATGACAGGTCACTCTGTAATGAGTTTGGTAAAGATTTTTTAGATCAATGTTCCAATCAGTCTCCCATAGCTGGAGGCCCTTGATTCACACAGCACTGTCAACCCCACAGTCAATAGACAGAATGCGTAATTGATCGCAGAGACAGATGTGTATCTGTGTGTGTTTGTACCTGTGTGTGATAGAGTGAGGATGAATCTTTGTTATTAAACACAGATTAACAACACAAATAGAGAAAATCGGCATTCACTGCTGTGAAGTTTTAGCAATGATTCACAAGTTGAAGTGATGAAATCAAATCTTTCTTTTGCTTCTATGGCATAGTTAAGGGCCAAACAAGTCCAGCTTGACTTTCTGCCATGTTGCTAACTCTGTCATTAGAGATTCTGAAAATACCTTTTATACTGAGGTATATATATTGGTTTGAGACTTAATATATTATGAAAATATTATTTAAAATCTAGGTAACACTTTACTTAAAGCCTTTATGTACAATGTTTTAAAAAATAGTTTTAATGCCTTGTAATGCACTTTAAAATGCATTGTACAATCTCATGAATAATTGTAACCACAGTTAATACATTATAACACTTATTAATTCATTGTTACACTATGCATTTCAAATTTGGTTATAATTATTTACTACAAGATATAATGTAATTAAATTCCCTTTAATAAACTTTTATAATGCATTATACATAGGTTTTAAGTAAAGTGTTACCAAAATATATTATGGTTTACAAAAAATATTAAGCTGTTTTCAACATTGTTTATATTAATAAATGCTTCCTGAGCAAATCAGCATATTAGAGTGATTTCTGAGGGAACATGTGACACTGAAGACTGGAGTAATAGCTGCTGAAAATTCAGCTTTGCCATCACATGAATAAATAAAATTTAAAACATTAATATAGAAAACAGTTATCTTAAATGGTAATAATATTTCACAATATTACGATCTCATACTTTTTGATCAAATAAATGCATATCATTTTTATTTTAGGGGGTGGGGAATGTGCAGCAAAAAATGAAGAAGAACAAACCCTAACAGTTACTCGAACTGCAACATAAGACTCCTCATCCTGCCCATTTACTAGTGATTTCTGTAAAAACATTACCATTGTTTGGGATCTCTGTTAGACTTCTCAGAGGGGTCGAGTACATTGCTTCTCCAGTCCAGCTCTCATGTCCTGCAGGAGCATCGGATACTCCAGCAGAGCTCTGTCTGTGGTTGGATCGTGCCAGGAGTGAATTGAGACTGTTCTGAGCACTGGGAGAATCCGAGTATCCTGAGTGCAGGTGGACAGTCTGATGATGACGGTGTGGATGGTGTTGAAGATGAATGTGCCTGTTGTTCATGGAGGGAGACATAAATGCTGCCTCATTCACAAAAATGGATCCACGCTCGTCCTGACCACTCAGGTGATGGTGACCCGCATCCTGAAAGACAGATATGTACATCACTAACATATTACTACAATATACAAATACAACTTATTTATAAACAACGCAATTATGGTACATACTCCTGCACCTCATTCAAGTTATATAATGCCCAGATTTATGACTTCTAGCAAAGGTGTGTTTAGCAGCTTCAGATTATGTGTTATGACACACAACTTTGACCACACCTTTTAAAGCCATGATATAGAACATAAAGTAGTAGTACATTTACATAATCTGTTTAATCCTAAGAATTAGTTTGTAAAACAATAACAAGTAATGATAAAGAGAAGAAATATTGTTGAACATTTTGGGGAAAAAAATATCAAAATTTAATGTATCTAAAATTAAATTATAATGTAATCAGGAAACATTACAAAAAAAAAAAAAAAAAAATTAAGTCCTCTGCAATTTTAGTCAGCCATTATGTTGAAGTAAGTTTTAATTTCCATCTTACCTCTTTTAACACAAACTGTATTATTTTTAATTACCTCCACATGACATCATCTGGTCATTCAAATGCCTTTTCTTGTTTTCCCATAGTTTTATTCAGTGTGTTCTTCATTTTATCATTTAGAAACAGCTGTTTCACTTTAGAAAACTGAAAGCAGAGCCAGTATGATGCTGTTTTTCCATCAGACATCATATCCACCTCTTCACCCATTTTCCTGAGATTTCCTCATTCATTCAGTTGGTTGGTTACATGTGTGAATTAAAGGCCAGACTAAATCATTGACCCAAGCTCAAAATCACTGTTCTGTGCTAATCAGCCCCCACAAAGAATACCATAAATAAAACTTGGCCTGAGGCGGTTCATGTGTGTGGGAGCATCTTAAAGGCAAACACAGAAATATATTCCCCAAAAGGTCAAAGCTTAGATGGTGGATACACTCTCACAAGCTATTTAAAGTTGTGGTTTTATGAATGCCATTATGAGGGGGAATCCACGCAATAGCAATAAAAGGCTTTGGAAAAGATTTTACCTCTCCAATTGTTGCTGTATTTATAAAATATCTAAATGGAGAGTGTTGCTACAACCAGACTCCAAACAGCACTGTAAATTAAAGCATCCTGATACAAATGGTTTTTCACATACTGTACAACATTGGTGAGACAAAATTGCTATTGGTTTTCAAAAGATGTCTCTATTTGAATGTATTTTTTATTGTGATTTATTCCCGTGATGACAAAATTCTTCATTACTCCAGTCTTCAGTTCAGAAAACATTCTTATATGCTGATTTGGTGCTTTACATTTTTTTTTTAAATAAAAAGGCTATCAATGTTGAAAGCAGTTGTGCTGCTTAATTTAAAAAAATATATTTAATTTGAACTTGTTGAAAATAAAATAAATAGCTTGCCACTGTAAAAATTGCACTGTTTTGAAAACAGATGAACTACGGTCACACCAGTGAACAATGTAGTCAAGTAGTTACTCCCCAATGCGGTGTTTTATATCTAGTGAAGACACTCCAGAGCAGTTAGCCATCAGAGGGACGCTATTGGCCTACATCTCGCCCTTGCACTCATCCTCTTTCTGATCATTCTAATCAAACCTCACAAACAAATTAAATATCACTTCCCTGACCTGCAGAATGAAGCACAGAGTTGTTTTTAATTATTTTGCTTTGGTTGGGGCTTTTCAATTATCATTAATCATTAGCTTGTTTATTAGCACACAGACAAGAGGCTGAAACTAAGACCGCCTCACACGGCCTTAGACTGATGAGCCATGAATTGCTCTCTTTATCCCAGGTAATGAATCAGAGGCTTAGCTGTGTGTGAAAAACAGACGCTTGACCGCAACTGAATCCTGTGTACAAGAGGTCGAAGGAAAGAAATGTTTTCTTCCTGGTTTGACTCTGCCTGAAAAAACAACAGCATTGGCTGTGGACCTTATAAATTCTGTTGTGTTTGGGTTTTCTGCCAGAGACGTATTTATTTGTCATGGCATGTTTGTAAGGACTGGTCACTAAATTTAATCCAATAATCCAAAACACTGTTCACCCCAAAGACAAGAAGAGAGAAAGAGAGAACATGCACACTTAGAAACAATAAGAGCAACCTGAAGAAACAGGGATGCTCATTACCACTCATTTTCATTTAGATTTTTTTTAAATAAAGAAATAATTAACTTCATTCAGCAAGAATGCATTACACTGATCAAACAAGAAGGTAAAAATATATCAAGGTTTCCACAAAAATATTAAGCAGCACAAATGTTTATAAACATTGATAATAATAATTGAACAGCAATAATTGAGCAGCAAATCCGAATATTGGAATGATTTCTGAAAGGCCATTTGACACTGAAGACTGGAGTAATGGCTGCTAAAAATTCAGCTTGGTCATAATAGGAATATATTAAATTAGAAGAAATTTAAATCCTAATAATTTCACGTTACTTTTTTACTGTATTTTTGATTAAATAAATGCAGCCTTGGTGAGGATTTTTTTTTAAATCTTATTTTTGAATGGTAGTGTATATAATATTTTAATTTAGAAGAGAGACAAAAGAGTTAGAAAGACCGAAAGATAGAGAAGAATGCAAAACAGTTAAAATATGTAAGGAACAAAAAGAAAAACAAAAACAAAATGAGACAGAAGGGGATTACAAGCAAAAAAGCAGATGGGATCAATAAAAAAACCCTGAAAATATATAGCTTCTCCTTCCTTGAATTCATAACTGACAGTTTGGTTCCATCTTCAAAGTCATATGAGAGCGGATTTGGGAGAGCTTTCCTCTGACATCACTACCTGGGTGTTTTGGCAACAGAGTAAAGGAGGGATGAGGAAAGAGCAGAGGAGCAAAGAAATATTTCAGTGTTGAGAAGACAGCTGCATCTCCAGACTCACACTGTGCACAAAGGCTTTTATGACATACCCACAGCTCACAGCTATAGCTTTTAGGAAAATTTCAAACATACACAAACAGCTATGGAGAACATGCATATACATGCGTATGAACAAACAGGAAGAAACTACAAAGTCCCAAAAGCAACAAAAGCAAGATTCCTTACATATTACTCTAAATAAACTAATAAAACTACTTTATTCAATTTCTCACTAATATATATAACTCAAATCCATAAATATGTACTTTTAAATAGATGGTGTAGTCTGCGCCAGTTTAAATCATTGTACAATAACATAGAAGGCTAACTGCTGATGTATAAACTGACCAATCAAAAAATAAATATACAAATGACAACAATTTTCTTTCAAAAACGAGGCTAAAAAGGGAAAAAGGAGAACTAAAAATGAGAACTGTCTCCTTACAGATAAATGAGCAATCTTAACTAATGCATTCATTAGAGGTTGTTTCTAAAAACCATAGATTGCACTCTATGATTTGATACAATCATTTTACATTAAGTGGTTGGCTGGTGTTCAAAAAATGATCATTGTTAAAACTACAGTACACAATAAATAAATTTTTGTTTCAATTTTAGTTTAAATGAACAAAATACTACTATTCAGCCAGTAAATACAAAAATCTGTTTAAAATTACATTCTTGTCCCACCCCGATTTATTACTGGCTACAAAAATGATTATTTTTCAGAGCTTTATGTTTGAATTTAAAGGGGTGTTATTATGCTTTTTCACTTTTTCAACTTTAGTTAGTCTGAAATGTTGCTGTTTGAGCATAAAAAAGATCCGCAAAGTTACAAAGCTCAAATTCCAATCCAAAAGGAGATATTTTATTTAACAGAAAAAATAACTTTTCAAAAACTACAACGAACGACTCGTTTAGACTACAACGCATATTTTCCGGGATTTGTGATATCACAAAGATCGACGAATGGGACGAGACCTGGTTGAGATGCACTAGAGAAGGCAACGAGTGTTATCACTATGTCGGAGACACGCTAGTGTTCCCAAGGCAGACAAGCTTAGAGCGGTTACAATCATCCGGGTTTAAATTGATTTTGACGCAATATTTAAACTGAAGCTCACAGCACTATGATAAGGGGCTTGACATTTCCTGACCAGGCGCCGAGTGCTTTCAATCACAACACACACTGGCCCAGCTAACCAATCACAACACAGACTGGCGCAGCTAATCAATCACAGCGCATTTCGTATTTCAGAAGGCGGGCCTTCATTTAGTGCAGGACTATTCCAGCCGTTCATGCCAGACTGGAGAGAGAGGTGTTGTAATAACATAAAATACATGGAAAATATATGTTTTTCGAACAACCTAGTATGAGAGCCTGTTCTAGTACACCCCCAAAACAAAATCAAGACCTTATAAAAGAGCATAATAGGACCCCTTTAATGGCAAAAATTTAAAGTTTTTGTCATTCCACTTTGCATTTTCACAGTTAAACACAAGTAAACCTCAAACGATCATATTAATTTGCTCATAAGAGAAGTGCCAAAGCACAACTGATATAAAGCAAGTAACATATAATTTTATGATTCAACCACAAATACCATAGGGATGTAACGATTCACTCAACTCACGATTCAGTTCGATTCATGATTTTGATTTTACGATTCGATTCAATTCACTTTTTATTTTATTTTTTTTTTACAAAATTTGATTTAAGACAAATTATAAATTAAATATGTCGACACAGGATCCTTTTATTATTTCTTGGACAAAATGCTGCACATATAGCGCTGCACTTATGAACTTTAATATGCATTATACAGAGGCAAGATGAAAAGAAAAAATAACATCTGAACTTTTCTAAAGAAAGTAAATTCCCCTCAGACATACATTCATATAAAATCCTACACCTAAATGAATCGATTTTTTTTAGCATCTCAACTGCTTTGAATCATCATATATTTGAATTGATTTTCAACCAGCTCGCAGCTAATCGTTACATCCCTAGATACCTGTCATCTATGTAATAAGCATTTATCAACAAAAAAGAAACCTACAACAATCTTTCATTGTTACTATGTAAGATGAGCAGGTTTGAGCAATGTTAAAGTCAGCATGAAATGGAAATTGCAATCATTTTTTCTTCCCTACTGTAAGGTAGGCTTCTCGAGCAAAGAAAAAAAATGTAGGGCGGGATTTGATTTTGTTTATCACAAAGTCCCTCCTTCTGACAAGTGCAGTCTGCTCTGATTGGCCAGCTGACCAAGTGCATTGTGATTGGCCGAACACTGCAAGCACTCGTCGGAAATGTAACGCCCCTTTCCATAATCGCAAGCAGACAGAGTGATGAAGCTTGTATGTGTTTGCAGTACACAAGTTACAGACGGTTAAGACTGCTAACTCCACTGTGTGACCCTGTCTCTCTCACTCTCTCTCTCTCTCACACACACACACACATACGCTCACACACACGGCGTGCAAAACTCTGCATTTGAACAGTCAATAGCAAATATTTTAATAACAAAACATACTTACAGTAGCTGATTCAGGAGTGCCAGATTGTCATAGCAAAGTCTGAATTACCTCTTCACCGAGGTTCATGAAACGGTCGTCCATAAAATGCGATGCTGTTCTGTTGTAAGTAATCTTAAAGCTTTCTAAATGCATCTACTTTTGGAAGGCCAAATAAAGTCATTTTGCTTTCGCCTAGATACACACAGCATCTCCCTGACACTAACTGCGATTACTGAAACCTTTCTTTGCGTGAACAAATATTTTAACATAGTGACGTAGATATGTTGTTTGAATGAGCCATTTTAGGGGGGCAGAGTCTTAACTTTGATAAAGAATATTTCTTTGAATTTGAGACTTTTGTCTTTGCAACTTTCGACTTTACAGATCTTCTTCATGCACCAAGGGCTTGTTACACTCCAAAAAGAAATTGAAATCACATCATATGACCCCTTTAATTGTTTCGTGTGAGTGACATATTGCAGGAGGGGAGGGACTGAAATTTGTCTGGTCATTAGACACCCTTTTTTTAAAAAATAAAATAAAATGCTGTACACTGATAAATGATTTATAATAAACACAGTAATATTCCATACACTGTAAGAATTGCCAGTTTAGATTTCATGGTGACTTTAATTTTCACATCACATAGACCACCACTGAATCCCACACATTCCCATCCACTCACTGATCATCACCTGTGTCTGCTGTCCATCCAATGGTATGACCATAGCTGGCAGGTTCTGCTGGTAGCCCTGCTTTAAACTCTCCAACAGCCTCCGCTGAGCATCCAGCTTCTCCTTCTCCTTTTCCACAGCCCTCTGGCCTTCTCGCAGCCTCTCCAGGCTTTGCTGGTACTCCTGTAGCTGCTCTTGGAGCTCCTGTCGCTCGCTCTGCAGCCTCCCCTCCTCTAGGTGGCACACCTGCTCCCTCTGCTCCAGTGAAGCCTCCACCTCAGACTGTTGAAGCTGTCGCACCTGGCACTCACGTTCCCACTGCTGCCTCTCTCGTACCAGTGTGCCCCGTAGACGGGCCACATCCACCAGCTCCTCTCGTCGGCGCTCCGCCTCCCGCTGGCGCTCCTGCTCCTGCAGGGTCTGGTTGCTGCGAGTGATGGGCAGTGGGCGGGAGTGTGGGTGAGGGGAGGGGCTTGATAACAGGAGGAGGAGGAGCCTCTGGACTTCATAGCAACTGTCTTGGATGGTGACTGCGGCCTATTTACAAAAAGAAAGGGTGATTAAAGAATTAGTTCACTTCCTGATTAAAATACTCACCCCCATGTCTTCCAAGATGTTCATGTCTTTCTTTCTTTCTTTTCTTAACTTTTAAATGGTAGTGTATTGTATATGTCTCAACTTACAAAAGTCCTGTGTATGGGGTGTAGCGATACACGTATTCGTACTGAACTGTTCGATTTGTTGGACTAATCCTATTACATTTGGAAATTAAAAGAGCTTAAAGTGCGTGAAAAATAATGTTCTCCAGGCCACTGCGCTCAACAAGGCAGCCCAAAAGACATAACAGGCAACGTGCCGTCTTGCCCTGAGGTAACCTCCCGTGCTGGGGTGTGTCGAAAGACGAGGATCTTGTATCATTGTATTAATGTAGCCCTGTTACATTCTTATTATTTTTATTAGGCCTATTATTATTATGAAGTTACTTTTATAAAATTTCAATTAAATTAAAATTACAATTAATTTGCTCCGCAAATATTACCGTGCTGCAAGGATAACAAAAGATAAGGCTATTTGCTCCTCAATTAAAATGTTTGAAAAAAGGTATTTTAAACAGGTCTATTATACAATTAATCATAGTTCTATAATTCAAATATTAACACTGCAGTCATCAACAAAAATCTATGAAATAAAAAGATAAAGTAAAAAAAATACAAATAAAGTTTAGCCTATTTAGAGCGCCGACTTTCAAAAACAACCTGTTTAACACCAAATACGTTTCTTCTCTTTTTTTTTTTCCATTATGTACGGGGCACAAGAGAAATATTAGGGGAATAAATCAAAACAGTTGGCTATATACCATTATCAGCATATGTTGAAGTAGATTCACTTCTCGTCGTCATCTGAGAGATTATGCGGTATCAGATGGCGAAAGCTCCATCATTACTCCGTCATTACGCTTTTCTTTCACTTTCTAGTGATATCCATTGGCTCGCATTCATGGTTTAAACATAAATATTTCCAACATTGCGACGAAAGCAATTACCCAACTAAACACAACTAAATATCTTGTGAAAATAGTCTCTTAGACTCAGTTTGGCTCAACTATGCTCAGGTTCAGATTCATGCTCAGAGAAAGCTGACTGTGAAAACTGTTATCATAGGGCTGGGTGATAATTCAATAATGGTAATTATCGTGATATAATTTTCCTCAATAAAACGATATGAAGAGTTTGATAAATGTACAATATAATGCTTATGCGCCAAAAGCAGAACGAAACAGCGCAACTCATTTGAATCATGCCACACGGACCGTTTATCCGCTCGGATCAAAGTTCAAACTGCTGCGTGGCGCAAGCTCACTAGAGCAGATGTGTTTACTCAGTTACGCGAGCATTAAAGGGATACTCCACTCCACAATGAAAATTTTGTCATTGAACCACTGATGGCAGATGGACTATTCTAACAATGCTTTTCATACTTTCCTGGACCTTGACAGTGTTACTTATTTGGCAGTCTATGTGACAGTCTCAAGCCTACCGGTTTTTATCCAAAATATCTGAACTTGTGTTCCGAAGACGAACAAAGCTTTTATAGGTATGGAACGACATGGGAATAATGACAAAATTTTCATTTTGGGATGGAGTATCCCTTTAAAAAATAAATAAATACATATATAAATAAAAATTTGGTCAGAATAAATTTAACCATATAAAACTGAGGTTGCTACAATTTTTACAGATGTTACTGATTTTGATAATTAACAAAAATTTACCTCTGCATCCTGACTCAAGCTACTAATCAAATGTGCATTTCTAAGAGAGAAAAAGTGATGATGAGATTATTATTAATATTATCAGGCAACCCAAACCTGTTTCTTGATTTGAAACAATATCACTCATTAGAACTTGCAGAAACTAAGAAATGATTATTTTTAGATATTTTGTTCAAGGTGCTGTATGTAAGATTTGGACTCTACTAAAGCATAAAAATACCATAATATGTTTGCAGATATTTAAGAAACATGCTAAGTTAACATACTTATTTATCTAAAAACTATACTACAGTCAGTTATTCTCCTTTGAAAACGTGCATTCCGGGCTGGAATGTCAGTCTCTGTTTTGTTTTGTTATAAAATGTGAGTTCTAGTTTGGAAAGTTGTGTTTTGGGACCCAGGGTTGCCAGTTGGCTGAAAACACAGCGTATTTAATTTCATTCATCGTCAATTGTTTGTGTCGTCAATCTGGCAACCTGCATGTGCCTCAAGTCTGAGGAGGAGGGGCCTGGTGAAAAACCCCTCTCCAATATTTTGAATTCGGCCTGCAATACCTAGTTCAACCACTCGCTGTCAATCCTACATACAGCACCTTTAAGGAAAATTAATGGCCTGATTTCTACAACTTTCACTTTTGTTAATAATTATGGTGTTAAACTTGAAAGAAATAAAGATTTGACATTTATCATAATAATTATCAGTATCGACTGATATGAAAAAAAATATTGTTATAATTTTTTTGGCCATATCACCCAGCCCTATGTAATCATATTTTAAAAAAAACTAAGAAAATATGTCACTTATGTTCAGTTTAATGCATCTTTTATAAAAGCCTGAAGCAAGTCATGTCTTGTGTTTATGTGTGCCTGACGTAAGGTCTGTCCACTATAATTATTCTTTCAGTTGGTATGTGGTTGTGTGACATGAGCTCACCTGTAGACTGTATAGCAGCTGAGTCAAGCTCTGCACACTCTGACTCACCTACATTAGGACAACAAACAAATTATGAGCAACAGAAAATAAAGAACTCTAAATCAAAACAAGGAGTCTACTCCAACGAATGTCTCTTCTTCCTGGAAAGAATACAGAATAGCTGTGTGCACTATAGCAATATGTTTGTTCTATTGTAAACAAACAACAGGTATTTCATTTACATTTTTTGTCAGACATCTGCTTCCTGGAGCACATTTTACAAAACTGCAAACACTGGGTTAACTTCAGCAGAAATTCCAAAAAATGCATTATCTGTTTATTCAAACACCATTTGGTTCTTTATCTACAAAGTCAACAGACAGCACAGGAAACAGAGGGCGGTGACCCTAAGTTAAAGAAAACAGCCTTTCAGCCAGGTAGGTTTATAAATGAGCAAGGCAAAGTGTTCACTCAAGGATGCTTGAGTAATGTGGGGGGACACGTTAAGACACCAGTACTGATAACTTCCCACAAGGTGAGAGGATGAGAAAAAAATGGCTGTTAATGGTTGTTATACCCCTACATTCACCTTATCTTGAGTTGCATAGTTTCCTGTGTTATTAAACGTTTTGTTGGATTGAATATTACTTTTATATAAGAGAGAACCAATAATATTATTGCACTTTAGGTGTTCATGTGAATTCAACACAAAACAAGTCTGCCCTCTTACGGCAAGATTTATGTCCCGTCTATACGAACATTAAGTTTACAGCACCACCTAGTGGACACACAATTATGTCTGTTATTGCTTATGTAGAACAGGATCAATTTCGCTAAAATCTGTAACTAAACAGAATACAAATACTGATTAATATTAATGATAATCTAAACCTTTAAACCCCAAATAAATGTCGAAAAGAAATGCAATTTATTTAACATCCAGTAAAACAAGAATCCTTTGTTTTGTAGCAATAAAATGTAAATACCTTTTAAATATTGATGATCTCCTTTCATGACCTTGTGCTCATGTCAGCAGCACACAAAACCTTATCAGCATGACGTACTGTGCAGTGCACCGCAAAGACGGCATCGACAGCAGAAAAGAGATCCAAGAAAATGAAAGCCTAATTCTTCGCTTTTATATTTAATGAAATGGGACCCTTGAGGCAGTGAAATGGACTCCTCTTATTTTAAGCTCATTAATACTTAGTAACATAAAGAATGAGATGTGATAGTGGAAGAAGAATGTGAATTATTCATGCAGGGCGACTGTACCTCTCATGCTGAACACAGCCTTTTTGGTAAGGCTGCAATTTAAATCACTTATAATGGAAAATATTAAATATTTCCTACCCATATTAGTATATTTCTATTAGTAATCATGCTGTGACATTCTACTACCACAATTCATCTTCTAGTAGTAATCCCGTGTGCAGATAATGGATGTTTAAGTGCTGTTTACGAGAACACATTTACCTTTAGGTGTATATTGTGGTCAGCATCTGAGCTGTGATTAAAGGCCTGTGTTTCTAAGCCTTCCTCTCCTCTCCACTCTTCCTCATCCCTCTGGACGGGGTCCATCAGTGGACTCTGGTTCTCAGGGGGTAGAGGGGAGGAGGGAGAGCTAGGCTCAGGTTGGGTCTGCTCTTCTGGACAAGACGGGACAGCGGCAGTAGAAGCACAGTGAGAAGATAGGGCTGCTTTCAGGTTCTCCGCTAATGAGGAGAGAGAGACAGCAGGATTACTATGCATGCAGTTATGTGTATTGTGGTACACAAAAAACTGGTAGTTTTGTTAAAAAGTACTGTAAAAAGTGCCTCTTGAAGCATGTTGTGTCTATAAATATTTGAGGGTGAATATATCCATATGCATGCATACATACACTACCGTTCAAATGTTTGAAGTCTGTAAAATATTTTTAATGTCCCTTATGCTCACCAAGGCTGCATTTATTTGATCAAACATACAGTAAATACTAATAGTAAATATATTACTACAATTTAAAGTAAATGTTTTCTAGTTTAATATATTTTATTTAATTATTATTTTTATTATGGTTTTGCAGACATGAAGAACAAACATCAAACAGACCCTTCATATAACAACAATCTGTGCAATGAGTAAAATGAAGCACCAAAATATGACAAAAAAGGAGAATGACGGTATACAAGACCATATATCCTACAAAAAGTAATTACAATAATAATAATAGTAAAAAAGATGGCTACCAATCTAAAATAAATGAATACATCCTTAGTCCTTGTAACTCATCAAAAAAGTAAAAACTGGTTCCCACATTTTGTCAAATTTTTCAGAGTTCCCAGAAAAGTTGTATCTGATTCTTTCCAGATGTAAAGTAGAAGTTAGTCCAGTTAACCAGTCAGAAAAGAGAGGCCTTACAGTTTTTCTTCCACAAAAGCAGAATAACTTTCTTGGCTCCAATCATACCATATTGGACAGGTAACCGTAACTTCGGGCTGAGAGACTCAGCATTGGGTCCTGGTTTAATATATTTTAAATGTAAATTAAGCCTGTGATGGCAAAGCTGTTTTCAGTGTCCATGATCCTAAAGAAATGATTCCAATATGCTGATTTGGTGGGTAATAAACTTTTATTATTATACAACAACTATTATTATAAGTGGATTCTCACCCTCTTTAAGAGCAGCACTGAGCAGTACTCCAGCCTGAGGGATGTCTTCAGTGCTGGGCCGCACCAGCAGTCTGGGCTCTGGTCCTGTCTCACGTCGTCCAGCCATGACTGACAGCTCGGCATAGATGTGTAGCTTCTCCTCCAGATTGGCACAGATGAGGTTATCGTGGCCACACAAAGACTCTGTGAAGAAGGAGGTTGGTTGTCATGTTCAAAAAAAATATTATTCTTTAGCTGACACAAATAGTTTAGGAAACTACACCACTCATTGACCACTATTCAACTGTGTATTCTAATGAAGTAATAAAAGCAACATACAAATCTTGTGTATTTCATTACATTATTAGATATTTTAACAGTAACTGATTATACTGTCAGTGTAGGCACTGACAAGTCCACTTCATGCTATAAGAGTTCTCCAAATATACTTTAGTAAAGGCTAGGAAATGTGTGCATTCTTGAGGTGTTATTAGCCAATCACTATATCAATGTAATTTTCTTGCATATCCACAGTAATGGCCTGCACCGCAGATGAAAGATGAACGGTGGTGCAAATGGATAGATATTTCTTGTTATTATTAATTTCAGCTATTATAAACTATTATCCATCGGTTCAGCCTGTCTGGTTGGTTGTACCTTGTATCCTGTGGATCTTTTGGACCTTTGCTTCCGTGACTCTCCTTTCCTCTTCTGACTCACTTGTAGTTTCATCCTCCTCCTCAGGACAATAGCAAAACAAATGCAACTTAAAATTCGTTCAATCACACACACACTAATTTGTTTCCCGCTCAACTGCCCTTATAGATAAGAATTGAGTATGACATGTTCCCTTCCTTGTCACTACACACCTCTCCACAGCCTCTCTGATGAGTCGCATCCAAGCATTGCGTTCATCTTTAGAAGCAGCGTGTACCTCATACATCTCAGGCCCAGCTGAAGACGCACTGATCAGAAACATGCCTCTCTCCTCATTGGCCACCTCACGCACTATCAGCTTCTGGAGAGAGATCACTGGAGGCTTCTGGTCCTGGGAAAGTAAGAGAATAACTATTTGAACAAAAACAAACTATTATACACCCAACACTTATTTAACAAAAAATCTAACTAAATCAAATGTAGGCTATTCCTAGCAAAAGTTTGGTGTCATTAAGTTAAGTTATAATGCCTTTACAATCTTTTGAATCCTAAAAAAAAAAAAGAAAAAAAAAGTGTATAATGGTTTTTGCAGCACAACTGATTATGAACATTGAAAATACTAAGAAATGGTTCTTGAGTAAATAAGGATATTAGAAAGATTTCTGAAGGATCATGTGACACTGAAGACTGAAGTAATGGCTGCTGAAAATTCATACATAAAATATTTAAAAATATTACAATAGAACACCGTTATTTGAAATCAAATAAATGCAACCTTGTTGAGTATATAAAACTTCTTAAAAAAACATTTTAAAAATATTACTAACCCAAACTTTTGAACTGTAATGTATGCTTTATGAAGATGAAAATGCATAGTAATCTCAAAAACCAACCACAGCAGCAAAGATGTATTTCTGATCTTTCTCCTGAAGGAATACCAATGAATCAGACAGCAAAAACGCAAGAACATCTGTGGATGACCAGAACAATCAAATAATGTAACCAGATCTTTCATCTACCTATCCATCCTATGTCCTTTCTACTGATTACGGAGTAATATATTGTGAAAATTCATTTTCTCACCTTTCAGTCTTCCTGTGGCCGTCTTCCAGAGCAGCGGTCCCTGGTGCAGCAGAGCCCTGCCACTGGTGATGTCCTGCTTGCGGAAGGTGTAACCGCTCTTGAGTTTAGTCGAGCACTTGTTCTCCATGCGGCCCAGGACCTCACTCAGCTTCTGGTTCTGCTCATACTGACTCACGCGTTGGTCCACAGCGGAGATCAGCTCTCGGATCAGGACTAGTGCACGAGACAGGTCAGCATGCTCTTCGGTGCCCTCTGAAACAAAGAACAAGATAAACTGAGTCTAAACTAATGTGTATATGTTTGGGTTTGGATGTGATTATGTGTGTATGTACAGTAAGTACTGTGGGTGAGGAAAATACCCTCTGTATAATGCAGTATTCTCTCCAGGAGGACGGGATACTTTGTAATTCGCTGGGTCACTAACAAAATGCATTCTGGGATTTCTCTCCTCTTTACCAACAAGTTGCTACTCTGTTGCTGTGGAACCAAAAAGATCAGATTAGCTGAAATTCAGTGCTGCCAAAAGCATCCATGATACATTAATACGTGACTGATACAATCATTGAGTGATTTGGCTCTCACTTTGATGAAGAGCTGAAATCTCTTATTCTGCTGCTGAAGCTCTTTGAAGTAGCTGACCGCGTCTGTGTGACGACTGCAAAACTCGCCATACACCTGCTTCATCTTCTCTGCATTCTCCTGGGAGAACTACAATGAACACAGACACACCTATGATGTACTGTACTCTATATATACATAATACCGATACCAATAACAGGTGTGGATGGAGCTAGAGCTCTAGAGCTGTGGTGACAGGCATAGTTTCATGTTAGTGTGACATGCTAGTTAATTTCTTCAACAATGCTTCATACTCTGATAATTAAGTAGTCAGTTATGTCGTTGTATTGGAAATGCTATCCAGACCTGTTTTGTTAACTGCCTCAACTGATTCATTGAAAAATTTTGACTCATTATTGAATTATTCTTGGAATGGGCATTGTAGCTTTTCTCTTGAACCTTCTAAATGGTCCAAATGGATGAACTGCTTAGTCATGGTTATGACATAATAACTACCTTGTAATTAGGTTTCACTTGTTCAAATTAGTTAACTACATTAGTTAATATGAACTACAATAAAAAATTATAAAATATTTAATGTTAATTTCAGCACCTGAGCTAACATGAACTAAGAACAAACAGTTACATTAACAAACATTGAAAAAGATGAACAAATATTGTAGCAAATGTATTGCTCATTGCTAGTAAATGCATTAACTAAAATTTAATAAACACAAACTTATAATAATTCACAAATGCAAACTGATCAATTTAACTGTAACACTTTACAATAAGTTATAACTTTTTGTAAAGTGTTACAATTAAATTGATAAGGACACTGATTTTGAATTTTGTACTCATACTAGGGGTTGCACGACTACTGATTTCTGCTAGTCGATTACTTGTTTAAAGAATACTCGAGTTACTCGACTACTCGTGGTTCATGCTACTGTAAATGAATAGACATTAAACGTTTATTAATTAACTAATTAATTAATAGCCTAATGCAACAATTACATAACATACGTCAAAACTTAATAATTATGACATTACATATTTTAATGTTCATGTAACCAGTATTTGTATCTGTAACAAATTATTAGTATCTGCTTTCGGATAAAACCATGTGTCGTACAGTTACTTGATAAGACCGTTATGACTATCTTTTTTTCCCCATAGTTATCACTGAACAAATATGCTGCGTTAAAGTAAATAATTATTCATTTCAAAAAATAACTAATCATATAAGCAGAGACGTCATGACAAACGTCTAATGATCATTTGAACACGACTGAATGAATTCAAAGCGCACATTTTCATTATGCAGAATTCTCTAAGCGAGTCTTTTTGAACTTACTAAACAAATGTGCGTGTGCCACGCAAACCAGCAAAAGATAAAGAAGCAAACATAGAAAATCTATCTGCATCTAAGTTGATTATTAGCCTACTTTTAAGAAAGAGAACTGGCTTGGTTTTTGAGAGACTGACACGCAAACGCGGCTGTTTGATTGGTGAGCGCGCTGTTTATTCCATTCATTCATGTATCATTTCGTAGCCTATGGTTTAAATCATTGCCTTTTAAATATATACAAATAATAGACCGTGTATGATGTATTATTATAGGTGATATTACTCTTGCCAAGCTCTGATTTCTGAGAGATGCACGGAGAGGCAACATCAATGCGGTGTTTGATTTATACTCTTTTCGTTCATAAAGTTTATATTCATTCACTTCACACACTCATTATTGCGTGACTTTAGAGGTCTGTGTATAATATTGGGCTGATCCCCTGGCTCAACCGTTATCTAGCAAACACCAGAGTGTGCCAGCCTCAGCCGAATATTCAGGCAGAATTATTCCTTATCCGTTATTCGTTTTTTAAGCCATTATCCGCGCCATTTCGGCTTCGGGCACACCCCTAATTATTAAATAACATATTTTAATTTTACATGTAACATAGAGAAAGTGATAGAAAGTAACAGCTACACGCAATATTGTAATCCTACAATTTGCGTTGTAGGCAAACTGTGCATGCATTATGGTTAATGTACGCTCGGGTAGTCGATTGTTTCCGACAGCGCCGACTAGTGGTTAAAGTAGTCGATCACTCAACTACTCAACTAGTCTATGCAAGCCCTAACTCATACATACACACAACTGTTTTAATTGTGTACCTGTTGCAGAAAAATGTCACCCACATGGTGGATGAGGTAGTTCTTGCTGCTGTTGGGCTGAACGCAGCTTTGCCTTCGTTCCGTCATCGCTGACAGGAATTCACGGTGGAGGAGAAGCAGCTCATCTAAGCAAGGGAAAATCCGACAAATAGTGTCCATATCCAGCCCGACTTCCTCCCGCATTCCGCGCCTGAAGACCTCCGCCATTATCATGAGCGTCTGTACGTGGTGGTGCTCGGTCTGCATGAACTCTGATAAAGACCAAGAGATAAAAACACTATCAAATGATGTACAGAACTTATTCGAACAAGACATTTTTTGTGAGTTTTAGCTGACCGTAAATGACATCCTGTCTCTTGATGATGCGTTTTTCTTGCATCTTGCAGAACTGGGGCTCCACCGCTAGGCTCCATGACTCCGCCTCCAAATCCACAGCATTTATTACAAGCTCATTCTGTAGGGGGGAATCTACAGAGTCTATGGAAAAGTGGAACAAACAAAAGAGTTATTTATTGTGTTTTATGTATGTTGAGTTGAAAAACCAGTTATTTCACTGGTGATTTCCTTCATCAAAAGTCCAGCTGTTTTACCTTCAATAAGGGAGGAATCAGTGGATGTTGAGGACTCCATGGTTTGGAGGAGCTCCTCTGGTTGGATGTGGCTCCGCCACAGGGGGGCGTCACTATCTGCTTCTGGGCTACCACTAAGCCTGACGGGAAAAAAATTCATAAATGTTAATTAGAAAACTGAGGAACCATAAACACTTAACAAATACAAACTCTAAGCACCCACTGATTATCCAAACAGTTAAAGTCAAGAAGTAGCAATTATTCACCATTTACAGTGTAAATAAAATGATAAAATGTAGTCAGCTTCAATTCTTTTGCAGTGTGTTTAGACTACATAAACCTCCATATTATGTCTGAAACTGACAAACTGAAAATAAATAAGCAGCAGTTAATTTTGGACCAAATGCACCTTTTATCAAATATCATAACAGTATCAAAACAAAAACAAAACAAAAAAAAAATTCATTTGCAGAGTTGATTTGTAATATATTTGAGATTGAGCACATCATAGCTTATGGGTCATTACCATTTACAATTCATTTATCTAGATACTTTTTGTTGAATATTACAACACAGTAAGAGTTCCAGACCTTTCTGTGACTGCAGGCACACTTCTAGACAGAGGGCAAGGAAGGGGAGTAGAGTCTCGTGATGTCATCACAGGAAGAGAGGCAGAGGTGGGGATCTGAGAGGACGAGGAGGAACTTTCACGCACTATAAAATCTAAAGGTGACAGACAAAAGGGTGAGAGCAAAACCAAGGCAAAAGTATAACTGCCTAAAAAAATGATAGCGGGAGTTATATCGATTTTCCTTCACATGTTTTATAAAGCTGGTAAAACTTACTCTGTGGAAGGGAGGCTGTCCTGCTTTTTACTGTCATAACGGAATATTTGTCTTGAGGTTTCTGTAAAAAAAAAAAAGGGTATTATTATATTCATTTTTTAAACTTAACGTTTCTCGTTTGTTACACTGATTACCAGTGTTCTGTTTTGTAACAATGGGACTCATCACAGAGCCTCAGTACTCTGTGTCTAACCAAACAGGGGAAAACATCTAGGTTTAAATATTAAACTTAGGCAATCTATCAGACTTAGATGCTGTTCAAGAGAAAGAAAAAAACAATGTGCAAACGCAAGCACGGTCCACCTTCAGGCATGGAGTAGATGAGTCCTTACAGCCCTTATGGACACTCACTGCACAGTCTAGGAGTCAAGAGAAACAAATAAATCTGAAAAAAACAACATTATTATATAATATAGAAAAACACCTATCACATTACACCTGGCAGACTTCCAAGACCAAATTTTCCAAAAATAGATAAAAATGAAATGACTCATTACATACCTCCATGTTACGAGAAACACAGTACATCTTTTAAAGTTACAACTATGACTGTTTCCAATTAAACAAACTCACATGCGCAGTGGAAGACCTCTTTCCCCGAAGCTGGCTTGCCGCAGATCTCACAAAGTGTCGACCCCAGGACAGATCCTGCTGTGAACTGATGTCCATTGACCTGCTTGTCTTTGGTCTCTCTCTCTTTTCCTTTCCCTTAAAGAACCGAAGGAAAGCCATCAGATCCCTGACAGTCCACATCACCACCTGCCATGACTGCACATTACACTCAACATTTTGATCACTACATGTTTTTTGATTGTTAAGTTAGTCCAGGTCTGACTTGCTGTGTGTAGCAAAAAAGGCTGCTGCTGGTAAAACAGTTACAGCCAAAAGAAGGTTTAATGATTAAAAGAGACACCTCTGGTTGTTTTTGGGACAAACGATCAGTCTTTTCCCCTATTTCTTTTTCATTCATCTTGAATGGCTATTAACCAATATTCTGTGCAAAACCCAGGAAGAAATAGTTCAGTTTTTAAAGAAAAAAAAATTGTATAAAGTAATATGCATTTTATAACATAAACCAACACTTGAGATTTTAACATATTGCTTATATGTACAGTAATATTGTAAAATAATATTACAATTCAAAATAAATGTTCTATTTTAATATTTTAAAATGTATTTTTCCCACCAAGTATCATTTCTTCTTATCATCAATGCTGAAAACTGTTTTGCTGTTTAATATTTATGTAAACACTGTGACACTTGTTTTATTTCAGGATTCTTTAATGAATGCTATTTTTGTGCTCAAAAAATGTTTCTAGAAAGTTGAAAATAACATTTATTTGAAATCTTTTGTAACATCATAAATAGCTTTACTGTCACTTTAGATCAATTTAATGCATCCTTGCTTACCTCCCTCACTCCAAATGTTTTGAAATGCAGTGTATAAATATAAATACAGTATACATAACACGTACAGTATGTTTACCTTGTTCTTGTTGCGAGTGCTATACATTCGGCTCTTTATAAAGCTGAATGTGCGACTGACTTTGTATTTTTCTGACTCTGTTTTGGAAGGGATGATATATTTGTCCCATTCCTCTTCCTCTATCCTGAAACACAAAAGCCCGCTTATATTAATAATCACCTGTGCATTATAAAACACAAAAACATGCCTATCCAGTGAGTGTTTAATAATAACACAGATTTTACTTTCAGACCACGACAGTTTCATTAATGCATTTGTTTCAGGCTAGGTCATGCATTCTTTTCCTGGCAACAGGAAAATTAATAATTAGTCATCAGCCTCTGTGCAATAACTAGGACATACCACCTGAGCAGTGCGGACATTCTCTGCATTTCACACATACCTGATTAGAAATCTTTGCTTGGTGGGAGGTGAGTTGTGAGACAAGGACCACAGTTAGGTTCACAAACAGTGTTATTACATATTTTAGTGTCAACACAGTGAAGTGAAAGCATCATTTGGAGTTATTTCACAAAGGTTAAGAAGCATTCAACTTGATTTCATGCCCGTGGGTGACAGTGCATTCTGGTTAGGTTATTAAGACGATCATGCCAAGGGTGTTGTTGGTGTTTTGGGGCTACTGGGGCTTTGTATTGACATACTCTTTGAGGAATTCGGACAGCGTGAGGTGTTGGAGGGAGTTGGCCAGCTCTGCGCTGGTCTCATCGTCAGCCGACTGAGCACGTCTACGAAACCTTAACTCCCTACAGAGGTACAGTACAGCACTCTGAGTGTACATACACACAACAGATACATATATTTACATTGTAATGTATCCACACTCGACACACACACGGACTGTCTCTGGAGGGCGCTATTGTGCTTTGCTGTAAAAAAAAACATTAAGAAAAAACATACTGCAGGGAAATAAGTTGACAGATATGGATGCTGAAGATACATGACATACTGTATGTCAGTCACCAACTACTGTATGCATATCTATGTGTCCATTTACATTAATATTTTTGCTCATTAAACAAAAACAACACTATCCAATAGCATTCACTTTGGAACGGTTAACACCTAAAAAAGGTGCCACATGTTTCAAATCATCAGAAAGCATCTTGTCACCTGGCATCATTGTAGAATTGTTCTCAACAGTTTTATTCTCTGGTTAATACCTAACACTGGGATCAGAGGAGATGAGAGGTTGTTAGAGATCTGCATTACCTTTTCTCTTGAGGCTGCTCTGATGTGCTGCAGGCACGATGTTCTGTGGAAAAGAGAATTTTATCATTTAGATTGCTTCTGTCAAGACTTTTTTAATGGCTTCTGAAACACTCATAAAGAAGCATCTTTGAGAATTTACAATAGGTTTCCTTATAGACATTATAAACATTCATCTACAGACCGATGACACCATCCTTCCTTTCCAGCAACATCTTATCAAATAATGATGAAACCCCTTGAGGGTGAAAGCAGACGCACTGCAATTAGGCTTCCACAACCAGCAAGCAAAGCCACTGAGATTTGCAACCTCACACATACTGTACACACACCAGAACAGTGTTGTTATCGTTAACAAAAACTAAAACTATTATAAACATTTTTTAGATCATTTAAACAAATCTGACATAAAATAAAATATAAATATTAGATGAAAATGTAAACTTAAAAAAACTCGAGTTGACGTACCAAAATGACTAAAATTAAAAAATTATAGG
Organism: Cyprinus carpio; assembly: GCF_018340385.1. Classification (NCBI taxonomy): domain Eukaryota; kingdom Metazoa; phylum Chordata; class Actinopteri; order Cypriniformes; family Cyprinidae; genus Cyprinus; species Cyprinus carpio. The sequence goes on from NC_056601.1 coordinate 10,652,514, forward strand.
AGCACATAGCATATAACAAAATATAAAAACAAAAGACAATTCAAAAATTAATAAATACTGAAATGTCCTATAAATAATAATAAAATAACACTGACACACTATACAAACACAAAAACCCATCCATTTTCAGAAATCACTTTCTCCCACATAAACATTGAGTGCTTTCAGCAGTAGAAGTGTTGCGTTATGTTGTTAGTAGCGTGCGGCATTAGAGGCGGGTGAGCGGGATAGCAGGCGAGCAGGCGTGGCCGTACTTACTAACAGGGTTGAGCAGAGACAGAGATTTAGACAGAGACAGTGCCTGTAGTAGAGACCTGCTGCCACTGCTGCTGGAGAGGGCGCCATCTACAGGACACAGCGGACATGACACTCACTACAGCCCGGCACTACTCTACACAAACATACTGTGCTGCTTTTGAATGGAAGGATTTGTATAAACGATGAAATGTTATAGCAGAAAGAGCCAAAAATAGGTGATTTGACGATTGGATCCTCTAATAATGATGTCTGGATCATCAGGCAGCAGCACATTTTGGCTGTGTCTCAAAACCAAAAATTCTAACATGCCTGTCCCTGCTAGAAAATCCAACTTAAGCGTGCAGCTGTGTTTTGGAACATGGTAGGTGGTTAGCTGGTCATAGCTGGTCTTTTGCTGTTCTGAGTTCATCATTGGCTGGACTACCAGCCGCAATGAACCAGCTTGACCATATGAAGCTGGTCAGATGATGTAGAAGATGGATTGCTGATCCATGACGGTTTACAAGCTTCAGAGCGGTTTAGTCCCGCTACCATGTCTAAAAAACACAATTACAATCTTGAATTGGTGTCTCCAGCAGGGATGATGCCCAAAAAACCTGTCTATATTAACTAGCTACTTGGTTTTGAGGATATTTGTTAGTAGTGTGTGTCTGTTCACTACAGTTTTGTTAGTAATCAAGTGTAATGTGTCACCCATGATCAAGTGTAAAGGCTATTATGTTCAGTTATTATGCTGGTGTCCATAAATTATTTTACAGACATTAGAACTAGAAAAGAATATCTTCAGAATTTTCCTGTAAACATTAATAATCTACTAAACAGCCTTGGATGAATGGAACAGAACATGCTTGATTGTGCTGCCAAATGACATTCAGTATTAGCACCATTAACTGCCACAGAAACTGGCAATTATTAGGAGATACTCGACTCACTGGATGTTAATGAATGTACTGTAGATCATCCGAGGGGATTACAAACAAGCTATATTTTGTAGTTACACCCTTTTTCAGGAGATAAAACAACTGATAAAAAGGAGATCATGAGCTAAATACTGTAAATTTTAGCTTTATCCATGGAACGGTAAGAAAGTAGGCCTGTTTCACACTGCATATGTAAGCAGTGCACAATCAAGGCAGAATCGTGACTATAACAGCACTGTGTTCTGCTTTTCCACTGCGGCTCTAAAAAGAAAAAGAAAAAATCTGGGTTGCCACATTAGATATTATATTTAAGATACTTATAAATCATTATTGGGAGTGTATGTGAACTTACAATCATCATTAAATATAATATTTACTTGATTTGCATCCAAATGGAATTTAATTTACACAGAACAGAAAACAAACCCTACAACAATAAACCACAAATGCTCTGGGTTCTGATTTACTGCACAATGCACTGTGAATGCTTTAACCAGTAGGGGCTAACATAAATATGCACTGCTTACATTCACAGTATCAAACAGGTCATATATAAATAAATGTTCTGATCTTGCTATAAAAAAAACAAAACCAGAAGAAAATATTCAGTTTTCAGTGAGTAACAAATACTGTCATCCCTGAAAAGATCATCATGCTTAAAACAGACTAGACAGGAAATATAAGAGATGTTATGACTATGCTCAGTCACTCTCAGCAATGAGAGAAAAAAAAAAACAGATGTTTTCAGAAACTTGATATGTGATCTCAGACTAACTGGACTTTCGTTCATGCCCTGTGATTATCTAGTTTTATTATAACCTGTATGTAGAATTATGATAATCTACCCAAGCATCCTGATTGTTTTTTTTTTTTCATATTTGACTTGACTTCCTGTCATTTGTCCCTGTAACACTAAACACTAACCTTGGCAAAAGCATACATCATTTGGGACATAAGGCAAGTAAAGTGAGAGGTGGATGGTAAAAGGTAAAAGGATCTGACCCTGGTTGAGGTCGGTAGGTGGAGGGTGGGCATCCCTACTGAATCGTGGAGGCAGCAGGCTGATTTTGGGAGAGGTGTAGGAATATGAACGAAGACGGATGCCCTGCTCAATATCCTGAAAAAAAGAAATAATTTACATTTTCACTCAGTTTCCATCTCACAGTGTGATGTAGTAATGATGATCACGTGTAGTATCTGTTGTCAGATATCTGTATTTGTGCAGTTTGCCTCACTATTGAGAAAAGGGAAAATAAGTGCGGTACCTTTGCAGGGGTGGGGTTACAGGCAGAGGAGGCGGAGTGAGAACGTGTGCAGGTAAGATCAGGGGCGGGCTTAAACATAATCCGATGATCTGGGCTGTTTTTGAGCTCAGGCTGTGGCTGGGGGAGGGGCTTCTTCATTAAAATGTCATCATCATCATCCTCTTCGCTGTCCATTTCCAAGGCCACCAGACTCGGGCTTAGAGAGAGGATTGGACTTCTAAAAATTCTCAACAACCACTATGAGTAAGACGAGCAGCACTTACGCTTTGTAAATATTTCATACATTTTGTGTGTGCCACAAACGCTCCTCCAACTATGCTGAAATCCCACAAAAAGGCAAATGTTTCTAAATCATGGAAACATTTTTCTAATTGATTCTGGGCTTATGCATAACAACTGCATTCCTGCTTTACAAGGCAAATGTATCCAGCAAAAGGGGCCAGGTAACTTGTCAGTTTGCCCTGGGTTTGTTTTTTGTTTGCATGTCTGGTTTCACAGTTCTTCTACTGCAGAAGTTTTTGCTTCAGAAAGAAAGTGGTGCCCAATACAATAGAAATTTGTTATTGTACCCAAGTAAACAAAATGTCCTTAAAATATTTTCCAAACAGTGAAATTCATCAGACTGATGGGTCCATGCTCTCGGCAGCCAAGAATTCATTGTGCAAAAACAAATATGGTCAACACAAAGAAACCATGTTTATTATACATGTGAGTGAAACTGCATTTAATGAATGAATTATTTTTTCATGTCATGCAACCTATCCATGTTGGCATGTGCCTGATGTGGCTACTTCAAGTATAAACCGAGGACATAAACTACTATTCAAAAGTTTGGGGTTGGTAAGGTTTAATTATTTATTTATGTTTTTTTTTTCAGCAAGAATGCATTTAACTTTTGAACTGTTTTCTATATTGCTAATAATAACAAAATGTTTCTGAAGGATCATGTGACATTGAAGACTGGAGTAATGGCTGCTGAAAATTAAGCAAATTAAATATATTTTGAAGAGTAATGCTTTCTTCTGTATTTAAGATCAAATACATGCACCCTTGGTAAGCAAAATAATACTTTTTTCAAAAACATTTAAAAAAAATCTTACCAGCCTCAAACGGTAGTATATGAACTGTACAGTGTCAAAATGAACTGACTCTCACAACAAAACATCAATGTCAGCATGCTTACCTTAGGTCACATGACTCTGTAGGTGAGCTTGAGCTGTTATATGTCAATTCAGCAGGTCGTGTGGCACGCATGAGTCTATCCAGCATCAGTCCCGCAGGGGAGGTGGGAGAGAAAGAATGAGAAGCATGTTGCCGTCCTCTCTGCCCTTCATCATCTTTAACAGCTGGAGGCATATCTACAGTCCCTGGTGACAAGACCCCCGTATCTGACATTCGCCACACACCACTATCTGTCCCAGAGCTGTCCTCTGTGACACCTGAAACAGCGTACTTCATATTGAGGTCACTGTCCTACATCAGAAGAGAACACAAAGAAATATCTGTACATGTGCAATATTTGTACATATACATATACAAATATATAAGTGGAAGAAGTATTAAGTAACAAGAAGTAACAGAGATTTAACAGGGTTAGTTCACACAAAAAAATATATTTTTTTCACCCTCATGGCATGTATTACTTACTTTCTTTGAATTTTTTTTTAACCATTTTTGTCCATACAGTGAAAGTCAATGGGGTCCAAAACATTACATGAGGGCAAGTAAATGATGGTAATTTTCATTTTTGGGTGAACTATCCCTTTAACATAGTCAGACTCAATTAAAATGGTTCTTTTGCCACAGGGTTCTAAGAATTTGCACACAAAGCCTGACGTCTCATAAAACATAGCGGCATGTCTTTAATAATGTCAAACTAAAGGCTTTTGTGGCAGCAGCAGAGTTGTGGTTTAAGATTCAGGCTACAACGTTCCAAAATCAAATAAAGACTTTCCCTAAGACTTTCACAGAGATCAATCACAGGATAAAGGCAGTAAATGAAGGGAGGAGATGGGATTTGGATGAAAAACGTTACAGCTGAGTGTCTGCAGATCTGGCATACTGAGTGAGCTGATTTGTAGGAGCAGCGATATGCGTGGCGTCTGACCTTAGCGGAGCCTGTGAGCATGGCTGCGAGTCTGACGGCAGCAGCGTCTGAGGAATGAAGGTGAATTGGAGTGCAGGAGCCAGGAGAGGAACACAGCTTCTCTGTCAAAACAAAACACGCTGTCAAATTGATGTCTGTGTCAATACAACTGGGTGAAATGCAGTGTCAGTGATATTTAAAAGTTAGCTAATGAAAACAATAATGTAAATATCAGCTGCCACTTTACAGGCTGCTGCCTTTGTTCCGCTTGGAAACTTTTGTGTGCATGTGTGTGCACAAGTGTTTTGATAATCTCTGAATGCCAAGATGGCAGAAGAAACCAGTAAAACAGAAAATAGCACAACAGCATGGTCTCTTTATGGCTGTTCATTTTCAGGAAGGCTTTTGCTTTCCTTTTGCACAGTTAACTCTATATATTACTCTGCATTTATATTCCAGTGAGATCCAACAAATATATTATATATATATATATATTTTTTTATAAATAAATACTTTCATTATTTTTATTTATTTGTTATTTAACAGGGACAATGGACAGTCAAAAACCACCTTAAAATTAGCTACAAACAAAGCTAAATTTCATCTGCTGTTCCTATTCAGCAAGGATACATCACATTTATGAGAAGTGAGAGTAAAGAAATGTATAACATTATAAAAGATTTATATTTCAAATAAAGGCTGTTCATTTGAATTTTCTAGAAATGTTTAATGAGCACAAAATCAGCATATTAGAATGACTTCTGAAGTATAATGTGACACTGAAGACTGGAGTATTGATGCTGAAAGTTAAGTTCTAAAATAGAAAACAGTGATTTTATATTTTATTAATATTTCACAATATAACAGTTTCAACTGTATTTTTAATTAAAACAAATGCAGCCTTGATGAGCATAAGACCACTTTTGAAAAAAGAAAAAGCTAAATCTTACCAACCCCAAATGAATGGTATCATTTTGAATGGTATAATACAGTGTATTTCTCTATATGTTTCTCACAGCAGACACTTTTAACAGACACTTATCCTTTCACTTTCATAGTTTAAAAGCAACTTAGAAATGAGAAATAAATCCAAGTGAGCAATTATTTAAGCAAATCTGCTACTAACTTAAATAACAGAGAACTCCATTAATACATCCTAAAATATGAAGAAGAAACCGTTGAATAATAAATTATCTTCTGGGCACACACACACAAAATTTGTGGTCCCAATGCAGTCACAGTGGTGCACTGTGTAAAGAAAATAGAAGAAACAGACATTCAGCCTTTCTCACACACACTTGTAACGACCTTTACAGCTCTGTGCAGAAACGCAAACTTACACATGTACCTATCCATTCACATGACAAAAACTTCCACCACACCAACATTACATTTTCAAGGAAAAGATCTGTATATGTTGGCACATAATCAGTTGTGTGTAACTCGGTAAAGATGATGTGTATGTTTAAGTGAAAGTGAGATTCTGATAACTTGCCGGGGCACCCCGTAATGAAGGATGCATGTGAAGGCCTTCCAACAATAACGGAAAAACCAGATACTGACGTCAACTTCACACACACACACACACACACACACACACACACACACACACACACACACACACACACACACACACACACACACACTTTATTCATTCAGATACTTGGTGAATCACACATCTGCAGGAAACTCAAACAGGGCTCATTTGTTCTGAATTCCCATCAACTCAAAAGCAGATCTAAAACATCTGTAATACTAACACAATAACTGGATAATGCAGTTTCGCTTTCAAATGATTCATGATAACTCACTTAAATTGACCTGCAACAGGCAGCTTTCTTTTATCCTTCCTCTGACTACAGCATTTTCGGTCAGGATGACCATACAAATTTTTGAGGTGAGATTTGAAAAACCAACACCAGCAGAATAACCACTGTAATGTCCTATCAAAAGCATCTCACTGCAAGCCTGGCATGAAAGTCCCATTATACAGAACCAGAACCAGCTATTTGAGCTCTGACTCATTGCTGAATTAAGCCTGTAAAGCTGCCCTGCACCACAGACCAGAAACAATGGACAAAAACACACAAACTCGTGTGAGACAAAGAATTTTAGGATGTGTATGTGTGATTTCTTCATGCGTTGTATTTGTGTGTCTTTGTTGCATGCATCATTCGTACAGACTATCTCTAGTTACCTGCTTTTGAGGTCCGTCTCCGGATTCTCATCCTTGGGAAGGATGGCCATGAGTAGTTAAATGGAGAGTCTGAGTCAGAGTCCATGTTTTTAATTTTCCTCAACTGCTCCGTTTTGTGAACCACATAACAGTAAAATCACCAAGGAGTTAGGAAGGAGTTTGAGAACACCTTTCTAAAAAATGCAGATTCCTCAGATAAGCATTGAGGAGATGAGTCTGCGAGTGTTTGCGAGTGTATCGGAGAAGGTGGGCTCAGTCTCGACACTCTATACTCCCACTTCTTTGTTGCAGGCAGAGTCAGAACTCAAACTGGACCTGGGAGAGAGCACGACTGAGGGATTTTCAAATGAAGGTGTCTGTAGGAATCTGAAAGGTCAGCCAAGGTTTAGGAATCATTAACCATACACGCTAATAAAACCCCAAGAGGTCCTGGGATGCAAAAGGACACACACTATCTCTTACTCTTTATAAACAAATAATACAACAAACTGCAATTTCACTGTGGAACAAATTACCATACTTATGTTTTCATAAATTCATGATGCAAAGCAATCTAATTTGTAATACAACGTCTCACAGGCAGGAATGAGTCATGTATTGCCTCAAAAACTGTAAAAGGGTGGGCCAAACTGATTTGCAACACACATTCATTAATTTTAATAACAATCCCAAACCAATCCCAGAGTGGTGGCCCACAACATAATCTAGAACATTATCTAAAATTTATAAACCGCTGTACAAATCAAAGACTCAATTCTGGGTGCATGTCAGAATTTTCCATCTGACATTTTTTGCTAGGAAATCTGTCCTGCAGTATTATCTCTATTTAAAACATGACATTACTGAAAAATCTAAACTAGTCTTGCTGAGCTGATAGGTAATGATAAATAAAAAAATAGCAGTAATATTATTGTAATCGTATATAGTAAAATATTAATTTATATTAACATAACATTGAAATTAAACTGTGATCTGCAACAAAATAACAAATTGACACCAAACCAACTTCAAATTACATAAAGCCAATCCTACAAAATCCAACTATATATAAAAAATACCCTACTTAAAATCAACAGCAAAAACCAAATCTGACACAGACTCAATTCACAAAATCAAACCCGCTAAAATGCAGAAACATACATTACATCTAAAAAGCCAAGTCACCACCAGCCAGGAACTTTTAAAAAGCAGCATTACAGCCAGGTGTGTGTGTGTGTGTGTCTGAGATGAGATGGATTACTCTCTGCATGTGGTGGACATTCAGTCTCTGCTAGAGAAACACTCAGTGTGTGTATGTGTCCATCCTTCAGCGGGAACATGTGCTCCAGTAATCCAAACAGCAGACTCATTCAGTTCACCAAAGGTCTCAAAAACCAACAAAAGTCTTTTATTTCACAGTTTAGGATTTTTTAGTGTGCTGCAACTCAATAATTATATATTTCTGGGTGCAGCTGCTTAGAAAATCCTCCTTATGAAAACAATTCCCCTGATAGGTGTAGGTGAGCACACAAAAAATATCAGATTAAGTTCCTTTTTTCTTATCCTTTTGTATGTGTTCTTATTCCTTCATTTCTTTGACAGCAGAATTGTCCATTCAGTTTAAATAGAGACCTCCAAAAGGTTTGCTTCCAGTCGGCCTGCTCTTTTCTGTGGACTGTGACTGTTTCAGTCTCTCATGAAATCTGGGCTCCAACCCCAGCTCTCTCCTCCCTCCAGAGTTGTTAGTGGCTAACCGTCTGTGTGTGAGAGACTGAGTTTGTGTTTTAAAATGAGAAATAAGGGAATGATAGTTCAGTATAGCTCAAACAATGAGAATGTGAGTATGAATGAATAAATGTCTAAATATAGTCATAAACATAAAAAATATATTTTTATAATCATTATCATGGGCAAGTACTACTACGTTTCAAAAGTTATGGGCAAAAAAAAAGAAAAAAATTTAATTTAATTCATTTAAACTGACAACCCTCATGCATAATAATTTCATATGTCTTCTTTCTTTAAAAAACAAAATGTAAAAAAAAATCATGATATTACTCTCAATTAATACCTAAAGTCGTCTTTTTTTCTAGGTTTAACAAAACAAAATCCAAATCTGTCCAAAGACCCCAATAACGTACTAAACATAGACCTGTTTAATTATTGAGTTGCAGCGCACTCATGGTACCATTTAAAAAATCCTAACCTGTGAAATAAAAGACTTTTGTTGGTTTTTCTGTTTGGGAATCATTTTGCTTCAAGAACAAGGTAACTGGGAGAAATCGGTAAAAGCATCTGTATTAGGATGAGGAACACGTTTTGTGGGATGGGCTAAATTTTAAAGCATCATCTTAAATGTCACCTTTTGTGCAAGTTCAAAAATCTAAGCTTGTTAACATTCTTGCCTCCACTTTACAGTTGAAACTGTGAATATGCATGTCTGTGTGAAAGGGTGGTTGGGTTAAAGGGGCCAAAGCCATTGCAAAAGAAAAGAGTTCCACCTTGAGTCCTCCTTTGCTGAACTACAAATCTCCCTATCTTCCTCCAAAAAAAAAACTCAAATAAATAAAATTGATTTAATAAATATATTGTAGTTTTTGAACCAAGGACAGCAGATCCTTAAGAGCAATAGCAGCGCCTGCAATCCATAAGGCACTTTTTCCCTTTGAGCAAAAACATGAAACTATTCAATGAAAACTAAACAGAAGGTCTGCACAATTTCATTTAGATGGTAATGTTCAGTTGCCAGTGTCCGCTACTTTGCAATTGTACTTTTAATACACTGAGAGTATGTTTAAAAACACAAGATGTCTGTTTTGAATGAACACGATTTTGCTCTAACCAAAAAGAATCCTTTTAAATTAAAGTGAAACACGGATGCAACTGCACTGAAGTAAATGAAGTTAACATCAGCCCAATAAGAAAATTCATGATTTTCCATATTCAATAAGCCCCTCTAATGCTTGCAACACAAAGCAACAGCAGTCAACATCAAATTTCCCTGTTGATGTTTACATATAAGAACTTCACAGACAGAGGTGGGTAGTAACAAAGTACATTTACTCCATTACATTTACATGAGTAAATGTTTTTGAGTAAAGAGTAAATATAAAAGTGGGTCCATTTACTTTAACTTCACTACTCTGGTGATGGTCGTCTCATTACTTCATTTTAATGCAATACATGTTAAGAAAGCGCAGTTTCTTTTTTTTTCCTGGGCCATGCCCCATTCGCGAATAAATGCCTATTTTGAGATGATTCTGTTCAAGGCCTTGATCAAACATGTAGGCAAAATGGTCTGAATTGGTTCATGAATCTGTTTGAATGATTTGTTCATCTACACTCAATTGAAACCAAACCTGCAAATGCTACTGTTTGTCTGCGTTGAAGATCTTGTTGAACACCTGCGATGAACGATTCCACAGGTATGCATTCGATTTCCTTCCATAGAAGTAATACTTTGCAGTAGTGGTTATTAGATCTATTACGATTGTTATGATTAAAGTGCAATGTATAAATGAAAAAAAGTGTTGATTGCAGCATTACATTTACAGTATATTTGCTTTATTAGTATATTATTAGTATATTTGTCTTTTTAAAACCCAGTGAGCTCCTTAAAGACACATTAAGCAACTTAATTATGCCGCCTGCTATAATCAGTTCTTTTGCATTGGTCAGATTCTAATTCTAATGAACCATAAGGCATTGCAACAAGTTCCATGAAAAAGATTTCAAGATGGCACTACAAAGAAATATTGATTATTAAAAAAGAAAAACACATTAAAAATAGTCAATTCAAACTCCACTGACTAACATTACAACTACACTACTTGTAAGATTTTTTTTATTACTGTTTTTGAAAGGCTGCATTGGTTTGTTAAAAAATACAGTAAAAACAGCAATATAGTGAAATTCTATAATTTAAAATAACTGATCTTTATTTTAATATATTTTAAAATGTAATTTATTTCTGTGAAGGCAAAACTGAATTTTCAGCATCATTACTCCAGTCTTCAGGGTCACATGAACTTTCAGAAATCATTCTAATATGCTGATTTGCTGTTCAAACATTATTATCAGTGTTTAAAACAGTTGTGGTGCATAATATTTTTGTGGAAAAATAAAACTATTCCTTGGACGTATGCATGTATACCTGAGTTAAATGTGTTTAGATCTTCGTCCTCTTCATCCAGACAGAGAACAAGCTGTTCTTCAAAGACCTGACAAACAGGACGAGAAAAACACTCACACACCACAATTCAGCCATTTTCAAGAACGAAAACAGACCAAAATAAGAACACGGGTATAAACATCTGTCCATTAGCAAACAGAAAAAACATACACATGCCAGGTCTCAAGAAGACTAAGTGATCCATTATTGTGTTTCTGATTCCAGGAATTGACTGAGACACACTCACACACAAAAATAACTCCACTCACACTATCCACCAGGGCTTCATCCTCGATTCTCAATTGGCTGTTCAAATCTGAGGAGCACAAACAACAAATACAACACAAAAATTTATTTCCACTTGTACACAATTGCCAACTTGAGCACAAACAAGGCTTTCTGCTGGAAAACCGAGACACCTATCACTATGGTGAGCAGTGACAGGAAGTGTCTGCACAGGGTCACAGAGGCTAAACCTGCTGAGGCTCCTGCTGTCAACACAACAAGCTGGCAATCTCTCTGTGTCTCTTTACAGCATTTACATCACGCCGTTCCTTCTTGATCTGTCAAACTATAGGCAGATTTTTCTCTCATTGTGTCCTCTCTTACCCCTCCCAAACATATAGTGTCTCTGTCTCTCTGCCCACCCAGGAGGAATGTGTCTCCTCATACTGGACATGTTTGGGAAACCAGCCGGAGGTCTCTCACAAAGACTGCTCTGTGTATGTGTGTGTATTAGTGTATGTGTACTCCTCATCCCACATTCTACCACAATGTCCTCCTGACTGAGCCAAATTCACCCAATGTACTCTAACAACCCTGCCAGACCTAACTCACAGTGACAGACACAGAGAGAGAGAGAGAGAGAGAGAGAGAGACAGAGAGAGTCGGGTGTGGGGAGAGCTGGGGTCAAGAAGAGGGAAAGGAACAAAAGGCAAACAGAAAAAGAGAAAGTGGAATAACAGAAGGAGGATTGAGGTTAAGTGAGAGCCAGAAGAGAAGAAAATTTATCACATCAGCAGGATGAAACGTGATAAGACCTTGGCGAGAGCAAAATATAGAAACTGGTCATAAAAATAAAACCCATGACAGGAGGACTAAAATAAAGTGAAAAATAATAATATGAACATTATGGCCAGAACTGATCATGTGGAGTGTGAATTCTCACCACACGGCTTACATCTAATTTCCAAAAAGCCACAAATATCAGGTGAAATCCCAGACTGCTGCTGAAATATTTTGTTTAATAGTTCAGATTGAGTTTATTATTGCTAACAAGGGTAAAAAAACATTAAAAGACATTTTAGTCTGTGTATTGGGCTAAAGTGCATAGAAATGAGCTCTGGCTTACCTGTGTCACATACATCAGATCTGTGTATGCTCTCTTCTGACGGCTCACTCAGTCGTCCCACCTGTAACATGTTAAACTGTCAGGTCAGAATCACATTTGTATTTGACATCCGTGGAATAACTGTTTGGAATGAATTGGATTCCTGATGAACCTTTTTGGTTTGTAAATTATTCACATAATGGCTGTAATTAATCAGATTTTTTAAAGAAATTAATGCTTTTATTCAGCAAGGAAGCACTAAATCAAAAGTGAAAGGAATAAATTACATTTTAAAATACATTAAAATAGAAAATTGTAAGGATTGTTAAAAAATATTTTTTCACAATATTACTTTTTTACTGTATTTTTGATCTATTTTTTGAATTGTTGATGGTTATTTTAAAATTGAATTAACATGATCATACTATTACAGTCTTTTTTTTATTTTTTTTTTTAATTTTAATTAGTTATTTTCAGTTTAAAGAACCATCACAGGTACATGAGTTACAGCACTTGTAATCTCTCTAGTGATCTTGTTCTGTCTGCCAGCAGTTGTTATATGAGAAATACCAGTCTGCTGCTCAAAGCAATACCTGTAAACGATACTGTAAACTGCAATAAAAGTTTCCAAAGTTATGACTTTAGTCATTTATAGACTCATAAAACTCTGTTTCACACATCATTCTCCTGTAACCTGCTCTTAGAGGTTTATGATGAAAAATGAAGAGGGGGGTGGACAGCTGAGAGGTATATTTCAAACTGGGGATCGTTTCACCTGGAGTGTTAAAAAACATTCTCTTCCATAACATATGGTAAGCACATCAAATATTTAATCCATAATTTAATGAATACTAGCTATATATTTACTTAGAATACACAGATAATTTTGAATTCTTTTGAATAACTGTATAGAGAGAGATAGAGAGATGATTTTGGGGTCCAGATGATGTATTTACAGCATTGACCAGCAGACGCTAGCAAGTCTATGCTAACCAGCTGAACCATGAACCTTTGATCTGAATCACCAGCAAATTGGGGGAGCGTTTGAAATTTGTATTTGAAAGCGGTCTAAAAACAGTCATCAGTTTTTTCAATTACGTTCTGTAATTACGTTCCGGCATAAAAAATATAGTTTCATTTTAACTGGTAAAACTTTATATGAGCAAAAAGCAGAAAATAATCAGAAAAGCTAGTCAAAAAAAGTTTTCTGTTCCTTATACACCGCTTTTTAGGCAGAGATTAAGCAATATCTAACAGTGAAAATCAAAAACTTGAAACCAGACTGTTTAGCCTCATCTTAGTAGTTATTGTCTTATGTCTTTATTGCTATAAATAACCACTACATTCAAGTAAAAATAGTCATTTGATCCTCTGTTTTTGTTTTTTCTCAGTCCTTCCTTTTGCAAACAGTAACCATTTCCACATTCTTTTGATAGCTCTACAAAAGACAGGAAACAAAGAAACAGTTTCCTTGAAATTTGTGTTCAATGCAGACTCACCCTTGCAAGTGCATCTGGCTCTCTGCTCTTCTCTCTGTACAGCTGGATGCTGTGCTGTGCATCTATATGTGTGCTGTTTTTCACAGTCAGACTACTAGATTCGGTAACAGGGCAGATACGAAGCTGGTGAGAGCCGTCTGTCCATATCTGACACATCCACACTGGCCTCCACGCACTGCAACTCGAGGGACTGATCACAACACAGTCATAAGACACATGAAACTCAGCCCCTACTGTACACTGGATCAATGACTGAGGCGACTTTTTCTACTTTTTCACATGTAATCTAATTATAGTGTATTGTGTCAGGCTGGATGGAGTGACTCACTCTGTTAGAGCACTGATGAGCGTCGGGTCTCCGTGCTTCTGAGCCAGCGTGAGAGGACTGTGGCCTTCCTTGTCGACTATGGGAACCATCCCCTGACCTTCAGACTCCAGAAGGAGGAAGTGACTGAGGTGGGGGAACCCCATATGTATGGCCACATGTAGAGGCGTTGTCCTGGAAAGGAGATCTAAAGAGACAGAGAACGATAAATAATCAGACTTGGGAAACTTTTTCCTATTAGATTTTTTGTATTTATATAAATAAATTTTATATTTTGGGAAAAATTAGCTATTCATGAGGTGTACAAGCATAAAAGTAATGTGGGTAGTGGTGGGCGATATGACCAAAATCTAATATCTTGATACGAGTAATTTTATTTCATGGATCACAATATAGTTTATTTTGCTTTAAATAAGGTATTTAAGATATCAAAAAATTTTATACCATAGAAATTTCATAATTCTTGTCACCAGTGTAAAAAAAAAAAAAAAAAAAAAAAACATCACAAAAAAAACTAATACTAGCCTAAAAAAAAAATAATAATAATAATTCAAGCTCATTGAAGTGAGTAAATAAGAATAATAAACTTAATTACAAGCAACAACAAAAAAAAACTACAGTAGAACAAATAAATAAGAAATGCTACATACATTGTATAAAGTAATAAAACGTATAAAAACACTACATGTTCTTCACTGTGTAAAATAAATACATTTCTTCTTATTAAAGGTACAAAAGTGATTTTCTCAAGAGCAGTGAGAGATTTTCTCTCTTTTTGTTTTTGTTTGATTAACATGATGAATGACAAGACAGCAGGAATATTAGACTGCTATCACTTTAAGAGCTGCCTGGATCCAATATACTGTTACACACGTGTTTTCTTTCTCAGTTAATTGTGTCTAGCATTATATCACCCACCCCTATGTGTAGGCATGATATTGTAATTTGTAGAGAGTGTCATGCTTTTCGTTGATGCATGGCAAAGTTCTCTTTAATTCCACCCCCAGATTTAGTCCACTGCATAACATCATTTCTTTTTCTGAAATCATTCATCTTTTTTCCCCATCAGTAAATATTGTTCTTATTGAGGAATATACAGTATATTAAATATTAAGCCTTTTGCATGCTCCCATATGGAGATTCTGTCAAATAATAACAATGATAATACATTTTCCACAATTCTAAGAAATCAGAAGCACATTTGGCATATTAGTCTAAAAGTTTTAAAATACACTCAAGATGTGGTTTTGTTATTTGAATGCGAGCCCATCTGTGCTTTGTGCTCTGTGCAAACTAGCAGCAGTCTGATAACAGGTATAATGCGGTCTAAAAAAATAATACCCTTGTGGACATCCACATTGATGGCTTAGAGTTTAAACAGACAGCTAATCTCTGTGTGGTACACATCTGGTCATAAACGTGACAGGGTGACAAACACTTACGGCAAGCACTTTGCACATAGTCTC